>NC_067204.1:5209086-5320425 GCF_026262505.1 Trichomonas vaginalis G3 | reverse complement strand
TGCATTTCAGGATTTTTTTTTGACGCAAGTGCAAACCTTCAACTTCGTCAAAAAATGGCATTATGCTTTGCTTCCTCGGAGAAACCGGAGAGAGAGATTCGCGTACGAAAACAGTGTGGGTTAAGCGGAAACAGCTGAGGACGACTTTTTTCTGGGTTCTTCCCTCTAAAACTCTTCATGAAATATCGTGAGAAGAAAATATGGACGTCAGTATTTGTACTTCAAACAAGTAGGGTTAGGATGTATTTGTTCTCTCTCTTTGTTAAATCTTCATCTGTTTCTCAATGTTCATTCCACCACAAGCTTTGAGAATTTCTATATAGTTGCGAATGAAATATGTTGTCATTTGTAATCTTTCATTTAGCATGTAGTGGTCTTCAACAAGAAGTAAGTCAATAGTTCGAACAGTTTCACATTCTTTTGGTATGTATCTCGTTATTTCATTATATCTTGAGTCATTGAAGTAACCAATGGTAACATTAAATGCTATACCTGTTGCGTCAGAAATTTCTTGTACTTTACTTTGAGGAAAGTCTCTAACACGAATGACTTCTCTCATGTGGTCAATAGTCTCTCCATCTACTCCAGCCTGAATGCAAGCATACGAAACAAGTCTTCTGTCATAAGTGTGCAGTTCTTTTGTTCAGTTCATTGAAGATTTGGTAGCGCTCAAGATTTATAGGTAATGTGCAAAGATACTTCCAGAACTGACCGCTTCTCTTCTTATAAAACTTCTTTTCACCATTATCTTTCCAAAAGCTTTCTATAAGTGCTGGGTTTCCTGTTTGCTTAAGAGCTTCCAAAATGGCTTTCTGGTCATTTGTCAGTGTGCTTTCATCTCTATATGGTCTCTTTTTTGGTTTGCCTTCTTTACATCTGACATCGTTAAGCCTTCATATTCTGTTAAATCATACATCTTTATTTCAGTAAGATTCTTTATGTTTGTCAAGAAGAAGTCATAGTGCATTTCAACAATACCTGCAGCATTTGCTTCTATCTCTGATATAAAGTTCTCCTTCAAGAGCTGATGTAGTAATGTTCCATATTATTGAGGTTTAACGTAGAACATTCATACTTTCCACCAAGTTTATAACATACCATCCATCTTTGTTGGGAGTTTATTTTAATCTTCTCTAAGAGTCTCATGAAAACCTTACCGAAATGTTTGTGTAAGTAGTCTCTGTTTGGTTCATCTAAAGCTTCGATGTTAAAGTCAATGAGTCTATTGCCTGACTTCACATTTCTCTTCCTATTCTCTTCATCTTTCTTTAACCATCTCTCACCTTCTTTTGGTTTGTCGTCAATGGAACGAATGACATCGTTAGCTTTGCGAACTTGTTCTATAGCGCTCTTAAACATCTCTCTTCTCTGTTGTTTCAGTGTGTCGTCTCTTCTTCTTGTTTCACCAACGTTTGCATTTGTTATGTCAAACATTTCTCTTCTTACTTCATGAGGTACTGAACGTCTATGATATAAGTCAATAGCAACGTCATTTAAAGGAAATGCTCTTGCATGGACTTCGTCCTCACCGCGTTGCGGCTTTATGAACTCATGAATTCTATCATAACTTATTGCACCATTATAGTCTTTAATGAAGTCAGCGAGTGCTTTTTTGTTTGTTGCGTAATGTTTTGCTACTTCTATGTTAGCTTCTGTAAGAAGTTGTTTTATTTCCGAGTGTTCTAACTTAGACAACTTCCGATACATCTTTAGTAGGAAATAAAAAATATTTTTTGAAAAAATTAGATTAGATTTTTTAAAGTTATTTTTCAAAATAATTTAATATTTTTATTTTAATGAAACACATGCAAGATTGCAAGTTCTTTTCATACAATGCTCTCGCTACTGCCATCAAGAATGAGTTCAATAATGCTTCAAATGTTAATGTTATCTTTAACAAGAGTTTGTGAAAGAATCTAAGTTTGGTCAGTATGTCAGACCATTAGCTATCGTCATTGACCGCAAACGTTATACTTCACAAGAGTTAGCAGTAGTTTGAAACAAAAGAGTTTCTTCGTGAATGTCAAAGATACTCATTATACTGTCATAAAGAACTCTAACATTGACTTCTTCAGTATTGCTTTAAATCTTTCCGAACAGAAAGAATATAAGAAGGGTGAAACATCTGTGAAATATTATCCTTCATCTCTGAAGACAATAACGAACAAAGATGTTATACAGAAATTCTTACCAAAGGTTGAAGAAGCTTCTATTGACATTGACGAAGGAAGTGAAATGGTTGAAGAAATAGACCCTGAAGCTATTTAAGCAAAAAATATATTTTTGGTTAGTCTTCATATCGATATTTTACAACAATTCCCCAATGTATAAACTTTTCATACGCTTTTTCATAAGCTTTATATACCTTCAGAAATTTTGCATAATCTTTAGAAGCATTTAGATATTGTTTAAATGCTTTGTATGTCTTCAGAAATTTTGCATAATCTTTACATGTTGTTCGTTCTCTTCTTCTGTCATGAGTTCCGAATATTCTAAATTCATGTTCTTTCATATGAGATAAAATTTTATAAAAAAAATAAAATTAGCTTAGATTTTTTTTATTCTTCCTCTTTGAAGTTATCGAAATATTCTGTTATTTTTTCCTTCAGTAATGTTAAGTCTTCTTTGAATGTAAGTATTGTGCAACCTTTGATGTCATAGTGTGTTTGAGGAAGAGTATTTTTGACAATTTCCTTTATTTGCTCATTCGGTGTCATTGAAATCGGTAAGTTTTCACGATAGAACCAGTTTCTGTCAGATTTATATATTTTAGCGCAGTCATAAAAGCTCTTGTTGTTTCTTCTGACTAAATGCAACATAACCACATCTTTATCTTCTTCTTTCTCCAACTCTTCAGTATATATCATATACTTATAACTCTTTTCCTTTCCTTTTGGTACCGAACGCGGTATTCTTTTCTGTATGCTTTTGTCTTTGGATTCAATAACTTCATCTTTTGCTTGAAGTTTCTTTTCCATCTCTCCACGTTCTGCTTTATATAGTTCATCTAACATCATGAAAATATAACAAGCATAACGAGGTGAAGCCCACATTGCTACAGCGTTTACTAAAAGTCTATGAACATAATAACCTTTCAAACCAGGAGCCAAATTCTTGCGATTTTCGTACGGAATCTCTTCTCTCGGTATTCCGAGGGAAGCAATCATATGAGGAAATTCTTCTAAAAGTTCTTTTGTCTGTTGGTTTTCAAACCAATGATATGCTTGCTTTGTAGAACGAAGAGCATTCATTATACTTTGCATTTGGTACATGTCATCTTTGACTGAACGAATGAGACGTAACTGTTTGTTATACTGTATGTATTCGTATTCTTCATTTATGGCTTCATGGACTATAACTGTTGTTGTGTTCTCTGATGTTGTCATTACTGTCTTTACATACAAAATAAAAAAATAAATAAAAATAAAACTAACTTTATTTTCTGACTTTCACAAAAGACCAAAAATAAACGCTTTACATGTATTTTTCAGCAACTTCGTCAAATAATTTTATAGCTTTATCTATCTCATCTACTTCAAACGTTTCTTTACCTTTCGTGGGAGCACCATACATTTTCTCAAAAACTTCAAGCAGTTCTGTTTCAGCAGCTCTCATATCATTAACAAACACAACCTTGACTCTATTGACTGTACTGTCATATCTTTGAGTTATATTATATGTCCTTCCTATCTTATATCTTTTTGTGTTGAAGTCCTTCGGTTTCTGACGATGTAAAGTAAGCCTTCACTGCAACGTTCCGTATCGAATGAACCATATGTTATGAAGTTATATCCAACAACTGGGTCTAATCATAACAAAACTATTGGTATAAGACTTTTGTCTATAAGATATGCTCTTGTTCCATGAAATGCTACTGATATCATAAGCTCAGGATTTCTTGTCAAAATTTTCTGAGTTGAAGCATTTCTAACCCAGTCGTTTGTTTTCTTTCCAGATGGAGATATAATGTCTGACAAAGAATATTTATTGTATTTCTTTGAGTATCTTACGTTTAAATCACCTATTCTAACCACTTTGGTGTCATTGTCTATCTTTCTAACTGTTTCAAACTCAATGTTTGACATTACGGTCTTTACATACAAAATAACTAATGAAATTCATTATTTTTGTGCTGAATTCAATAAAAATAATGTTGAGTTGAAGAGGTGAGATCTCACCTGTTTTTTCACCTCTTTTTTCACAAGCGTTTTACATGAAATATACGATGTATATTTGAAATCCTAAACAATTTTGTAGCTTCTATTTCTTCTTTTAGTACATCAAAAGTTTTAACAATGCCGAAGGTTTCTTTATATTTCTTCTTGACGTCAGACAGAAGGAAATCTTCTGCTGTTGGATAGTTTTTATTAAGAAATGTCAACATATCCATTTTATCTTCTGCTGGTTTTTCTGCTTCTTTCTTTAAGTCTGCATAGTCGTTTCTCATTCGTTCTATCTCTTTGACTGAGTAGTTATATTTTCTTATTGCTGCTTTACATTTTGAACATTGCGGCATCGTTTTTGCGTTATACATTGAAATAAAACCAGCTAGAACAACTAAGGCGTCAATGGTTTTCTTTAACTCAAAAGCTGCTGGTTTTATCTGTTCATTCCATACTTTACCTCTTCTATCTTTATCTCTTATCTGCCATACACATTTTGCAACTAATGAAACAAAGTTATCGTATGTCTTAAATTCTTCGGATTTGTAAAGGTCAGAAATATTTTTATAAACCATGTCGCAATCTTTGTCCATAACTTTATGGTTGCAATGAAAACCAAGGAATTCATAATTTACTTTACGTATGAATTTCTTAATTTCTACTGAGTCAGTTGCTTTGACTTCAATTTCGTCGAATTCAGGAATAGTTAGTTTTTGCTGCTGAATTTCAGGTAGTTTAGGCAAATGGTCGATGAGGTCCTCCATTTCATAAAGATACTGTTCATTTGTTTCATCTTTCGCACTACAGTCTAAATTACTTGTTAAAAGTTCTTGCTTTATCTTCTGGATTTCTGTTTCAAAAGTATATGAAGAAGGAATAAAGCTTTTCATCTCTACCAACATTGACGTAGGATTCATGACTAGCGAGTTTGGTGCTGTAGTTGTGGACAGAGTCCCGCCGTTCGTGGCTTGAATTGTTGTTGTGCCGATTGTTGAAATCATATCTTTTATACAAAATAAAAAAATAAATAATTTTAAAACTAACTTGATTTTTCTATCTTAAGGAAATTCATGAAAATTCGTGAGGGTGAGAAAACAGGTGAGAAAACGGGTGAGATCTCACCTCTTCACCTAAAATATATTTTTGGTGTAAATTTATGACAAAAATAAATGGTACCATTAATGATATCATGACTGTTCTCATTCATGTCTGATTTACATCTAATGAAAAAGTTTAGAAGAATTTTCTTATTCTTTCTGGCATATTTTTGTCTTTCCAGTACTCCCGCTCTAATGGTCCCAGATGTGTTGACTTTGACTCTCTCAAGTTCTTAGATGGTATAACATCTTCAACGCCTCCTTCATATCTTACTTTATAAGTGTCATCGTTTATGTTGTAGCCAAGTATTTCAATAACCACTCCTCGCTTTGCTTCGTCAATGGTTTCAGCAAGTTTGCCATTACTACTTTCGACTAATTTGTGACGAGGGTAAAACGCAATAGAGTCGTCAGCAGCTTTTATAAGATATCCATTACCTTGCGTAGAGTCTACGATATAATAGTTTCTACTTAACCTTAAACGTTTCTTTGTCAACGGTTTGTCGTCAAGAACTACACGAACTTTTGTACCAGGAATGAGGGTAAATTGTGTTGAATTTCTGATATTTTGTGTTTGACTTCGTTTCTTTTGTATATATAGGGTGTCCAAAGGTGCGTTTAGCACAGCGCTCTATATGAGACTATTAAAGGAGATATATGCTGATTATAAATATATAATAAAAAATATGAATATATGTATATGATGAGTATGTTGTATTTTGGCGCCATGCCGGGATATAAAATAAATTTTGAGACAAGAGGTGGTTTCGCGGGAAATTTTGGCGGGATTTTTTTCATTTTTTTAATGAATCATAAAGAAAACATCCTCGCTCTTGCAAAAAAATGCAAAGACTGTAAAAAAGTCTACGAGACATTGGTAAAATGCTTCGGTATGGATGCTCCTAGCTATTCCACTGTAACGTATCATGTTAGGATGTATCACTTCATGAACAAAAAGGCGCCCATCATAAAAATTGACAAAAAATCGCCGGATCAAAGAAAAATCAAAGCAATTCTTCAAGCGCTAGATGAAGACCCAAGAGCATCACTCAGAAGGATAGAGGAGATGACAAAGATACCACGTACAACAGTCAGTTATTATCTGCACAATTATTTGAACTACAAACTAGCGTATACACGTTGGGTTCCGCACAACCTTAATTCAGTTCAAAAAAAATCTAGAGTCCAATCTTCGAAAGAGCTCCTCTCTATATTGGGTGCGTATCAATCCAAGAAGTTTCGCTTTTTAGTAACAGGGGACGAGTCTTGGTTTCAATATGCAACAGAAGCCAAAATCATGTGGATCCCGAAGGATGAAAATCCGCAAACATTCCCGAAGAAAAAAATTGACACACCAATGATGATGTTGTCGGTTTTTTGGGGCGTGAATGGCATCATCGCAATTGATATTCTTCAAAAACCTAATACGATGAATGCTCAGTATCTAATTGACAATGTTCTTACTCAAATTATCAATTCTGATGAGTTTGAGAAATCCAAACAACAAAAACAAAAGTTTGCAATTCATTTTGATAATTCAAGAGTTCACAAAAGTCATAAGGTAATGAATTACTTGGTGGAAAACAATGTCAAAGTTGTTCCAAACCCAATTTATTCACCTGATATTGCACCCTCTGACTTTTATTTATTCGGCACGCTAAAAAAAGAGAGCTGAAGGACGCGAATTCGCGAGTCCAGATGATCTTGAAAATTTTGTAAGAGAGCAATTTGAGCAATTTTCTCATGATGATTTAAAGCGTGTCTTTCAAGCCTGGATCGATCGCTGCGAACGCGTGATTGAATCCAATGGTGATTATATTTAAATAAACTTTATATATATGTAACTTGTTTATTTCTATTCGCAGTATTCAGGTTTGTGCTAAACACACCTTTGGACACCCTATACTTTTCTTCTTGTTGTTGTGTCATTGAATTTGGTGTATGTCCTGTTGTAGAATGTGTTGAGGAATTATATACTTCGAGAAAGTGTTTCATTGTTTCTTCGGTAAAGTCTCGCTCTTGATTTAAATCTCTGAGCGTTCTTATGAAGCGGTTTATGATGCCGAGTATGTTATGGTTATGGTCTTCAGTAGTGTAGTGAGTTATGTTATGCTTAATGAGAAAATATGCGATTTCATTGCTGAGGTATGCACTGTCTTGGTCTGATGTTAAAGTACTTGGGCTATGTTCTGCTACAAACTTTTGTAAAACTCTTAACACTTCACGAGTTCCTTTATTTTTCATTGGATATGCATATGCTTTACGAGTGTTAACATTAATGAAAATCAAAAATGGTTTATGACCTCCTTTTCTGCTTTGAATGAGAGTGTCAAATTGGTATGCGTCAGGAGTGTTGGAGTAAATTGGTAAAAAGTAGTCGTAAGGGTTTATTTTTGTTTGATGTACAACATTTTTGTCAAAGAACCTTTTCACTTCAGCTCTGTTAGTAAATCCCCAACTCTTTGCAGCTTCATTGAACTTCTTAAATGACCTCCATGGATGTTGTTCGAATACTTCTTTCAAGCTCATTTATGTAAAGTTAAAGATTTTATTCTAGGCTCAACGCGTTCATTGAACTCTATACCATGCGTAAACTGTCATGTAAGGTGGCATGTATTCTTTACTTTGTCCCGTTGTTTGCGTATATCCTGAAACGAAATGTGTATGGTTTCCTTCTCCCTGCGTGTTATTCCAGTAACAATTTATAGCAAACTTAACCTCGTCTTTAACATCATATCCTTTACCTTTTGTCATTCCTGACCAATCCCAATATCTATGCTTATGCCAACCTGCTTGAGATGTACTTAAATCTATGTAGTGACTGTGTGCAGGTAAATTTTCACCTGAAATCGTTTTACTTCCACCTGTTTCCTTTGAAGAGTTTGCACAATACAAAAACCTGTCGACTATTTGTTCCCATGCACCAACACCAAACATTACTTGAGGACCTCTTGCATCCATAGATGTATAAATAGAACCTACTGGGTTCATTAAATCAAACATATGAGATATTATAGGATTGTCTCTTTTGAACTTAAAATATAGTGCAACTATTTCAGGTTTCTTCTGGTTTGTGTCAGAATATTTTTTATAATATAATCTTATGTTTTCAGGGTAGGTAAAATCTTGACTATAATATTTATTTCTGTCATCTGTATAATAATATACTATTCTCGTTTTTTCTATTGCATTATATCTTTTATATCTATAATAATCTAAATATAATGTTAGCTTTTGTTCATCTACATGTGGTGTTCTGTCGTCATCTCCATAGTCATAATAATGTGGTGCTGGAGCTGGGTCAGGCAATGTCATATCTGCCATTTCATAAACTCTTAAATATTTCTTTGTTCGTCTCCATATAAGTTTAAGTAGCAGTTGTTGTCTAATGGAACTTTAACTTGTGTACCATCATTCTTTTTATAGCTTACATACATTTCATTGTTATTTTTCGGAATGAGTTTACACCGTGTACCATTTTTTAAGGACTGTACAAACTGCCATCTAAAATATTTATTTTCTTCATTGACAGAAAAGTCACAACAATAGTTTCAATATTTTTTGTTGTTCCTATCAAACTTTGGTATATTTCATTGACATATGTTTTATCTGCTTTCTTTTCAAGGCTAACGTTTAAGTCTGTTATTTCAGATATAGAATGTGTATGTCCAACGTCACTTTTCCTGTTTAAGGTTTCTTGTAAGTTTGTAATATTTGCAATGGTATGTGTATGTCCAACGTCACTTTTCCTGTTTAAGGTTTCTTGTAAGTTTGTAATATTTGCAATGGTATGTGTATGTCCAACGTCACTTTTCCTGTTTAAGGTTTCTTGTAAGTTTGTAATATTTGCAATGGTATGTGTATGAGTCTTATCTGCTTTTGTCTCTAATGTTTCCTTAAGACTTGGTATTTGGTTAATATAATGTATATGAGTCTTTTTAGAATATTCGTTTTCAGCTCTTGTCACTTCACTTGACATTTTATTGTCAACATATGTTTTGTCTGCTAGTTCAGGATGAGTATGTTCTTTTGTTGCATAAGCATTGTTAGCTCTTTCTTCTTCTTTTGCTATTGCATCGTCTACATATTCTTTGTCAGCTTTGTTGTCAACATCTGCTTTCAGAAGAAGTTCATTTATATCGGAGATGTTGTGTTTATGAGATTTCAAAACTTTGTTCATTGCTTCGAGTTCAACTTTGTCAGCTTTACTTTTAATAGCATCTTCAAAAGTTATTTTTGCCTTAACTCTCAATGTAAATCTTGGTTCAACTAATACACCGTTAACATTGAAAGTAGAGGCATAAATTTCACCGGTATAACCAAATGCTTCTGGTGCTTTAGCTACATCATACTGTACAGTACAGCTTATGTCATAACCTTTAGCACGAATGTATTTATATCTTCTTTCATTAACATTTTTTGTCTTCGCTTCATCACTTCGTGTTAAATATCCATGGTAGTCCGTTATAATCTGTTCGTCTGAAGTTATATAATGAACGTGGTTTTTATCTGCTTTTTGTGAAAGAAGTTCAACAACTTTTGCTTCACTTATGTTACCAGTGTCACTTTCATTTATTTTTGTCAGCATTGCGTTCAAAACTTCATAAAGACTAACTACTTCTTTTGGTTCTTGAAACAATGAGTCAAAAGTCTTTCTTAACATTACATCTTCAACTGTTATGACTGAGTCAATACCTTTCTCTTTTATTGTCTTAGCTAACTGACCTAAAACAACGAACATATAGTCTAAAATATTATCTTCAGTGTTAAACACTATACAGTTTTCACGAATTGTTGTGTTTGTTGCTGTTAAAACTTCTTTAAACTCAGGATATATATTCAGTAGATTTTCAACAATTGTTTGAACCACTTGTCCTCCTTCATCTAAATCTCTTGCTGCCATTAAAGGATGTAAATTAATTGGTTCAATAATTCCGAGACGAGGGTTGTAAGCAAGTCCGTCGAACATATTTTTACGTTTTTGCCAGTTTATTTAGTTATTTAGTTTCTTTGTATATGTTACTTTACCCCATAAATTTTTGAGACCGTCAAAGAAACTTCCTGTATTTCCATGTAATTTAGCAAACTCAACATAAAACTTCATGCTATCTATGCCACCAAGAAAAGCCCAGAGTGCATCTATCTCACTTTGCATGGTTATAAGAGATGCAGTTGTTACACCTGATGAAAATAAAGTAAACAACCACCCTAACCAACTCTTACCTGCTCCACTTTGTTCTACTTTCACAAAATCACTGATATGACTTTTTAAGTATTCTTTCGTAAGTAATGTGTCTCCAGGTGTAACGTCTCTAACGATATTATCTCCGTCAAAAGTCAATGTTCTAACTTGTGTCCGTGCAGCCTTTATTTTAAGGCATGCATAGTCTGGTGTTTGAGGAGCAGAAGGCTCGATGTATGTAATTTTAAAGAAATCGTCATAATTTTTCTTAAAGGTTTCATATGTTGTTTTGAATGTATTGAACCTCATTATTATATCAAGAAGTTTTGTCAATGAGTCAGCAATTGCTTCATCTACTGTTGACGTTTTGAGTTTTATTTCTGCTGAGTCGTTTATGAATGGTACTTGACATTGAGTTGTATATGGGTCAAATCCTGTAGGACCCAAATGAAGCAAGTAGTCTAAAATATCACGAACAGACTTTGAGACAGTTGTGTCGTTCTTCATGACGATTTCACCATTTACAATGAATGGCATAGTACATGAAGTTATTTGTGGGTCAAAACCAGAAGGATTGAAATGAAGCATATAGTTCAGCGCCTCATACACTGACTTATACACTGTTTCATTATTTTTTGACACAATTTCACCATTTACAATGAATGGCATTGTCGAAGGAGTTGTTTTTGTATCGAACCCTGAAGGATTGAAGTTAAGAATGCTTTCAAGAGCTTCATATACAGACCTATAAACAGTTGTGTCGTTCTTCATGACGATTTCACCATTTACAATGAATGGCATAGTACATGGAGTTAAAATAGGGTCAAACTTTTCATAGTCCTTCCATGTTATGTATTTCTCAGTATTTCCATCAGTGTGATAACAATATATTTGTCAGTAAGTGTGAGAGAGTATTGACCAAAATATAAACGTTAGCTCTATCAGCTTCATACGCATATGCAGCTATACTCATATTTTAATGAGAATAAAATGTTGTTCTATTTGCAAAGACAGACCCAAACGAATACGGGACAGTAAAGCTACAAACAAACTTAGGTCTACAGAATGAGGCGCTTGCATTCAGATGGTTGACTTCAATACTATCGCTTCATTCGTTATAACAGATGAAACAGATTTCATGGAGATTGAAATAGATGGAAAGAAGCACGAAATAAGATTTCACAATAATGTAGAATATAAGATGGAAACATTAGGTGGAGTTAAATGCTCTCATAAATACTACAATAAACAAGGATAACGAAGAAAACTTAATGAATGTTAAACTTATTGCAGGAGTTTGAAGTTCAGTTATGTGAAGGAGTTTAAGATACCAAGAATGAGTCATAGAGTACAACTTCTTTTGGGTGCATACCATATGACATTTCCTTTGAAAAGTGTTGACAAAACGATTGAGATGAAATCTGTTCCATACGTATGTTATGGCAATTGTTTGTACATTGAGTAAAAATAGCTAATGTCACAGGTATTTCAGGAGTTAATAGTAAAGGTTCAGTAGAATATAAGTCTTTCTGTTATGAAGTAAATTCAATGTTCATTCCAAACGTTCCTGTCATAGCAACTCATTTAGGTAAATGGGTTCGCATTAGTCCTCATAATTTGAAAGACATGCAATTCAGACTTGTTGACTTTCAAGGAGAGCCTGTAGAACTGAAGGCACCAGTGCGAATGACTGTTGAAGTTGACTTTTTAGAAAATATTAAATGCAACAGCTTACAAGAGAACTCAGAGCTAAAAATATAAAGTATGAATGTTATGTATTAGGTCATGAACTTTGGTTGTTGCTGTTTGATGAAACAAATGAGTTAGTTATGTCAGTCAAGAGAACAGAAAAATATTGTGTTAGTGAAAACTGCACCAAGTCAATAAGATTAGGTTTGCATTATGAAGATGAGTTCGATACTGTTGAAGAAGTTTTGGATAGATATACAAATGCTTTAATTTACTAAAACATATTTCAAACAAAGTTTATATTCTGTTAAAGTTTTGTATACTCGTTCGAATATTTATACTTAAACTCAACTCCTGTAGTTCCTGGTGTTTCAATGATGCGGATGTTACCTATTTTCATGAATGGTGGAGTTTGACCACAGCATTCGATTTCAGGGTCGAGATAGTCAATGACACATTGTTTCCCTGTTATTCGTGAGATAACATTTTCAAGGTCCTCCTTTGTTAGAATTATTTGGTTCTTGCTTATAAGATTTGTCAAAAGCTTCTTATCGTCTTTGAGTAAAATTGTTTGGTATAACTGAAGAAGGTAATGGTCTACGTTATCTGAAGGATTTGTTTGAACATTTGTGTAAGGGTTGTCGTTGGCTTCTCTTGAAAGAATTTGGTCCAGTGGTGGATACTCTAACTTAACATCTGATGTAGCGTTAGCGTTTGAAGCTGAGTTTAAATTCACCGACTTAAGTTCTGGTTCTTTTTCTTTCAAACACTCTGAACTATAGTTCTTTATGACAATATTGTTTGTCGTTCGTGAGTCAACATTTGATGTTGGTTCAATTGGAACATTAACGGCACCAGCTAAGATGGATTTGCTTCTCATTTCATATAGAATAAAAACCTTTTATATGTATGAAATGAACAATATACTCGACAAGGGTTTGAATGTAAAGCTAACGAATGAAAATATTGTTGAATTCACTGAGACAGGTGCTGTGTATAAAGATGTAGAACTACTGAACAAAAGAGCTAAGGGAAGAAGCAGGAACATGAACAAAGGGTGGAAGCCTATAAAAATTTATGTCAATGATGGCTCAGGAGGTTCAAACATAAAGTATGCAGAAAGTTATAGAGTTTATGCTCTCAAAGGTGAAAAGCCTTCATTTAAGAACAGCTATTCTAACGCATATCCTCAAAAGCTAACGGATGGGGAAGTGGATGATATGAATGACAGCAAAAATATTAACAGAAATGGCGACAGAGATGCATGGAATTTGTTTACCATCAGTCAATTGAAGGTTAAACTTTAAAACAATGTTGGTCGTTCCCATGGAATATTTTTGACTTTAATGGTATTAGTCATGATATGAATCTCAAGGTATGAACGAGGAGAGATGAGAGACTTATATGCTTCCCAAATTTCTTCAAAAGGTAATGTTATACCTGACTGTTTCCAAATGAGTTCAATATCATAACGTGAGAAACCTTGAAAGATAACGAAGTCAGTTATGAGACGTTTTATGTTTAAAGCTAAAAACCTCCATGTTTGCATAAGTATTGCTACAGTTAAATGGTAATGTCTGACTTTAGTATGATGTTAGCTAATGGTGAGTCTGGTTTTGACACTAAACCTTTTCCGGCGAAGTCGTCACAAACGAGCAGAGTGTTTGAAGGATACTTTTTGAAGGGGTATTTTGAAAGTTTTGACAGAATGTAGTTTGTAAGTCGTTTCATATCGTAAACTCCTGAGTATTGACGTAAGTGGTGTTTGTCAATAATTCTTTCCATCTCCTCAGAAGTCTTTTGCATTCCTGACTGTATAAATTCAACGATGGCATAATATTTTCTCTTACGTCGAATGTAACGTTGAAGAAATTCAATGAGTTCACTGTCTGAACTTTAACGACAGAGGCTTGAACTTTTGACATAAATGTTTTCGCTGTTGAGTCCATAGAGTCTGAAGTTGCTGATATAATGATTTGGTCATAGTAAGAGTCGTTTCCTAAACGTTCTGTTATGAGTATATGACGAATGAGGTTAAATGTCTTACCTGAACCCATCTTTCCACAATAGAAATACACACCATTTGAACAGAACTCATAATCTTTGCTGAAAGGAAGAATAAGAGAAGAGTTAAGTTTGTCTGTAGTTTCATTCATGTCTTCATCTACGTCATGTATTAAATGCTTCATTTTATCTCCATTAAAAATGCAAGTCAGAAATATTCAGAACATAGCACCGAGTCTAACTGACAAGAGTATAAAGATATACTATGAACATGTTATGATGAAACCAACCAAAATTCAAGAAAGTCAGTATACTTATGAATATCCAAGACACTGGGTAGAGTATGTAGGAGGTGAGAAAGCTATTGAAATCAGACAGGTTCGAAGTATTCCAGCAGGAAGAACAATATTATTGAAGAACTTTAATGTTTTGATATAATGATGAAACAAAGAAGCAAGATAGTTTCCCTGTTGCTGTGTATGTGAACTTAGACACAGGAGATGACATGAAAGTTTTTAATACAAAGCTTCAAACGGTAGTGAGAGAACAACTGACTGCGGAAGGACATCCATTACCTTCAGAAGTTACCATAGCATATAATTTTGAAACAAACTCAATAGATTTTAAAGTCGTCTCTGCAAAGAAGTCAGGTTTTACATTTAATGAAGCAGATGTATATTCGAATGAAAACTTCAAAGCTATTGCATGGTTAGATAATGACGATTGCTTTAAGAAAATCTTTAAATACAGTGACTCAACGATGTCAATAGATGACCTTCGTGGAATGTTACCATCGACGTTTACAGTAGAAGGTTCAGCAGGATTGCTTACAAGATTGTCAATTGGTGGTATTTGGTCTCGTGAGAACATTGTTATAAAATCCAGTATAAGTGAATTTGCTGAAGAATCTATATTATGTCTTTCAAACTATATGTATTCGCCGCCAAAGCATTATAGTATAACAAACTTTGTCAGTAAGTTTAACATAAGACTTGTCGAACCTTCTTCAATGAAAGATGTTGTGCTACCTAAAGATGGAAAGGATGGACTCATTATTGAGATGATTTTAATGCATATTAAATGAGCTTGTTCTTGAAGGTCATTCATGATGAAATAACTGTTGTAGAAGATGTTAGCAATTGTTCAGACATTTTGAAGCGTATAGATGATATAAGAAAGAAGTTAGATAGACCGCAAAGCGGTGAGGGCGAAGCCCGTGAGAACGTTTATGTTTCATTGACTTTCTCCAGTAACGAGAACTTTTATGAGATAATATTGAAGAGAGATGATTTTAATATGGTGTAAATGGTAGCTTGGGCAGCTTTAGGCGCAATGGGAACAAAAGCATTAGCATTTGGAGCAAAAGCACTTGGAGCTTATGACGCAGTAAATAAAATGAGTGGAGGAAGGGTTTCGAAGACATTAGATGCAAATAAAGGGAAGATTGGAGGCTGGGTTGCAAAGAAGTTAAGATTAAATAAAATAGGGCTCATAAATAAAGCATCCAATTTGGTTGCGACTGAGTCAGAAAATGCTTTAGGAAAGGACGATGAGTTTGCAAAACACGCAAAAGACTTTAATGACCAGATGAAAGGTGAAACAATGCATTTAAATAGATTCGATGGAACTAAAGAAAATGTTTCTTCTCCACCAGTAGTTCTTCCGTATGGTCCCTATGGAATGTATGGAAACCCTTACGAAAGACCATTTGACCCATTGACTGGTGGAAGTAACTGGTATCATTACGGCCGAAGAAGAAAGACAGTCAAGTTGGAGACGGACGTGAAGAAAGCAACTAAAAAGAAACCAAGGAAGAGAGTTATAAAGCAATGAATTCAACAGGGTGAAAAACCGGGTGAAAAAAGAGGTGAGATTTCACCACTTCACCTAAATTTATTTTGTGCTATGTTTTCATACGTGTGAAGTCGTTAGTGAGAACGTTAGTGTGAACGATAGTGAGAACGATAGTGAGAACGATAGTGAGAACGTTAGTGAGAACATTAGTGAAGTCGTTAGTGAGAACGATAGTGAGAACGTTTATTTTTTACATTAGTGAGTTCGTTAGTGAAGTGGTTGGCGGTTTTGTAAATATTTAAGGTTAAGTTGGTGTTGTCGTTTGTGTTGTAAAATATACGTTAACGATTTTGTAAAGTGTCAAAACCGCTAAGTGGTGTATGGAGGCGCGCAGTGCCTCAGTACACGACTTAGCCATACTAACTAAACTACCAGCAATGTTAGATAAAAAAGCAGATAAAGAACATACACATAACTCCTTCTCAACTGTTGCTATAGAAAGTATTGAAGGAACGGTTGGCGGAATTGGTGGGGATGCATTATATTATAAACCTCCTAACTTTCCACAAGGTTTAACATCGAATGAAAACATAACAACGAAGAAAGAAATTAGCTGTAAAAATGTTTATGTCATGGATGATGAAAATAATGTTAAATTCACTGCTCAAGATTTATATGATAAGAAAGCAGACAAAACAGAGCTTCAAACATTAAAGACTGAAATACTTCAAACATTATATCCTGTTGGTTCTATTTATACGTCAATGAACTCAACAAATCCAGAACAGTTTTAGGTTTTGGTACGTGGAAGCAGATTGTAGATAAATTCTTATACTGTGCTAGATATTCAAAGCAAACAGGAGGTTCGAAGAAAATTAAAGAAGCAAACCTTCCACCGCACACTCATACAGGAACTACAAACTTTTCTGGCGACCATAGCCACTCATTAAGAGACCACCCATTATACAACTCAGAGTATGAAGCTGGCAATGACGTTTTATCTCCATCTTATAACAATGCAGCAAAAAAGATTTTTCGACCAACTGAACCAGGAGGAAATCATTCACACACTTTCACAACAAATCCAACAGGCTCGGGTGCAGATTACATGCCACCATTTGTGACTGTATTTGCATGGTACCGCGTTCAATGAACGCGCTTGAGCCTAGAATAAAATCTTTAACTTTACATAAATGAGCTTGAAAGAAGTATTCGAACAACATCCGTGGAGGTCATTTAAGAAGTTCAATGAAGCTGCAAAGAGTTGGGGATTTACTAACAGAGCTGAAGTGAAAAGGTTCTTTGACAAAAATGTTGTACATCAAACAAAAATAAACCCTTACGACTACTTTTTACCAATTTACTCCAACACTCCTGACGCATACCAATTTGACACTCTCATTCAAAGCAGAAAAGGAGGTCATAAACCATTTTTGATTTTCATTAATGTTAACACTCGTAAAGCATATGCATATCCAATGAAAAATAAAGGAACTCGTGAAGTGTTAAGAGTTTTACAAAAGTTTGTAGCAGAACATAGCCCAAGTACTTTAACATCAGACCAAGACAGTGCATACCTCAGCAATGAAATCGCATATTTTCTCATTAAGCATAACATAACTCACTACACTACTGAAGACCATAACCATAACATACTCGGCATCATAAACCGCTTCATAAGAACGCTCAGAGATTTAAATCAAGAGCGAGACTTTACCGAAGAAACAATGAAACACTTTCTCGAAGTATATAATTCCTCAACACATTCTACAACAGGACATACACCAAATTCAATGACACAACAACAAGAAGAAAAGTATATACAAAAGAAACGAAGTCAAACACAAAATATCAGAAATTCAACACATTTACCCTCATTCCTGTACAAAAGTTCGTAGTTCTTGACGACAAACCGTTGACAAAGAAACGTTTAAGGTTAAGTAGAAACTATTATATCGTAGACTCTACGCAAGGTAATGGATATCTTATAAAAGCTGTGACGACTCTATTGCGTTTTACCCTCGTCACAAATTAGTCGAAAGTAGTAATGGCAAACTTGCTGAAACCATTGACGAAGCAAAGCGAGGAGTGGTTATTGAAATACTTGGCTACAACATAAACGATGACACTTATAAAGTAAGATATGAAGGAGGCGTTGAAGATGTTATACCATCTAAGAACTTGAGAGAGTCAAAGTCAACACATCTGGGACCATTAGAGCGGGAGTACTGGAAAGACAAAAATATGCCAGAAAGAATAAGAAAATTCTTCTAAACTTTTTCATTAGATGTAAATCAGACATGAATGAGAACAGTCATGTATTAATGGTACCATTTATTTTAACATAAAGACGCAAAGCGGCGAGGACGAAGTCCATGACCAAAAATATAATTTAGGTGAAGAGGTGAGATCTCACCTCTTTTTTCACCTGTTTTTTCACCTCTTTTTTCACAAGCGTTTTACATGAATTGTACGATGTATATTTGAAATCCTAAACAATTTCGTAGCTTCTATTTCTTCTTTTAGTACATCGAATGTTTTAACAATGCCGAAGGTTTCTTTATACTTCTTCTTGACGTCAGACAGAAGGAAATCTTCTGCTGTTGGATAGTTTTTATTAAGAAATGCTAACATGTCCATTTTATTTTCTGCTGGTTTTTCTGCTTCTTTCTTTAAGTCTGCATAGTCGTTTCTCATTCGTTCTATCTCTTTGACTGAGTAGTTATATTTTCTTATTGCTGCTTTACATTTTGAACATTGCGGCATCGTTTTTGCGTTATACATTGAAATAAAACCACTAGAACAACTAAGCGTCAATGGTTTTCTTTAACTCAAAAGCTGCTGGTTTTATCTGTTCATTCCATACTTTACCTCTTCTATCTTTATCTCTTATCTGCCATACACATTTGCAACTAATGAAACAAAGTTATCGTATGTCTTAAATTCTTCGGATTTGTAAAGGTCAGAAATATTTTTATAAACCATGTCGCAATCTTTGTCCATAACTTTATGGTTGCAATGAAAACCAAGGAATTCATAATTTACTTTACGTATGAATTTCTTAATTTCTACTGAGTCAGTTGCTTTGACTTCAATTTCGTCGAATTCAGGAATAGTTAGTTTTTGCTGCTGAATTTCAGGTAGTTTAGGCAAATGGTCGTGAGGTCCTCCATTTCATAAAGATACTGTTCATTGTTTCATCTTTCGCACTACAGTCTAAATTACTTGTTAAAAAGTTCTTGCTTTATCTTCTGGATTTCTGTTTCAAAAGTATATGAAGAAGATAAAGCTTTTCATCTCTACCAACATTGACGTAGGATTCATGACTAGCGAGTTTGGTGCTGTAGTTGTGGACAGAGTCCCGCCTTCGTGGCTTGAATGATGTTGTGCCGATTGTTGAAATCATATCTTTATACAAAATAAAAAAATAAATAAAAATAAAACTAACTTTATTTTTTCTATCTTAAGGAAATTCATGAAAATTCACGAGGGTGAAAAAACAGGTGAAAAAAACAGGTGAGATCTCACCTCTTCACCTAAATTATATTTTTGGTCATGGACTTCGTCCTCGCCGCTTTGCGTCTTTATGTTAAAATAAATGGTACCATTAATACATGACTGTTCTCATTCATGTCTGATTTACATCTAATGAAAAAGTTTAGAAGAATTTTCTTATTCTTTCTGGCATATTTTTGTCTTTCCAGTACTCCCGCTCTAATGGTCCCAGATGTGTTGACTTTGACTCTCTCAAGTTCTTAGATGGTATAACATCTTCAACGCCTCCTTCATATCTTACTTTATAAGTGTCATCGTTTATGTTGTAGCCAAGTATTTCAATAACCACTCCTCGCTTTGCTTCGTCAATGGTTTCAGCAAGTTTGCCATTACTACTTTCGACTAATTTGTGACGAGGGTAAAACGCAATAGAGTCGTCAGCAGCTTTTATAAGATATCCATTACCTTGCGTAGAGTCTACGATATAATAGTTTCTACTTAACCTTAAACGTTTCTTTGTCAACGGTTTGTCGTCAAGAACTACACGAACTTTTGTACCAGGAATGAGGGTAAATTGTGTTGAATTTCTGATATTTTGTGTTTGACTTCGTTTCTTTTGTATATACTTTTCTTCTTGTTGTTGTGTCATTGAATTTGGTGTAGTCCTGTTGTAGAATGTGTTGAGGAATTATAATACTTCGAGAAAGTGTTCATTGTTTCTTCGGTAAAGTCTCGCTCTTGATTTAAAATCTCTGAGCGTTCTTATGAAGCGGTTTATGATGCCGAGTATGTTGTGGTTATGGTCTTCAGTAGTGTAGTGAGTTATGTTATGCTTAATGAGAAAATATGTGATTTCATTGCTAGGTATGCACTGTCTTGGTCTGATGTTAAAGTATTGGGCTATGTTCTGCTACAAACTTTTGTAAAACTCTTAACACTTCACGAGTTCTTTATTTTCATTGATATGCATATGCTTTACGAGTGTTAACATTAATGAAAATCAAAAATGGTTTATGACCTCCTTTTCTGCTTTGAATGAGAGTGTCAAATTGGTATGCGTCAGGAGTGTTGGAGTAAAATTGGTAAAAAGTAGTCGTAAGGGTTTATTTTTGTTTGATGTACAACATTTTTGTCAAAGAAACCTTTTCACTTCAGCTCTGTTAGTAAATCCCCAACTCTTTGCAGCTTCATTGAACTTCTTAAATGACCTCCACGGATGTTGTTCGAATACTTCTTTCAAGCTCATTTATGTAAAGTTAAAGATTTTATTCTAGGCTCAAGCGCGTTCATTGAACGCGGTACCATGCAAATACAGTCACAAATGGTGGCATGTAATCTGCACCCGAGCCTGTTGGATTTGTTGAAAGTGTGTGAATGATTTCCTCCTGGTTCAGTTGGTCGAAAAATCTTTTTTGCTGCATTGTTATAAGATGGAGATAAACGTCATTGCCAGCTTTCATACTCTGAGTTGTATAATGGGTGGTCTCTTAATGAGTGGCTATGGTCGCCAGAAAAGTTTGTAGTTCCTGTATGAGTGTGCGGTGGAAGGTTTGCTTCTTTAATTTTCTTCGAACCTCCTGTTTGCTTTGAATATCTAGCACAGTATAAGAATTTATCTACAATCTGCTTCCACGTACCAAAAACCTAAAACTGTTTCGGATTTGTTGAGTTCATTGACGTATAAATAGAACCAACAGGATATAATGTTTAAGTATTTCAGTCTTTAATGTTTGAAGCTCTGTTTTGTCTGCTTTCTTATCATATAAAATCTTGAGCAGTGAATTTAACATTATTTTCATCATCCATGACATAAACATTTTTACAGCTAATTTCTTTCTTCGTTGTTATGTTTTCATTCGATGTTAAACCTTGTGGAAAGTTAGGAGGTTTATAATATAATGCATCCCCACCAGTTCCGCCAACCGTTCCTTCAATACTTTCTATAGCAACAGTTGAGAAGGAGTTATGTGTATGTTCTTTATCTGCTTTTTTATCTAAACATTGCTGGTAGTTCATGTGTTTCAAAGTTTCTGACATGACCTTCGATATTCATACATTTGTTATTTAAGGAGTTTTAGTGTATCTTTTACGCTTGTACTCGGATTCTCTAAAGGTGCACTTGAACCAAGGGTATAGTTCAATATTATGTCGTCTGCTCTAACAGTAGTGAAGGATTTTATGTGTATGGTTCTTGTCAGCTTTACTATTTAATGTAGCTTGAAGTTCATTTATATCGGAGATATTGTGTTTATGAGATTTCAAAACTTTGTTCGTTGCGTCAAGTTTATCTTTGTCAGCTTTACTTTTAATAGCATCTTCAAAAGTTTATTTTTGCCTTAACTCTCAATGTAAATCTTGGTTCAACTAATACATCGTTAACAAAGAAAGTATGAAGCGTATATTTCATCGTTATAACCAAATGCTTCTTGTGCTTTACCTGTGTCATACTGTACAGTACAGTGTATGCCATAACCTTTAGCACGAATGAATTATATCTTCTTTCATTAACATCTTTCGTCTTCACTTCTTCATCCTGTGTTAAATATCCATGGTAGTCCGTTATAATCTGTTCGTCTGAACTTATATAATGAACATGGTTTTTATCTGCTTTTTCGGCTAATTTCTCTTCTATCTCATTTATTTCAAGTTCATGCCTACCACCACCTCCTTCAGAAGTATTTTTCTCAGCTCTTGAAGAACGTCCACTTCGCCATCTTTGGTGTCAATAATGAGACTTTGAGTTAAAACCTTTCCTGTCTTAATGGATGTTTGTAAAACTTCTTCTTCACCGTGTTCGGGGTCATGGTCGTCATCATATCTTGTGAAATCAGAGATGTTGTCATACATTAAGCATATCTGTCTCAAAAGTTCTGCTATTGAAACTGGAACGAAAGATATACAGAACTTTCATCATCTCCTAAAGTCAAGTCTGCTTTCTTAAGTATTTCTTGAATGTATGCAATGAGGACAGAGTACCTTGGAAAATATTCGAACAATATTTCATTAGCTGTTGGTTTTGGTGGTTCTTCTGGAGTTTCTGTTGTTTCGGTTCCTTCTGTAGGTTCTGTTGGAGTTTCTGCATCTCTTGACTTCAATGCTCTTGCTCTCAAAGACCTAAATGTTAGAGCACCAGGTTTTACAAAGGACTTTATAAATGCTTTAATAGTTCCTGGTAAGTTATTGTTAGCATTAAGTAAGTTCCTTATGCTTCCATCATGTACGTCCATAGCACTATGTAAAAAATCTATACTTTTCTTGTAGTCAGCAATAGACTGACTGTGATTTTTTTAAAGATTCGTCAATACCTTTAAGCCAATCTTCATGCATGTCTGATACTGAGCCAAGAATATCATTTGCTTCCTTTAGTGTATTTTGTGCTTCTCGTAAAGTATCCAATCCCGTACGTGCATTGTTTGCTATACGTCTTACAGTATCTATTTGACTCCTTGTTTCTTGCATCCAACCAGATAAAGTTTTAATAGTATCCGAACCATTTGAAATGAAGTTCAAAGCATTTTTAACGTCATCTAAAACTTCTTCACCAAGTACTGCCATATCTTTCGATTTGGTATTGAAGAACTCCATATGAAGCAGCTGTTAAACCAGTATTTATAAGGTTCCATATCCATGATTTAGCAGTTTTTCCATCCTTTCCATCTTCACCATCCAAACCGTTTTCGCCTTGAGGTCCTTGTATTCCTTGTATTCCTTGTATTCCTTGTGTCCTTGAGGTCCGGTGTCACCCTTCTCTCCTTTCAGTTCATCTTTATGTTCGTTATAATATTCTAATGTCATAAGGTGTACATCATTACTGCTACCAGCAACGCCGAGAATTTGTTTCTCATTCATGACTAAATTCTTTAGGCATTTAATGTTGTCGTCAAATCGAAAGCTCTTTAACAATTCAATGAGAACATTTAATACTTTCACTAATGAGCATCTATTGTAGAATTTTATATTGCACCGTTCCATCATTTATGATAGGAACCTTGCTTGTTGTAATGAATGGGTCATAAGTGTTAAAAGTATCGAAATCAATGACTTTTTTAGTTTTTCTATCGTCAATGACTAAATCATTCCTTCCACTGTTAAAGTTGAGTTTTCGTTTACTAATTCATGTGCTCTTTTGCTTCATTTGTTTCATACGCATATGCAGCAATAGTCATATTTTAATGAGAATAAAATGTTGTTCTATTTGCAAAGTACAGACCCAAACGAATACGGGACAGTAAAGCTACAAACAAACTTAGGTCTTCAGAATGAAGCGCTTGCTTTCAGAGTTGTTGACTTCAATACTATCGCAACTTTTGTCATAACAGATGAAACAGATTTCATAGAGATTGAAATAGATGACAAAAGAAGTGTTATAACATTTCCTAACAGAGCTGGGTATAGAATAGATAAAATTGCTGGAGTCATAGATACTCTCATAAATGAAGAAACTATTGACAACATAGATGTCGAACTCTCTTCTGAGGGAACATTGAAGTTCAGCAGCGAGAAAGAGTTTAAGATACCAAGAATGAGTCATAGAGTACAACTTCTTTTGGTGCATACCATATGACATTTCCTTTGAAAAGTGTTGACAAAAACGATTGAGATGAAATCTGTTCCATACGTATGTTATGGCAATTGTTTGTACATTGAGTCAAAAATAGCTAATGTCACAGGTATTTCAGAAGTTAATAGTAAAGGTTCAGTAGAATATAAGTCTTTCTGTTATGAAGTAAATTCAATGTTCATTCCAAACGTTCCTGTCATAGCAACTCATTTAGGTAAATGGGTTCGCATTAGTCCTCATAATTTGAAAGACATGCAATTCAGACTTGTTGACTTTCAAGGAGAGCCTGTAGAACTGAAGGCACCAGTGCGAATGACTGTTGAAGTTGACTTTTTAGAAAATATTAAATGCAACAGCTTACAAGAGAACTCAGAGCTAAAAATATAAAGTATGAATGTTATGTATTAGGTCATGAACTTTGGTTGTTGCTGTTTGATGAAACAAATGAGTTAGTTATGTCAGTCAAGAGAACAGAAAAAGGCGTCAAAGGCGCCGAGCGCAAAGCGCTATATTGTGTTAGTGAAAATTGCACCAAGTCAATAAGATTAGGTTTGCATTATGAAGATGAGTTCGATACTGTTGAAGAAGTTTTGGATAGATATTATAAATTGCTAACTTGAAATTTTTTTGACTAACGGCGCAAAGCGCCAAGACCGAAGGTCCTGACTGCTTTAATTTACTAAAACATATTTCAAACAAAGTTTATATTCTGTTGAAAGTTTTGTATACTCATTCGAATATTTATACTTAAACTCAACTCCTGTAGTTCCTGGTGTTTCAATGATGCGGATGTTACCTATTTTCATGAATAGTGGAGTTTGACCACAGCATTCGATTTCAGGGTCGAGATAGTCAATGACACATTGTTTCCCTGTTATTCGTGAGATAACATTTTCAAGGTCCTCCTTTGTTAGAATTATTTGGTTCTTGCTTATAAGATTTGTCAAAAGCTTCTTATCGTCTTTGAGTAAAATTGTTTGGTATAACTGAAGAAGTAATGGTCTACGTTATCTGAAGGATTTGTTTGAACATTTGTGTAAGGGTTGTCGTTGGCTTCTCTTGAAAGAATTTGGTCCAGTGGTGGATACTCTAACTTAACATCTGATGTAGCGTTAGCGTTTGAAGCTGAGTTTAAATTCACCGACTTAAGTTCTGGTTCTTTTTCTTTCAAACACTCTGAACTATAGTTCTTTATGACAATATTGTTTGTCGTTCGTGAGTCAACATTTGATGTTGGTTCAATTGGAACATTAACGGCACCAGCTAAGATGGATTTGCTTCTCATTTCATATAGAATAAAAACCTTTTATATGTATGAAATGAACAATATACTCGACAAGGGTTTGAATGTAAAGCTAACGAATGAAATATGTTGAATTCACTGAGACAGGTGCTGTGTATAAAGATGTAGAACTACTGAACAAAAGAGCTAAGGGAAGAAGCAGGAACATAACAAAGGGCGGAAGCCTATAAAAATTTATGTCAATGATGGCTCAGGAGGTTCAAACATAAAGTATGCAGAAAGTTATAGAGTTTATGCTCTCAAAGGTGAAAAGCCTTCATTTAAGAACAGCTATTCTAACGCATATCCTCAAAAGCTAACGGATGGGGAAGTGGATGATATGAATGACAGCAAAAATATTAACAGAAATGGCGACAGAGATGCATGGAATTTGTTTACCATCAGTCAATTGAAGGTTAAACTTTAAAACAATGTTGGTCGTTCCCATGGAATATTTTTGACTTTAATGGTATTAGTCATGATATGAATCTCAAGGTATGAACGAGGAGAGATGAGAGACTTATATGCTTCCCAAATTTCTTCAAAAGGTAATGTTATACCTGACTGTTTCCAAATGAGTTCAATATCATAACGTGAGAAACCTTGAAAGATAACGAAGTCAGTTATGAGACGTTTTATGTTTAAAGCTAAAAAACCTCCATGTTTGCATAAGTATTGCTACAGTTAAATGGTAATGTCTGACTTTAGTTATGATGTTAGCTAATGGTGAGTCAGGCTTTGACACTAAACCTTTTCCAGCGAAGTCGTCGCAAACTAACAAAGTATTTGAAGGATATTTTTGAAGGGGTTTTTGAAAGTTTGACAGAATGTAATTTGTAAGTCGTTTCATATTGTATACTCCTGAGTATTGACGTAAGTGGTGTTTGTCAATAATTCTTTCCATCTCCTCAGAAGTCTTTTGCATTCCTGACTGTATGAACTCTACGATGGCATAATATTTTCTCTTACGTCGAATGTAACGTTGAAGAAATTCAATGAGTTCACTGTCTGAAACTTTAACGACAGAGGCTTGAACTTTTGACATAAATGTTTTCGCTGTTGAATCCATAGAGTCTGAAGTTGCTGATATAATGATTTGGTCATAGTAAGAGTCGTTTCCTAAACGCTCTTATAAGAATATGACGAATGAGGTTAAATGTCTTACCTGAACCATCTTTCCACAATAGAAATACACACCATTTGAACAGAATTCATAATCTTTGCTGAAAGGAAGAATAAGAGAAGAGTTAAGTTTGTCTGTAGTTTCATTCATGTCTTCATCTACATCATGTATTAAATGCTTCATTTTATCTCCATTAAAAATGCAAGTCAGAAATATTCAGAACATAGCACCGAGTCTAACTGACAAGAGTATAAAGATATACTATGAACATGTTATGATGAAACCAACCAAAATTCAAGAAAGTCAGTATACTTATGAATATCCAAGACACTGGTAGAGTATGTAGGAGGTGAGAAAGCTATTGAAATCAGACAGGTTCGAAGTATTCCAGCAGGAAGAACAATATTATTGAAGAACTTTAATGTTTTGAGGTATAATGATGAAACAAAGAAGCAAGATAGTTTCCCTGTTGCTGTGTATGTGAACTTAGACACAGGAGATGACATGAAAGTTTTTAATACAAAGCTTCAAACGGTAGTGAGAGAACAACTGACTGCGGAAGGACATCCATTACCTTCAGAAGTTACCATAGCATATAATTTTGAAACAAACTCAATAGATTTTAAAGTCGTCTCTGCAAAGAAGTCAGGATTTACATTTAATGAAGCAGATGTATATTCGAATGAAAACTTCAAAGCTATTGCATGGTTAGATAATGACGATTGCTTTAAGAAAATCTTTAAATACAGCGACTCAACGATGTCAATAGATGACCTTCGTGGAATGTTACCATCGACGTTTACAGTAGAAGGTTCAGCAGGATTGCTTACAAGATTGTCAATTGGTGGTATTTGGTCTCGTGAGAACATTGTTATAAAATCCAGTATAAGTGAATTTGCTGAAGAATCTATATTATGTCTTTCAAACTATATGTATTCGCCGCCAAAGCATTATAGTATAACAAACTTTGTCAGTAAGTTTAACATAAGACTTGTCGAACCTTCTTCAATGAAAGATGTTGTGCTACCTAAAGATGGAAAGGATGGACTCATTATTGAAATGATTTTAATTGCATATTAAATGAGCTTGTTCTTGAAGGTCATTCATGATGAAATAACTGTTGTAGAAGATGTTAGCAATTGTTCAGACATTTTGAAGCGTATAGATGATATAAGAAAGAAGTTAGATAGACCGCAAAGCGGTGAGGGCGAAGCCCGTGAGAACGTTTATTTCATTGACTTTCTCCAGTAACGAGAACTTTTATGAGATAATATTGAAGAGAGATGATTTTAATATGGTGTAAATGGTAGCTTGGGCAGCTTTAGGCGCAATGGGAACAAAAGCATTAGCATTTGGAGCAAAAGCACTTGGAGCTTATGACGCAGTAAATAAAATGAGTGGAGGAAGGGTTTCGAAGACATTAGATGCAAATAAAGGGAAGATTGGAGGCTGGTTGCAAAGAAGTTAAGATTAAATAAAATAGGGCTCATAAATAAAGCATCCAATTTGGTTGCGACTGAGTCAGAAAATGCTTTAGGAAAGGACGATGAGTTTGCAAAACACGCAAAAGACTTTAATGACCAATGAAAGGTGAAACAATGCATTTAAATAGATTCGATGGAACTAAAGAAAATGTTTCTTCTCCACCAGTAGTTCTTCCGTATGGTCCCTATGGAATGTATGGAAACCCTTACGAAAGACCATTTGACCCATTGACTGTGGAAGTAACTGGTATCATTACGGCCGAAGAAGAAAGACAGTCAAGTGGAGACGGACGTGAAGAAAGCAACTAAAAAGAAACCAAGGAAGAGAGTTATAAAGCAATGAATTCAACAGGGTGAAAAACCGGGTGAAAAAGAGGTGAGATTTCACCACTTCACCTAAATTTATTTTTGTGCTATGTTTTCATACGTGTGAAGTCGTTAGTGAGAACGTTAGTGTGAACGATAGTGAGAACGATAGTGAGAACGATAGTGAGAACGTTAGTGAGAACGTTAGTGAGAACATTAGTGAAGTCGTTAGTGAGAACGATAGTGAGAACGTTTATTTTTTACATTAGTGAGTTCGTTAGTGAAGTGGTTGGCGGTTTGTAAATATTTAAGGTTAAGTTGTGTTGTCGTTGTGTTGTAAAATATACGTTAACGATTTTGTAAAGTGTCAAAACCGCTAAGTGGTGTATGGAGGCGCGCAGTGCCTCATACACGACTTAGCCATACTAACTAAACTACCAGCAATGTTAGATAAAAAAGCAGATAAAGAACATACACATAACTCCTTCTCAACTGTTGCTATAGAAAGTATTGAAGGAACGGTTGGCGGAACTGGTGGGGATGCATTATATTATAACCTCCTAACTTTTCCACAAGGTTTAACATCGAATGAAAACATAACAACGAAGAAAGAAATTAGCTGTAAAAATGTTTATGTCATGGATGATGAAAATAATGTTAAATTCACTGCTCAAGATTTATATGATAAGAAAGCAGACAAAACAGAGCTTCAAACATTAAAGAACTGAAATACTTCAAACATTAATCCTGTTGGTTCTATTTATACGTCAATGAACTCAACAAATCCAGAAACAGTTTTAGGTTTTGGTACGTGGAAGCAGATTGTAGATAAATTCTTATACTGTGCTAGATATTCAAAGCAAACAGGGGTTCGAAGAAAATTAAAGAAGCAAACCTTCCACCGCACACTCATACAGGAACTACAAACTTTTCTGGCGACCATAGCCACTCATTAAGAGACCACCCATTATACAACTCAGAGTATGAAGCTGGCAATGACGTTTTATCTCCATCTTATAACAATGCAGCAAAAAAGATTTTTCGACCAACTGAACAGGAGGAAATCATTCACACACTTTCACAACAAATCCAACAGGCTCGGGTGCAGATTACATGCCACCATTTGTGACTGTATTTGCATGGTACCGCGTTCAATGAACGCGCTTGAGCCTAGAATAAAATCTTAACTTTACATAAATGAGCTTGAAAGAAGTATTCGAACAACATCCGTGGAGGTCATTTAAGAAGTTCAATGAAGCTGCAAAGAGTTGGGGATTTACTAACAGAGCTGAAGTGAAAAGGTTCTTTGACAAAAATGTTGTACATCAAACAAAAATAAACCCTTACGACTACTTTTTACCAATTTACTCCAACACTCCTGACGCATACCAATTTGACACTCTCATTCAAAGCAGAAAAGGAGGTCATAAACCATTTTTGATTTTCATTAATGTTAACACTCGTAAAGCATATGCATATCCAATGAAAATAAGGAACTCGTGAAGTGTTAAGAGTTTTACAAAAGTTGTAGCAGAACATAGCCCAAGTACTTTAACATCAGACCAAGACAGTGCATACCTCAGCAATGAAATCACATATTTTCTCATTAAGCATAACATAACTCACTACACTACTGAAGACCATAACCACAACATACTCGGCATCATAAACCGCTTCATAAGAACGCTCAGAGATTTAAATCAAGAGCGAGACTTACCGAAGAAACAATGAACACTTTCTCGAAGTATATAATTCCTCAAACATTCTACAACAGGACATACACCAAATTCAATGACACAACAACAAGAAGAAAAGTATATACAAAAGAAACGAAGTCAAACACAAAATATCAGAAATTCAACACAATTTACCCTCATTCCTGGTACAAAAGTTCGTGTAGTTCTTGACGACAACCGTTGACAAAGAAACGTTTAAGGTTAAGTAGAAACTATTATATCGTAGACTCTACGCAAGGTAATGGATATCTTATAAAAGCTGCTGACGACTCTATTGCGTTTTACCCTCGTCACAAATTAGTCGAAGTAGTAATGGCAAACTTGCTGAAACCATTGACGAAGCAAAGCGAGGAGTGGTTATTGAAATACTTGGCTATAACATAAACGATGACACTTATAAAGTAAGATATGAAGGAGGCGTTGAAGATGTTATACCATCTAAGAACTTGAGAGAGTCAAAGTCAACACATCTGGGACCATTAGAGCGGGAGTACTGGAAAGACAAAAATAAGCCAGAAAGAATAAGAAAATTCTTCTAAACTTTTTCATTAGATGTAAATCAGACATGAATGAGAACAGTCATGTTATCATTAATGGTACCATTTATTTTAACATAAAGACGCAAAGCGGCGAGGACGAAGTCCATGACCAAAAATATAATTGAGGTGAAGAGGTGAGATCTCCTGTTTTTCACCTGTTTTTTCACCCTCACGAATTTTCATGAATTTCCTTAAGATAGAAAAAATAAAGTTAGTTTTATTTTTATTTATTTTTTTATTTTGTATAAAAGATATGATTTCAACAATCGGCACAACATCAATTCAAGCCACGAACGGCGGGACTCTGTCCACAACTACAGCACCAAACTCGCTAGTCATGAATCCTACGTCAATGTTGGTAGAGATGAAAAGCTTTATTCCTTCTTCATATACTTTTGAAACAGAAATCCAGAAGATAAAGCAAGAACTTTTAACAAGTAATTTAGACTGTAGTGCGAAAGATGAAACAAATGAACAGTATCTTTATGAAATGGAGGACCTCATCGACCATTTGCCTAAACTACCTGAAATTCAGCAGCAAAAACTAACTATTCCTGAATTCGACGAAATTGAAGTCAAAGCAACTGACTCAGTAGAAATTAAGAAATTCATACGTAAAGTAAATTATGAATTCCTTGGTTTTCATTGCAACCATAAAGTTATGGACAAAGATTGCGACATGGTTTATAAAAATATTTCTGACCTTTACAAATCCGAAGAATTTAAGACATACGATAACTTTGTTTCATTAGTTGCAAAATGTGTATGGCAGATAAGAGATAAAGATAGAAGAGGTAAAGTATGGAATGAACAGATAAAACCAGCAGCTTTTGAGTTAAAGAAAACCATTGACGCCTTAGTTGTTCTAGCTGGTTTTATTTCAATGTATAACGCAAAAACGATGCCGCAATGTTCAAAATGTAAAGCAGCAATAAGAAAATATAACTACTCAGTCAAAGAGATAGAACGAATGAGAAACGACTATGCAGACTTAAAGAAAGAAGCAGAAAAACCAGCAGAAAATAAAATGGACATGTTAGCATTTCTTAATAAAAACTATCCAACAGCAGAAGATTTCCTTCTGTCTGACGTCAAGAAGAAGTATAAAGAAACCTTCGGCATTGTTAAAACATTCGATGTACTAAAAGAAGAAATAGAAGCTACGAAATTGTTTAGGATTTCAAATATACATCGTACAATTCATGTAAAACGCTTGTGAAAAAAGAGGTGAAAAAACAGGTGAGATCTCACCTCTTCACCTAAATTATATTTTTGGTCATGGACTTCGTCCTCGCCGCTTTGCGTCTTTATGTTAAAATAAATGGTACCATTAATACATGACTGTTCTCATTCATGTCTGATTTACATCTAATGAAAAAGTTTAGAAGAATTTTCTTATTCTTTCTGGCATATTTTTGTCTTTCCAGTACTCCCGCTCTAATGGTCCCAGATGTGTTGACTTTGACTCTCTCAAGTTCTTAGATGGTATAACATCTTCAACGCCTCCTTCATATCTTACTTTATAAGTGTCATCGTTTATGTTGTAGCCAAGTATTTCAATAACCACTCCTCGCTTTGCTTCGTCAATGGTTTCAGCAAGTTTGCCATTACTACTTTCGACTAATTTGTGACGAGGGTAAAACGCAATAGAGTCGTCAGCAGCTTTTATAAGATATCCATTACCTTGCGTAGAGTCTACGATATAATAGTTTCTACTTAACCTTAAACGTTTCTTTGTCAACGGTTTGTCGTCAAGAACTACACGAACTTTTGTACCAGGAATGAGGGTAAATTGTGTTGAATTTCTGATATTTTGTGTTTGACTTCGTTTCTTTTGTATATACTTTTCTTCTTGTTGTTGTGTCATTGAATTTGGTGTATGTCCTGTTGTAGAATGTGTTGAGGAATTATATACTTCGAGAAAGTGTTTCATTGTTTCTTCGGTAAAGTCTCGCTCTTGATTTAAATCTCTGAGCGTTCTTATGAAGCGGTTTATGATGCCGAGTATGTTGTGGTTATGGTCTTCAGTAGTGTAGTGAGTTATGTTATGCTTAATGAGAAAATATGTGATTTCATTGCTGAGGTATGCACTGTCTTGGTCTGATGTTAAAGTACTTGGGCTATGTTCTGCTACAAACTTTTGTAAAACTCTTAACACTTCACGAGTTCCTTTATTTTTCATTGGATATGCATATGCTTTACGAGTGTTAACATTAATGAAAATCAAAAATGGTTTATGACCTCCTTTTCTGCTTTGAATGAGAGTGTCAAATTGGTATGCGTCAGGAGTGTTGGAGTAAATTGGTAAAAAGTAGTCGTAAGGGTTTATTTTTGTTTGATGTACAACATTTTTGTCAAAGAACCTTTTCACTTCAGCTCTGTTAGTAAATCCCCAACTCTTTGCAGCTTCATTGAACTTCTTAAATGACCTCCACGGATGTTGTTCGAATACTTCTTTCAAGCTCATTTATGTAAAGTTAAAGATTTTATTCTAGGCTCAAGCGCGTTCATTGAACGCGGTACCATGCAAATACAGTCACAAATGGTGGCATGTAATCTGCACCCGAGCCTGTTGGATTTGTTGTGAAAGTGTGTGAATGATTTCCTCCTGGTTCAGTTGGTCGAAAAATCTTTTTTGCTGCATTGTTATAAGATGGAGATAAAACGTCATTGCCAGCTTCATACTCTGAGTTGTATAATGGGTGGTCTCTTAATGAGTGGCTATGGTCGCCAGAAAAGTTTGTAGTTCCTGTATGAGTGTGCGGTGGAAGGTTTGCTTCTTTAATTTTCTTCGAACCTCCTGTTTGCTTTGAATATCTAGCACAGTATAAGAATTTATCTACAATCTGCTTCCACGTACCAAAACCTAAAACTGTTTCTGGATTTGTTGAGTTCATTGACGTATAAATAGAACCAACAGGATATAATGTTTGAAGTATTTCAGTCTTTAATGTTTGAAGCTCTGTTTTGTCTGCTTTCTTATCATATAAATCTTGAGCAGTGAATTTAACATTATTTTCATCATCCATGACATAAACATTTTTACAGCTAATTTCTTTCTTCGTTGTTATGTTTTCATTCGATGTTAAACCTTGTGGAAAGTTAGGAGGTTTATAATATAATGCATCCCCACCAGTTCCGCCAACCGTTCCTTCAATACTTTCTATAGCAACAGTTGAGAAGGAGTTATGTGTATGTTCTTTATCTGCTTTTTTATCTAACATTGCTGGTAGTTCATGTGTTTCAAAGTTTCTGACATGACCTTCGATATTCATACATTTGTTATTTAAGGAGTTTAGTGTATCTTTTACGCTTGTACTCGGATTCTCTAAAGGTGCACTTGAACCAAGGGTATAGTTCAATATTATGTCGTCTGCTCTAACAGTAGTGAAGGATTTATGTGTATGGTTCTTGTCAGCTTTACTATTTAATGTAGCTTGAAGTTCATTTATATCGGAGATATTGTGTTTATGAGATTTCAAAACTTTGTTCGTTGCGTCAAGTTTATCTTTGTCAGCTTTACTTTTAATAGCATCTTCAAAAGTTATTTTTGCCTTAACTCTCAATGTAAATCTTGGTTCAACTAATACATCGTTAACAAAGAAGTATGAAGCGTATATTTCATCGTTATAACCAAATGCTTCTTGTGCTTTACCTGTGTCATACTGTACAGTACAGTGTATGCCATAACCTTTAGCACGAATGAATTTATATCTTCTTTCATTAACATCTTTCGTCTTCACTTCTTCATCCTGTGTTAAATATCCATGGTAGTCCGTTATAATCTGTTCGTCTGAACTTATATAATGAACATGGTTTTTATCTGCTTTTTCGGCTAATTTCTCTTCTATCTCATTTATTTCAAGTTCATGCCTACCACCACCTCCTTCAGAAGTATTTTTCTTCAGCTCTTGAAGAACGTCCACTTCGCCATCTTTGGTGTCAATAATGAGACTTTGAGTTAAAACCTTTCCTGTCTTAATGGATGTTTGTAAAACTTCTTCTTCACCGTGTTCGGGGTCATGGTCGTCATCATATCTTGTGAAATCAGAGATGTTGTCATACATTAAGCATATCTGTCTCAAAAGTTCTGCTATTTGAAACTGGAACGAAAGATATACAGAACTTTCATCATCTCCTAAAGTCAAGTCTGCTTTCTTAAGTATTTCTTGAATGTATGCAATGAGGACAGAGTACCTTGGAAAATATTCGAACAATATTTCATTAGCTGTTGGTTTTGGTGGTTCTTCTGGAGTTTCTGTTGTTTCGGTTCCTTCTGTAGGTTCTGTTGGAGTTTCTGCATCTCTTGACTTCAATGCTCTTGCTCTCAAAGACCTAAATGTTAGAGCACCAGGTTTTACAAAGGACTTTATAAATGCTTTAATAGTTCCTGGTAAGTTATTGTTAGCATTAAGTAAGTTCCTTATGCTTCCATCATGTACGTCCATAGCACTATGTAAAAAATCTATACTTTTCTTGTAGTCAGCAATAGACTGACTGTGATTTTTTAAAGATTCGTCAATACCTTTAAGCCAATCTTCATGCATGTCTGATACTGAGCCAAGAATATCATTTGCTTCCTTTAGTGTATTTTGTGCTTCTCGTAAAGTATCCAATCCCGTACGTGCATTGTTTGCTATACGTCTTACAGTATCTATTTGACTCCTTGTTTCTTGCATCCAACCAGATAAAGTTTTAATAGTATCCGAACCATTTGAAATGAAGTTCAAAGCATTTTTAACGTCATCTAAAACTTCTTCACCAAGTACTGCCCATATCTTTCCGATTTGGTATTGAAGAACTCCATATGAAGCAGCTGTTAAACCAGTATTTATAAGGTTCCATATCCATGATTTAGCAGTTTTTCCATCCTTTCCATCTTCACCATCCAAACCGTTTTCGCCTTGAGGTCCTTGTATTCCTTGTATTCCTTGTATTCCTTGTGGTCCTTGAGGTCCGGTGTCACCCTTCTCTCCTTTCAGTTCATCTTTATGTTCGTTATAATATTCTAATGTCATAAGGTGTACATCATTACTGCTACCAGCAACGCCGAGAATTTGTTTCTCATTCATGACTAAATTCTTTAGGCATTTAATGTTGTCGTCAAATCGAAAGCTCTTTAACAATTCAATGAGAACATTTAATACTTTCACTAATGAGCATCTATTGTAGAATTTATATATTGCACCGTTCCATCATTTATGATAGGAACCTTGCTTGTTGTAATGAATGGGTCATAAGTGTTAAAAGTATCGAAATCAATGACTTTTTTTAGTTTTTCCATCGTCAATGACTAAATCATTGCCTTCCACTGTTAAAGTTGAGTTTTCGTTTACTAATTCATGTGCTCTTCTTGCTTCATTTGTTTCATACGCATATGCAGCAATAGTCATATTTTAATGAGAATAAAATGTTGTTCTATTTGCAAAGTCAGACCCAAACGAATACGGGACAGTAAAGCTACAAACAAACTTAGGTCTTCAGAATGAAGCGCTTGCTTTCAGAGTTGTTGACTTCAATACTATCGCAACTTTTGTCATAACAGATGAAACAGATTTCATAGAGATTGAAATAGATGACAAAAGAAGTGTTATAACATTTCCTAACAGAGCTGGGTATAGAATAGATAAAATTGCTGGGTCATAGATACTCTCATAAATGAAGAAACTATTGACAACATAGATGTCGAACTCTCTTCTGAGGGAACATTGAAGTTCAGCAGCGAGAAAGAGTTTAAGATACCAAGAATGAGTCATAGAGTACAACTTCTTTTGGGTGCATACCATATGACATTTCCTTTGAAAAGTGTTGACAAAACGATTGAGATGAAATCTGTTCCATACGTATGTTATGGCAATTGTTTGTACATTGAGTCAAAAATAGCTAATGTCACAGGTATTTCAGAAGTTAATAGTAAAGGTTCAGTAGAATATAAGTCTTTCTGTTATGAAGTAAATTCAATGTTCATTCCAAACGTTCCTGTCATAGCAACTCATTTAGGTAAATGGGTTCGCATTAGTCCTCATAATTTGAAAGACATGCAATTCAGACTTGTTGACTTTCAAGGAGAGCCTGTAGAACTGAAGGCACCAGTGCGAATGACTGTTGAAGTTGACTTTTTAGAAAATATTAAATGCAACAGCTTACAAGAGAACTCAGAGCTAAAAATATAAAGTATGAATGTTATGTATTAGGTCATGAACTTTGGTTGTTGCTGTTTGATGAAACAAATGAGTTAGTTTGTCAGTCAAGAGAACAGAAAAAGGCGTCAAAGGCGCCGAGCGCAAAGCGCTATATTTGTGTTAGTGAAAATTGCCACCAAGTCAATAAGATTAGGTTTGCATTATGAAGATGAGTTCGATACTGTTGAAGAAGTTTTGGATAGATATTATAAATTGCTAACTTGAAATTTTTTTGACTAACGGCGCAAAGCGCCAAGACCGAAGGTCCTGACTGCTTTAATTTACTAAAACATATTTCAAACAAAGTTTATATTCTGTTGAAAGTTTTGTATACTCATTCGAATATTTATACTTAAACTCAACTCCTGTAGTTCCTGGTGTTTCAATGATGCGGATGTTACCTATTTTCATGAATAGTGGAGTTTGACCACAGCATTCGATTTCAGGGTCGAGATAGTCAATGACACATTGTTTCCCTGTTATTCGTGAGATAACATTTTCAAGGTCCTCCTTTGTTAGAATTATTTGGTTCTTGCTTATAAGATTTGTCAAAAGCTTCTTATCGTCTTTGAGTAAAATTGTTTGGTATAACTGAAGAAGGTAATGGTCTACGTTATCTGAAGGATTTGTTTGAACATTTGTGTAAGGGTTGTCGTTGGCTTCTCTTGAAAGAATTTGGTCCAGTGGTGGATACTCTAACTTAACATCTGATGTAGCGTTAGCGTTTGAAGCTGAGTTTAAATTCACCGACTTAAGTTCTGGTTCTTTTTCTTTCAAACACTCTGAACTATAGTTCTTTATGACAATATTGTTTGTCGTTCGTGAGTCAACATTTGATGTTGGTTCAATTGGAACATTAACGGCACCAGCTAAGATGGATTTGCTTCTCATTTCATATAGAATAAAAACCTTTTATATGTATGAAATGAACAATATACTCGACAAGGGTTTGAATGTAAAGCTAACGAATGAAAATATTGTTGAATTCACTGAGACAGGTGCTGTGTATAAAGATGTAGAACTACTGAACAAAAGAGCTAAGGGAAGAAGCAGGAACATGAACAAAGGGCGGAAGCCTATAAAAATTTATGTCAATGATGGCTCAGGAGGTTCAAACATAAAGTATGCAGAAAGTTATAGAGTTTATGCTCTCAAAGGTGAAAAGCCTTCATTTAAGAACAGCTATTCTAACGCATATCCTCAAAAGCTAACGGATGGGGAAGTGGATGATATGAATGACAGCAAAAATATTAACAGAAATGGCGACAGAGATGCATGGAATTTGTTTACCATCAGTCAATTGAAGGTTAAACTTTAAAACAATGTTGGTCGTTCCCATGGAATATTTTTGACTTTAATGGTATTAGTCATGATATGAATCTCAAGGTATGAACGAGGAGAGATGAGAGACTTATATGCTTCCCAAATTTCTTCAAAGGTAATGTTATACCTGACTGTTTCCAAATGAGTTCAATATCATAACGTGAGAAACCTTGAAAGATAACGAAGTCAGTTATGAGACGTTTTATGTTTAAAGCTAAAAACCTCCATGTTTGCATAAGTATTGCTACAGTTAAATGGTAATGTCTGACTTTAGTTATGATGTTAGCTAATGGTGAGTCAGGCTTTGACACTAAACCTTTTCCAGCGAAGTCGTCGCAAACTAAAAGTATTTGAAGGATATTTTTTGAAGGGGTATTTTGAAAGTTTTGACAGAATGTAATTTGTAAGTCGTTTCATATTGTATACTCCTGAGTATTGACGTAAGTGGTGTTTGTCAATAATTCTTTCCATCTCCTCAGAAGTCTTTTGCATTCCTGACTGTATGAACTCTACGATGGCATAATATTTTCTCTTACGTCGAATGTAACGTTGAAGAAATTCAATGAGTTCACTGTCTGAAACTTTAACGACAGAGGCTTGAACTTTTGACATAAATGTTTTCGCTGTTGAATCCATAGAGTCTGAAGTTGCTGATATAATGATTTGGTCATAGTAAGAGTCGTTTCCTAAACGCTCTGTTATAAGAATATGACGAATGAGGTTAAATGTCTTACCTGAACCCATCTTTCCACAATAGAAATACACACCATTTGAACAGAATTCATAATCTTTGCTGAAAGGAAGAATAAGAGAAGAGTTAAGTTTGTCTGTAGTTTCATTCATGTCTTCATCTACATCATGTATTAAATGCTTCATTTTATCTCCATTAAAAATGCAAGTCAGAAATATTCAGAACATAGCACCGAGTCTAACTGACAAGAGTATAAAGATATACTATGAACATGTTATGATGAAACCAACCAAAATTCAAGAAAGTCAGTATACTTATGAATATCCAAGACACTGGGTAGAGTATGTAGGAGGTGAGAAAGCTATTGAAATCAGACAGGTTCGAAGTATTCCAGCAGGAAGAACAATATTATTGAAGAACTTTAATGTTTTGAGGTATAATGATGAAACAAAGAAGCAAGATAGTTTCCCTGTTGCTGTGTATGTGAACTTAGACACAGGAGATGACATGAAAGTTTTTAATACAAAGCTTCAAACGGTAGTGAGAGAACAACTGACTGCGGAAGGACATCCATTACCTTCAGAAGTTACCATAGCATATAATTTTGAAACAAACTCAATAGATTTTAAAGTCGTCTCTGCAAAGAAGTCAGGATTTACATTTAATGAAGCAGATGTATATTCGAATGAAAACTTCAAAGCTATTGCATGGTTAGATAATGACGATTGCTTTAAGAAAATCTTTAAATACAGCGACTCAACGATGTCAATAGATGACCTTCGTGGAATGTTACCATCGACGTTTACAGTAGAAGGTTCAGCAGGATTGCTTACAAGATTGTCAATTGGTGGTATTTGGTCTCGTGAGAACATTGTTATAAAATCCAGTATAAGTGAATTTGCTGAAGAATCTATATTATGTCTTTCAAACTATATGTATTCGCCGCCAAAGCATTATAGTATAACAAACTTTGTCAGTAAGTTTAACATAAGACTTGTCGAACCTTCTTCAATGAAAGATGTTGTGCTACCTAAAGATGGAAAGGATGGACTCATTATTGAAATGATTTTAATTGCATATTAAATGAGCTTGTTCTTGAAGGTCATTCATGATGAAATAACTGTTGTAGAAGATGTTAGCAATTGTTCAGACATTTTGAAGCGTATAGATGATATAAGAAAGAAGTTAGATAGACCGCAAAGCGGTGAGGGCGAAGCCCGTGAGAACGTTTATGTTTCATTGACTTTCTCCAGTAACGAGAACTTTTATGAGATAATATTGAAGAGAGATGATTTTAATATGGTGTAAATGGTAGCTTGGGCAGCTTTAGGCGCAATGGGAACAAAAGCATTAGCATTTGGAGCAAAAGCACTTGGAGCTTATGACGCAGTAAATAAAATGAGTGGAGGAAGGGTTTCGAAGACATTAGATGCAAATAAAGGGAAGATTGGAGGCTGGGTTGCAAAGAAGTTAAGATTAAATAAAATAGGGCTCATAAATAAAGCATCCAATTTGGTTGCGACTGAGTCAGAAAATGCTTTAGGAAAGGACGATGAGTTTGCAAAACACGCAAAAGACTTTAATGACCAGATGAAAGGTGAAACAATGCATTTAAATAGATTCGATGGAACTAAAGAAAATGTTTCTTCTCCACCAGTAGTTCTTCCGTATGGTCCCTATGGAATGTATGGAAACCCTTACGAAAGACCATTTGACCCATTGACTGGTGGAAGTAACTGGTATCATTACGGCCGAAGAAGAAAGACAGTCAAGTTGGAGACGGACGTGAAGAAAGCAACTAAAAAGAAACCAAGGAAGAGAGTTATAAAGCAATGAATTCAACAGGGTGAAAAACCGGGTGAAAAAAGAGGTGAGATTTCACCACTTCACCTAAATTTATTTTTGTGCTATGTTTTCATACGTGTGAAGTCGTTAGTGAGAACGTTAGTGTGAACGATAGTGAGAACGATAGTGAGAACGATAGTGAGAACGTTAGTGAGAACGTTAGTGAGAACATTAGTGAAGTCGTTAGTGAGAACGATAGTGAGAACGTTTATTTTTTACATTAGTGAGTTCGTTAGTGAAGTGGTTGGCGGTTTTGTAAATATTTAAGGTTAAGTTGGTGTTGTCGTTTGTGTTGTAAAATATACGTTAACGATTTTGTAAAGTGTCAAAACCGCTAAGTGGTGTATGGAGGCGCGCAGTGCCTCAGTACACGACTTAGCCATACTAACTAAACTACCAGCAATGTTAGATAAAAAAGCAGATAAAGAACATACACATAACTCCTTCTCAACTGTTGCTATAGAAAGTATTGAAGGAACGGTTGGCGGAACTGGTGGGGATGCATTATATTATAAACCTCCTAACTTTCCACAAGGTTTAACATCGAATGAAAACATAACAACGAAGAAAGAAATTAGCTGTAAAAATGTTTATGTCATGGATGATGAAAATAATGTTAAATTCACTGCTCAAGATTTATATGATAAGAAAGCAGACAAAACAGAGCTTCAAACATTAAAGACTGAAATACTTCAAACATTATATCCTGTTGGTTCTATTTATACGTCAATGAACTCAACAAATCCAGAAACAGTTTTAGGTTTTGGTACGTGGAAGCAGATTGTAGATAAATTCTTATACTGTGCTAGATATTCAAAGCAAACAGGAGGTTCGAAGAAAATTAAAGAAGCAAACCTTCCACCGCACACTCATACAGGAACTACAAACTTTTCTGGCGACCATAGCCACTCATTAAGAGACCACCCATTATACAACTCAGAGTATGAAGCTGGCAATGACGTTTTATCTCCATCTTATAACAATGCAGCAAAAAAGATTTTTCGACCAACTGAACCAGGAGGAAATCATTCACACACTTTCACAACAAATCCAACAGGCTCGGGTGCAGATTACATGCCACCATTTGTGACTGTATTTGCATGGTACCGCGTTCAATGAACGCGCTTGAGCCTAGAATAAAATCTTTAACTTTACATAAATGAGCTTGAAAGAAGTATTCGAACAACATCCGTGGAGGTCATTTAAGAAGTTCAATGAAGCTGCAAAGAGTTGGGGATTTACTAACAGAGCTGAAGTGAAAAGGTTCTTTGACAAAAATGTTGTACATCAAACAAAAATAAACCCTTACGACTACTTTTTACCAATTTACTCCAACACTCCTGACGCATACCAATTTGACACTCTCATTCAAAGCAGAAAAGGAGGTCATAAACCATTTTTGATTTTCATTAATGTTAACACTCGTAAAGCATATGCATATCCAATGAAAAATAAAGGAACTCGTGAAGTGTTAAGAGTTTTACAAAAGTTTGTAGCAGAACATAGCCCAAGTACTTTAACATCAGACCAAGACAGTGCATACCTCAGCAATGAAATCACATATTTTCTCATTAAGCATAACATAACTCACTACACTACTGAAGACCATAACCACAACATACTCGGCATCATAAACCGCTTCATAAGAACGCTCAGAGATTTAAATCAAGAGCGAGACTTTACCGAAGAAACAATGAAACACTTTCTCGAAGTATATAATTCCTCAACACATTCTACAACAGGACATACACCAAATTCAATGACACAACAACAAGAAGAAAAGTATATACAAAAGAAACGAAGTCAAACACAAAATATCAGAAATTCAACACAATTTACCCTCATTCCTGGTACAAAAGTTCGTGTAGTTCTTGACGACAAACCGTTGACAAAGAAACGTTTAAGGTTAAGTAGAAACTATTATATCGTAGACTCTACGCAAGGTAATGGATATCTTATAAAAGCTGCTGACGACTCTATTGCGTTTTACCCTCGTCACAAATTAGTCGAAAGTAGTAATGGCAAACTTGCTGAAACCATTGACGAAGCAAAGCGAGGAGTGGTTATTGAAATACTTGGCTACAACATAAACGATGACACTTATAAAGTAAGATATGAAGGAGGCGTTGAAGATGTTATACCATCTAAGAACTTGAGAGAGTCAAAGTCAACACATCTGGGACCATTAGAGCGGGAGTACTGGAAAGACAAAAATATGCCAGAAAGAATAAGAAAATTCTTCTAAACTTTTTCATTAGATGTAAATCAGACATGAATGAGAACAGTCATGTATTAATGGTACCATTTATTTTAACATAAAGACGCAAAGCGGCGAGGACGAAGTCCATGACCAAAAATATAATTTAGGTGAAGAGGTGAGATCTCACCTGTTTTTTCACCTGTTTTTTCACCCTCGTGAATTTTCATGAATTTCCTTAAGATAGAAAAAATAAAGTTAGTTTTATTTTTATTTATTTTTTTATTTTGTATAAAAGATATGATTTCAACAATCGGCACAACATCAATTCAAGCCACGAACGGCGGGACTCTGTCCACAACTACAGCACCAAACTCGCTAGTCATGAATCCTACGTCAATGTTGGTAGAGATGAAAAGCTTTATTCCTTCTTCATATACTTTTGAAACAGAAATCCAGAAGATAAAGCAAGAACTTTTAACAAGTAATTTAGACTGTAGTGCGAAAGATGAAACAAATGAACAGTATCTTTATGAAATGGAGGACCTCATCGACCATTTGCCTAAACTACCTGAAATTCAGCAGCAAAAACTAACTATTCCTGAATTCGACGAAATTGAAGTCAAAGCAACTGACTCAGTAGAAATTAAGAAATCATACGTAAAGTAAATTATGAATTCCTTGGTTTTCATTGCAACCATAAAGTTATGGACAAAGATTGCGACATGGTTTATAAAAATATTTCTGACCTTTACAAATCCGAAGAATTTAAGACATACGATAACTTTGTTTCATTAGTTGCAAAATGTGTATGGCAGATAAGAGATAAAGACTAGAAGAGGTAAAGTATGGAATGAACAGATAAAACCAGCAGCTTTTGAGTTAAAGAAAACCATTGACGCCTTAGTTGTTCTAGCTGGTTTTATTTCAATGTATAACGCAAAAACGATGCCGCAATGTTCAAAATGTAAAGCAGCAATAAGAAAATATAACTACTCAGTCAAAGAGATAGAACGAATGAGAAACGACTATGCAGACTTAAAGAAAGAAGCAGAAAAACCAGCAGAAAATAAAATGGACATGTTAGCATTTCTTAATAAAAACTATCCAACAGCAGAAGATTTCCTTCTGTCTGACGTCAAGAAGAAGTATAAAGAAACCTTCGGCATTGTTAAAACATTCGATGTACTAAAAGAAAGAAATAGAAGCTACGAAATTGTTTAGGATTTCAAAATATACATCGTAATTCATGTAAAACGCTTGTGAAAAAAGAGGTGAAAAAACAGGTGAGATTCTCACCTCTTCACCTAAATTATATTTTTGGTCATGGACTTCGTCCTCGCCGCTTTGCGTCTTTATGTTAAAATAAATGGTACCATTAATACATGACTGTTCTCATTCATGTCTGATTTACATCTAATGAAAAAGTTTAGAAGAATTTTCTTATTCTTTCTGGCATATTTTTGTCTTTCCAGTACTCCCGCTCTAATGGTCCCAGATGTGTTGACTTTGACTCTCTCAAGTTCTTAGATGGTATAACATCTTCAACGCCTCCTTCATATCTTACTTTATAAGTGTCATCGTTTATGTTGTAGCCAAGTATTTCAATAACCACTCCTCGCTTTGCTTCGTCAATGGTTTCAGCAAGTTTGCCATTACTACTTTCGACTAATTTGTGACGAGGGTAAAACGCAATAGAGTCGTCAGCAGCTTTTATAAGATATCCATTACCTTGCGTAGAGTCTACGATATAATAGTTTCTACTTAACCTTAACGTTTCTTTGTCAACGGTTTGTCGTCAAGAACTACACGAACTTTTGTACCAGGAATGAGGGTAAATTGTGTTGAATTCTGATATTTTGTGTTTGACTTCGTTTCTTTTGTATATACTTTTCTTCTGTTGTTTGTGTCATTGAATTTGGTGTATGTCCTGTGTAGAATGTGTTGAGGAATTATATACTTCGAGAAAGTGTTTCATTGTTTCTTCGGTAAAGTCTCGCTCTTGATTTAAATCTCTGAGCGTTCTTATGAAGCGGTTTATGATGCCGAGTATGTTGTGGTTATGGTCTTCAGTAGTGTAGTGAGTTATGTTATGCTTAATGAGAAAATATGTGATTTCATTGCTGGTATGCACTGTCTTGGTCTGATGTTAAAGTACTTGGGCTATGTTCTGCTACAAACTTTTGTAAAACTCTTAACACTTCACGAGTTCCTTTATTTTTCATTGGATATGCATATGCTTTACGAGTGTTAACATTAATGAAAATCAAAAATGGTTTATGACCTCCTTTTCTGCTTTGAATGAGAGTGTCAAATTGGTATGCGTCAGGAGTGTTGGAGAATTGGTAAAAAGTAGTCGTAAGGGTTTATTTTTGTTTGATGTACAACATTTTTGTCAAAGAACCTTTTCACTTCAGCTCTGTTTAGTAAATCCCCAACTCTTTGCAGCTTCATTGAACTTCTTAAATGACCTCCACGGATGTTGTTCGAATACTTCTTTCAAGCTCATTTATGTAAAGTTAAAGATTTTATTCTAGGCTCAAGCGCGTTCATTGAACGCGGTACCATGCAAATACAGTCACAAATGGTGGCATGTAATCTGCACCCGAGCCTGTTGGATTTTTGTGAAAGTGTGTGAATGATTTCCTCCTGGTTCAGTTGGTCGAAAAATCTTTTTGCTGCATTGTTATAAGATGGAGATAAAACGTCATTGCCAGCTTCATACTCTGAGTTGTATAATGGGTGGTCTCTTAATGAGTGGCTATGGTCGCCAGAAAAGTTTGTAGTTCCTGTATGAGTGTGCGGTGGAAGGTTTGCTTCTTTAATTTTCTTCGAACCTCCTGTTTGCTTTGAATATCTAGCACAGTATAAGAATTTATCTACAATCTGCTTCCACGTACCAAAACCTAAAACTGTTTCTGGATTTGTTGAGTTCATTGACGTATAATAGAACCAACAGGATATATAATGTTTGAAGTATTTCAGTCTTTAATGTTTGAAGCTCTGTTTTGTCTGCTTTCTTATCATATAAATCTTGAGCAGTGAATTTAACATTATTTTCATCATCCATGACATAAACATTTTTACAGCTAATTTCTTTCTTCGTTTGTTATGTTTTCATTCGATGTTAAACCTTGTGGAAAGTTAGGAGGTTTATAATATAATGCATCCCCACCAGTTCCGCCAACCGTTCCTTCAATACTTTCTATAGCAACAGTTGAGAAGGAGTTATGTGTATGTTCTTTATCTGCTTTTTTATCTAACATTGCTGGTAGTTCATGTGTTTCAAAGTTTCTGACATGACCTTCGATATTCATACATTTGTTATTTAAGGAGTTTAGTGTATCTTTTACGCTTGTACTCGGATTCTCTAAAGGTGCACTTGAACCAAGGGTATAGTTCAATATTATGTCGTCTGCTCTAACAGTAGTGAAGGATTTATGTGTATGGTTCTTGTCAGCTTTACTATTTAATGTAGCTTGAAGTTCATTTATATCGGAGATATTGGTTTATGAGATTTCAAAACTTTGTTCGTTGCGTCAAGTTTATCTTTGTCAGCTTTACTTTTAATAGCATCTTCAAAAGTTATTTTTGCCTTAACTCTCAATGTAAATCTTGGTTCAACTAATACATCGTTAACAAAGAAGTATGAAGCGTATATTTCATCGTTATAACCAAATGCTTCTTGTGCTTTACCTGTGTCATACTGTACAGTACAGTGTATGCCATAACCTTTAGCACGAATGAATTTATATCTTCTTTCATTAACATCTTTCGTCTTCACTTCTTCATCCTGTGTTAAATATCCATGGTAGTCCGTTATAATCTGTTCGTCTGAACTTATATAATGAACATGGTTTTTATCTGCTTTTTCGGCTAATTTCTCTTCTATCTCATTTATTTCAAGTTCATGCCTACCACCACCTCCTTCAGAAGTATTTTTCTTCAGCTCTTGAAGAACGTCCACTTCGCCATCTTTGGTGTCAATAATGAGACTTTGAGTTAAAACCTTTCCTGTCTTAATGGATGTTGTAAAACTTCTTCTTCACCGTGTTCGGGGTCATGGTCGTCATCATATCTTGTGAAATCAGAGATGTTGTCATACATTAAGCATATCTGTCTCAAAAGTTCTGCTATTTGAAACTGGAACAAAGATATACAGAACTTTCATCATCTCCTAAAGTCAAGTCTGCTTTCTTAAGTATTTCTTGAATGTATGCAATGAGGACAGAGTACCTTGGAAAATATTCGAACAATATTTCATTAGCTGTTGGTTTTGGTGGTTCTTCTGGAGTTTCTGTTGTTTCGGTTCCTTCTGTAGGTTCTGTTGGAGTTTCTGCATCTCTTGACTTCAATGCTCTTGCTCTCAAAGACCTAAATGTTAGAGCACCAGGTTTTACAAAGGACTTTATAAATGCTTTAATAGTTCCTGGTAAGTTATTGTTAGCATTAAGTAAGTTCCTTATGCTTCCATCATGTACGTCCATAGCACTATGTAAAAAATCTATACTTTTCTTTGTAGTCAGCAATAGACTGACTTGATTTTTTAAAAGATTCGTCAATACCTTTAAGCCAATCTTCATGCATGTCTGATACTGAGCCAAGAATATCATTTGCTTCCTTTAGTGTATTTTGTGCTTCTCGTAAAGTATCCAATCCCGTACGTGCATTGTTTGCTATACGTCTTACAGTATCTATTTGACTCCTTGTTTCTTGCATCCAACCAGATAAAGTTTTAATAGTATCCGAACCATTTGAAATGAAGTTCAAAGCATTTTTTAACGTCATCTAAAACTTCTTCACCAAGTACTGCCCATATCTTTCCGATTTGTATTGAAGAACTCCATATGAAGCAGCTGTTAAACCAGTATTTATAAGGTTCCATATCCATGATTTAGCAGTTTTTCCATCCTTTCCATCTTCACCATCCAAACCGTTTTCGCCTTGAGGTCCTTGTATTCCTTGTATTCCTTGTATTCCTTGTGGTCCTTGAGGTCCGGTGTCACCCTTCTCTCTTTCAGTTCATCTTTATGTTCGTTATAATATTCTAATGTCATAAGTGTACATCATTACTGCTACCAGCAACGCCGAGAATTTGTTTCTTATTCATGACTAAATTCTTTAGGCATTTAATGTTGTCGTCAAATCGAAAGCTCTTTAACAATTCAATGAGAACATTTAATACTTTCACTAATGAGGCATCTATTGTAGAATTTATATATTGCACCGTTCCATCATTTATGATAGGAACCTTGCTTGTTGTAATGAATGGGTCATAAGTGTTAAAAGTATCGAAATCAATGACTTTTTTAGTTTTTCCATCGTCAATGACTAAATCATTGCCTTCCACTGTTAAAGTTGAGTTTTCGTTTACTAATTCATGTGCTCTTCTTGCTTCATTTGTTTCATACGCATATGCAGCAATAGTCATATTTTAATGAGAATAAAATGTTGTTCTATTTGCAAAGTACAGACCCAAACGAATACGGGACAGTAAAGCTACAAACAAACTTAGGTCTTCAGAATGAAGCGCTTGCTTTCAGAGTTGTTGACTTCAATACTATCGCAACTTTTGTCATAACAGATGAAACAGATTTCATAGAGATTGAAATAGATGACAAAAGAAGTGTTATAACATTTCCTAACAGAGCTGGGTATAGAATAGATAAAATTGCTGGAGTCATAGATACTCTCATAAATGAAGAAACTATTGACAACATAGATGTCGAACTCTCTTCTGAGGGAACATTGAAGTTCAGCAGCGAGAAAGAGTTTAAGATACCAAGAATGAGTCATAGAGTACAACTTCTTTTGGGTGCATACCATATGACATTTCCTTTGAAAAGTGTTGACAAAACGATTGAGATGAAATCTGTTCCATACGTATGTTATGGCAATTGTTTGTACATTGAGTCAAAAATAGCTAATGTCACAGGTATTTCAGAAGTTAATAGTAAAGGTTCAGTAGAATATAAGTCTTTCTGTTATGAAGTAAATTCAATGTTCATTCCAAACGTTCCTGTCATAGCAACTCATTTAGGTAAATGGGTTCGCATTAGTCCTCATAATTTGAAAGACATGCAATTCAGACTTGTTGACTTTCAAGGAGAGCCTGTAGAACTGAAGGCACCAGTGCGAATGACTGTTGAAGTTGACTTTTTAGAAAATATTAAATGCAACAGCTTACAAGAGAACTCAGAGCTAAAAATATAAAGTATGAATGTTATGTATTAGGTCATGAACTTTGGTTGTTGCTGTTTGATGAAACAAATGAGTTAGTTTATGGTCAAAGAACAGAAAAAGGCGTCAAAGGCGCCGAGCGCAAAGCGCTATATTGTGTTAGTGAAAATTGCACCAAGTCAATAAGATTAGGTTTGCATTATGAAGATGAGTTCGATACTGTTGAAGAAGTTTTGGATAGATATTATAAATTGCTAACTTGAAATTTTTTTGACTAACGGCGCAAAGCGCCAAGACCGAAGGTCCTGACTGCTTTAATTTACTAAAACATATTTCAAACAAAGTTTATATTCTGTTGAAAGTTTTGTATACTCGTTCGAATATTTATACTTAAACTCAACTCCTGTAGTTCCTGGTGTTTCAATGATGCGGATGTTACCTATTTTCATGAATAGTGGAGTTTGACCACAGCATTCGATTTCAGGGTCGAGATAGTCAATGACACATTGTTTCCCTGTTATTCGTGAGATAGCATTTTCAAGGTCCTCCTTTGTTAGAATTATTTGGTTCTTGCTTATAAGATTTGTCAAAAGCTTCTTATCGTCTTTGAGTAAAATTGTTTGGTATAACTGAAGAAGGTAATGGTCTACGTTATCTGAAGGATTTGTTTGAACATTTGTGTAAGGGTTGTCGTTGGCTTCTCTTGAAAGAATTTGGTCCAGTGGTGGATACTCTAACTTAACATCTGATGTAGCGTTAGCGTTTGAAGCTGAGTTTAAAATTCACCGACTTAAGTTCTGGTTCTTTTTCTTTCAAACACTCTGAACTATAGTTCTTTATGACAATATTGTTTGTCGTTCGTGAGTCAACATTTGATGTTGGTTCAATTGGAACATTAACGGCACCAGCTAAGATGGATTTGCTTCTCATTTCATATAGAATAAAAACCTTTTATATGTATGAAATGAACAATATACTCGACAAGGGTTTGAATGTAAAGCTAACGAATGAAAATATTGTTGAATTCACTGAGACAGGTGCTGTGTATAAAGATGTAGAACTACTGAACAAAAGAGCTAAGGGAAGAAGCAGGAACATGAACAAAGGGCGGAAGCCTATAAAAATTTATGTCAATGATGGCTCAGGAGGTTCAAACATAAAGTATGCAGAAAGTTATAGAGTTTATGCTCTCAAAGGTGAAAAGCCTTCATTTAAGAACAGCTATTCTAACGCATATCCTCAAAAGCTAACGGATGGGGAAGTGGATGATATGAATGACAGCAAAAATATTAACAGAAATGGCGACAGAGATGCATGGAATTTGTTTACCATCAGTCAATTGAAGGTTAAACTTTAAAACAATGTTGGTCGTTCCATGGAATATTTTTGACTTTAATGGTATTAGTCATGATATGAATCTCAAGGTATGAACGAGGAGAGATGAGAGACTTATATGCTTCCCAAATTTCTTCAAAAGGTAATGTTATACCTGACTGTTTCCAAATGAGTTCAATATCATAACGTGAGAAACCTTGAAAGATAACGAAGTCAGTTATGAGACGTTTTATGTTTAAAGCTAAAAACCTCCATGTTTGCATAAGTATTGCTACAGTTAAATGGTAATGTCTGACTTTAGTTATGATGTTAGCTAATGGTGAGTCGGGCTTTGACACTAAACCTTTTCCAGCGAAGTCGTCGCAAACTAACAAAGTATTTGAAGGATATTTTTTGAAGGGGTATTTTGAAAGTTTTGACAGAATGTAATTTGTAAGTCGTTTCATATTGTATACTCCTGAGTATTGACGTAAGTGGTGTTTGTCAATAATTCTTTCCATCTCCTCAGAAGTCTTTTGCATTCCTGACTGTATGAACTCTACGATGGCATAATATTTTCTCTTACGTCGAATGTAACGTTGAAGAAATTCAATGAGTTCACTGTCTGAAACTTTAACGACAGAGGCTTGAACTTTTGACATAAATGTTTTCGCTGTTGAATCCATAGAGTCTGAAGTTGCTGATATAATGATTTGGTCATAGTAAGAGTCGTTTCCTAAACGCTCTGTTATAAGAATATGACGAATGAGGTTAAATGTCTTACCTGAACCCATCTTTCCACAATAGAAATACACACCATTTGAACAGAATTCATAATCTTTGCTGAAAGGAAGAATAAGAGAAGAGTTAAGTTTGTCTGTAGTTTCATTCATGTCTTCATCTACATCATGTATTAAATGCTTCATTTTATCTCCATTAAAAATGCAAGTCAGAAATATTCAGAACATAGCACCGAGTCTAACTGACAAGAGTATAAAGATATACTATGAACATGTTATGATGAAACCAACCAAAATTCAAGAAAGTCAGTATACTTATGAATATCCAAGACACTGGGTAGAGTATGTAGGAGGTGAGAAAGCTATTGAAATCAGACAGGTTCGAAGTATTCCAGCAGGAAGAACAATATTATTGAAGAACTTTAATGTTTTGAGGTATAATGATGAAACAAAGAAGCAAGATAGTTTCCCTGTTGCTGTGTATGTGAACTTAGACACAGGAGATGACATGAAAGTTTTTAATACAAAGCTTCAAACGGTAGTGAGAGAACAACTGACTGCGGAAGGACATCCATTACCTTCAGAAGTTACCATAGCATATAATTTTGAAACAAACTCAATAGATTTTAAAGTCGTCTCTGCAAAGAAGTCAGGATTTACATTTAATGAAGCAGATGTATATTCGAATGAAAACTTCAAAGCTATTGCATGGTTAGATAATGACGATTGCTTTAAGAAAATCTTTAAATTCAGTGACTCAAAGATGTCAATAGATGACCTTCGTGGAATGTTACCATCGACGTTTACAGTTGAAGGTTCAGCAGGATTGCTTACAAGATTGTCAATTGGTGGCATTTGGTCTCGTGAGAACATTGTTATAAAATCCAGTATAAGTGAATTTGCTGAAGAATCTATATTATGTCTTTCAAACTATATGTATTCGCCGCCAAAGCATTATAGTATAACAAACTTTGTCAGTAAGTTTAACATAAGACTTGTCGAACCTTCTTCAATGAAAGATGTTGTGCTACCTAAAGATGGAAAGGATGGACTCATTATTGAAATGATTTTAATTGCATATTAAATGAGCTTGTTCTTGAAGGTCATTCATGATGAAATAACTGTTGTAGAAGATGTTAGCAATTGTTCAGACATTTTGAAGCGTATAGATGATATAAGAAAGAAGTTAGATAGACCGCAAAGCGGTGAGGGCGAAGCCCGTGAGAACGTTTATGTTTCATTGACTTTCTCCAGTAACGAGAACTTTTATGAGATAATATTGAAGAGAGATGATTTTAATATGGTGTAAATGGTAGCTTGGGCAGCTTTAGGCGCAATGGGAACAAAAGCATTAGCATTTGGAGCAAAAGCACTTGGAGCTTATGACGCAGTAAATAAAATGAGTGGAGGAAGGGTTTCGAAGACATTAGATGCAAATAAAGGGAAGATTGGAGGCTGGGTTGCAAAGAAGTTAAGATTAAATAAAATAGGGCTCATAAATAAAGCATCCAATTTGGTTGCGACTGAGTCAGAAAATGCTTTAGGAAAGGACGATGAGTTTGCAAAACACGCAAAAGACTTTAATGACCAGATGAAAGGTGAAACAATGCATTTAAATAGATTCGATGGAACTAAAGAAAATGTTTCTTCTCCACCAGTAGTTCTTCCGTATGGTCCCTATGGAATGTATGGAAACCCTTACGAAAGACCATTTGACCCATTGACTGGTGGAAGTAACTGGTATCATTACGGCCGAAGAAGAAAGACAGTCAAGTTGGAGACGGACGTGAAGAAAGCAACTAAAAAGAAACCAAGGAAGAGAGTTATAAAGCAATGAATTCAACAGGGTGAAAAACAGGTGAAAAAAGAGGTGAGATTTCACCACTTCACCTAAATTTATTTTTGTGCTATGTTTTCATACGTGTGGGAGTGGTGATATCATTAATTTTTAAGTTTATTTTTTATTTTATTTTTTATTTTATTTTTATATAAATGACGAAAACTATTGAGATAACAAACTACAACGGTCATGAGTTCAAGAATTTGTTCTTCGTTCCTCGTGAAAATACATTCTATCAGATACGAGGGAGAAAGGGTAAAGTTAGTTTGAGCGTTTATGACAACAAACATAATGGGAGATATATAAAAGCAATAGATACAAACGGTAAGCGTGTTTCATTAGCTTTGTCAAAACTTACTAACATTCATTTTGACAGTGATTTTGACCTATATGAAGAAGAAAGTGAGTCAGAAGAATATGAACTGTTATGTGAAGCACAGCAATGGGAGAAGTTGCAATACTTTTGTAAGTGAGAACGTTTATTTTTTTACAGTAGTGAGGTGAAGTGGTTGGCGGCTTTGTAAATATTTAAGGTTAAGTTAGTGTTGTCGTTTGTGTTGTAAAATATACGTTAACGATTTTGTAAAGTGTCAAAACCGCTAAGTGGTGTACGGAGGCGCGCAGTGCCTCAGTACACGACTTAGCCATACTAACTTGCGAAACAACATTCAAATCCGCCACACTCGCCCCCATATGCCGCGCCAGAACGGCAAGATTGAAAGGCTCTGGCCGTCTCTTGAAAGAAATGTCGGCCGGTCTTCAAATGCAAAACAAATTCAAGAATTTCTTGATAAATTCAGGAAAAATTACAACTCAGTACCACATAAAACCCTTCCCAAAGAGGGTTTTCGCCCCATGACTCCAGAAGAGTGTTACAATGAGACACCACATTGGAAACAGGGTGAAACGCCATTTTGGAGAGTTATGATTGATGGACACTTCGAAATCAAAGAAATACCGAACCATTGAATACACAATTACGAATAAACGCTTAATTTTTATAAAAATCTTATTACATTTTTCCTGAATTTTTAAATTGTGCAATAAAGATGGAAGGCTTTGGGGTACATATTAATATAATATACCTCAAAGCCTTCCATCTCCACTACACAAATGGGAGAAACTTTGTCCGAATAGTTAAATTCGGACAAAGTTTCTCCCCATTTTAAGAAGGAATTGCAGGGTAAGAGGTACATAGTATGAATATATACCTCTTACCCTGCAATTCCTTCTAGAAATTCCAAAACTTTTAGGTTAATGTCTTGCAATTAACCCAAAGTTTGGAACTTTCAAGTGGAGATAGAAGGCTTTGGGGTACAATTTAATATAATATACCTCAAAGCCTTCCATCTCCACTACAAATGGGAGAAACTTTGTCCGAATAGTTTAACATTCGACAAAGTTTCTCCATTTAAAGAAAGAATTGTTCCTTATGAGGTATAATTCATACTGTATACCTCATAAGGAACAATCCCCTCCTTAAAACGAGAAAACTTGTTCGAAATTGTTTATCATTTCGAAACAAGTTTTCTCGTTTTAATAAGAAACTAAAGGCTATGAGGCACTGATTATATATTAGTGCCTCACAGCCTTTAGTTTCTAATAGATAGCTGGGAAACTTTCTCCAAATGATAAGTTATTTCAGAGAAAGTTTCCCAGCTATCAAGAGGGAATTGTTCCTTATGAGGATATAGTTATAAATGTATACCTCATAAGGAACAATTCCCTCATTAAAATCGTAGATATTTTTTACTTATTACTCATGCTTTCAAAATCACAATCCTCTGAAAAGTTATTTTTATTAAGAATTTAGAATTTTGATAAATCCTTTTTTTCAATTTGATATAATACTTATAATATTTTCAAAAAAGACATTTTGAAAAGATATCTCAAAAGTTCTCTGAAAACCTATTTTTGTTGCATGCTAAGTTCGGTCAACGATAGGAATTGAGGGGAAATTAATCGTCGAGGAAGTACGATTATGTAAAGTAAAAAAATGTTGTGGGATTTTTAATATTGTATATAATTTTATAATAAAATTTTTTGAGACATTTTAAGAAGCACATATAATTTTTTGAATTTAAAAATTAAAGTAGTGTTAATGAATTTATTGATTAATTTAATACGGATATTTCTCAAAATTAATCAAAAATAGGTTTTCAGAGAACTTTGAGATATCTTTTCAAAATGTCTTTTGAAAATATATAAGTATTATATCAAATTGAAAAAAGGATTTATCAAAATTCTAAATTCTTAATAAAAAATAACTTTTCAGAGGATTGTGATTTTGAAAGCATGAGTAAAAGTAAAAAATATCTACGATTTTAATGAGGGAATTGTTCCTTATGAGGTATACATTATAACTATATACCTCATAAGGAACAATTCCCTCTTGATAGCTGGGAAACTTTCTCTGAATAACTTATCATTTGGAGAAAGTTTCCCAGCTATCTATTAGAAACTAAAGGCTGTGAGGCACTAATATATAGGGTGTCCAAAGGTGTGTTTAGCACAAACCTGAATACTGCGAATAGAAATAAACAAGTTACATATATATAAAGTTTATTTAAATATAATCACCATTGGATTCAATCACGCGTTCGCAGCGATCGATCCAGGCTTGAAAGACACGCTTTAAATCATCATGAGAAAATTGCTCAAATTGCTCTCTTACAAAATTTTCAAGATCATCTGGACTCGCGAATTCGCGTCCTTCAGCTCTCTTTTTTAGCGTGCCGAATAAATAAAAGTCAGAGGGTGCAATATCATGTGAATAAATTGGGTTTGGAACAACTTTGACATTGTTTTCCACCAAGTAATTCATTACCTTATGACTTTTGTGAACTCTTGAATTATCAAAATGAATTGCAAACTTTTGTTTTTGTTGTTTGGATTTCTCAAACTCATCAGAATTGATAATTTGAGTAAGAACATTGTCAATTAGATACTGAGCATTCATCGTATTAGGTTTTTGAAGAATATCAATTGCGATGATGCCATTCACGCCCCAAAAAACCGACAACATCATCATTGGTGTGTCAATTTTTTTCTTCGGGAATGTTTGCGGATTTTCATCCTTCGGGATCCACATGATTTTGGCTTCTGTTGCATATTGAAACCAAGACTCGTCCCCTGTTACTAAAAAGCGAAACTTCTTGGATTGATACGCACCCAATATAGAGAGGAGCTCTTTCGAAGATTGGACTCTAGATTTTTTTTGAACTGAATTAAGGTTGTGCGGAACCCAACGTGTATACGCTAGTTTGTAGTTCAAATAATTGTGCAGATAATAACTGACTGTTGTACGTGGTATCTTTGTCATCTCCTCTATCCTTCTGAGTGATGCTCTTGGGTCTTCATCTAGCACTTGAAGAATTGCTTTGATTTTTCTTTGATCCGGCAATTTTTTGTCAATTTTTATGATGGGCGCCTTTTTGTTCATGAAGTGATACATCCTAACATGATACGTTACAGTGGAATAGCTAGGAGCATCCATACCGAAGCATTTTACCAATGTCTCGTAGATTTTTTACAGTCTTTGCATTTTTTTGCAAGAGCGAGGATGTTTTCTTTATGATTCATTAAAAAAATGAAAAAAATCCCGCCAAAATTTCCTGCGAAACCGCCTCTTGTCTCAAAATTCATTTTATATCCCGGCATGGCGCCAAAATACAACATACTCATCATATACATATATTCATATTTTTTATTATATATTTATAATCAGCATATATCTCCTTTAATAGTCTCATATAGAGCGCTGTGCTAAACGCACCTTTGGACACCCTATATAATCAGTGCCTCATAGCCTTTAGTTTCTTATTAAAAACGAGAAAACTTGTTCGAAATGATAAACAATTTCGAACAAGTTTTCTCGTTTTAAGGAGGGGATTGTTCCTTATGAGGTATACAGTATGAATATATACCTCATAAGGAACAATTCTTTCTTTAAATGGGAGAAACTTTGTCCGAATGTTAAACTATTCGGACAAAGTTTCTCCCATTTGTAGTGGAGATGGAAGGCTTTGAGGTATATTATATTAATATGTACCCCAAAGCCTTCCATCTTTATTGTACAATTTAAAAATTCAGGAAAAATGTAATAAGATTTTTATAAAAATTAAGGATACCCTTACGTGTCAGATTTTTTGCGCATACGAAGAAGTCATGCTAGACATGAGCTATAAACCTGAAATTTTAGCAACATATTTAAAACTTTTTAAACTACAATACACTTTAATATTCAAGAACAAAAATATTCTTTTTAGAAATTACATAATTATTTTATGTGAAATCTATATAAAAACATATTTTGCGAGCGTAACTTTTTTCTTTATAAGCACCTTATATGACTGATAAACTGTGAAGGCACATAATTGTTAATTCATAGAGTTGATATGTTTCCAAAATTGAGAGGAAATTTGAAATTGAATACCCTTTCAATTCAATTTTCAAAAGATATCAGCTCCTTCAATAATTGAAGGACGATTTTGATCATTTGCTCTTAAAACAAGTATGCCATGGAGAAAAAAGTTACGCTCGCAAATCTGAAATATAACTATCATATAAAAAAATTAAATTTCTAATTTTTTACTCTATAGATATTATTGGCCACTTGTGTAATGCATAAAAGTTTATGTCATATGCATACATTTGGAAGTATGGGAGACGAGGGAAATTACTTCTATGAGGCACTAGGATTTTTAAAAATTTCTCTATCGGACTCACCATTCAATTTCTCGAAAATTAAAAAAAATCAATAATAGCTAAAATGTATTATGCATAACAAATTTTAATGTTACACGGTATTTTTTGAACTTCATGACATGAATTTTCTTTATATTATTTTTTTTTTGGATTTTCTATGATTTATGCGATAGGCTGGAACAACATTGTAAGTGCAATGATATCATTTATAGAGAAATCTAAAACTTCAGCATTCAGAACTCGCAACCACAAAAATATTCATTTGCTAAGTAAGTAAAGTTGATTAAGTTCGACACTTAGCTTTTATACGTAAAACCAAGTGTGTATTGTTATTTCTTGTTAAATTATTGAGAAAAAAATAAATTGTAAGAGAAACGATACTGATTATTGAAATAATATTGAGGATAGCTGCAGATTTCTTCATTAACATGCGGAAATTTGTTAATCTTGGTTTTCTATCATAAAATCTGTCGAAGAATCTAAAAACGGAGATATGAAATAGAGATCATGTAAATCTAGAGTATCCTGTCAGAAAAATAGACTAAGCATGTAACCCTTTTTTGGTCATAAACACTTTTTACCACTTAGTCATACAGATGATCATTAAATTTAAACGAGCACTTTTTGTCAGAATTTATTCTTTTACAAAGACAGAAGATTTTAGTATTATTTAATATTAGTGCTGTAGCAAAATTCAAAAAACGGTGAAAATTCAGTGAATTTGTGAATTCACATTTTTTTTCGACATTTTTCTTGATATATCCATGCACATTAAGAACACAGCTTTGATACGCTTAAAAAAGCATATTTCATATGAAATTGTTAAAGAAATAAACAATTTATATAAAAATTGCACTTATGGGCAGTTTAGATATATAATTTATATATAACATATATACAAATCCATAGACAAAGTGCAATAACTACAATGTTGTAGAAAATTACAGCAGAAATACTGACTTTTTGAAGGATAATAAGAATTCTTCTAAATGTTGTATTTTTATAATTTGATTGATTTTTTTACTATTTCATTAATCTTTTATGAATAATAATTATTTTTAATATATGTGCTATTAAAATTTCAAATTTTGACTAATATATCTAAGTTATCTGAACGAAACATTTAGAAAATATCATACTTACATTGAAATAGCAAGTAGAGCATATTAATAGCAAGTTTCTTGGCTTTATATCTATCATCTATTGTTGTTTGATCAAACAAAATTCACTCTATTATATGGTGTCAATTAATTAAAACAATTTTTAATAGTTATTTATTTAGTGCGAATAAGTGCAAACTCATAAATGAATAACTTAATAGTAGAAATGAATTATCTGATATAAATCTCACATTTTGTCCATCAGAAATACTTTAATTGCATACGCATAACTATTAGTAATACGTCTGGAGTGTCAATTAATAACAATCCCACAACAAGTAAAATTCAGATTTTTATTAAACTTATTTTTTCCTAAAAGTTTTCTCAAATTACTATATATACATATGTGGATAAAATAATAGTAATATTGTAAAAAATTAGATAATTTTTTTTATTTGAGAACCTCTCAAAAGTTCATTCAATTTATCAATTGTTTCAGTTTGATGTATATTCATTTCTGGAGCCTAAAACTTTAGCAATCATGACAATATCATATTCTCTTTCTAACTACGCAATGTAAGGGTATCCTTAAGCGTTTATTCGTAATTGTGTATTCAATGGTTCGGTATTTCTTTGATTTCGAAGTGTCCATCAATCATAACTCTCCAAAATGGCGTTTCACCCTGTTTCCAATGTGGTGTCTCATTGTAACACTCTTCTGGAGTCATGGGGCGAAAACCCTTTTTGGGAAGGGTTTTATGTGGTACTGAGTTGTAATTTTTCCTGAATTTATCAAGAAATTCTTGAATTTGTTTTGCATTTGAAGACCGGCCGACATTTCTTTCAAGAGACGGCCAGAGCCTTTCAATCTTGCCGTTCTGGCGCGGCATATGGGGGCGAGTGTGGCGGATTTGAATGTTGTTTCGCATGAGCCAATTATAAAATTGGCCCATATTCTCTCCCCCGTTGTCGGACCAGAAACAAAATGGCTTTTGATATAAGCCAATCGTTTCTTCGGCAACTCTTGTTGTAGATTCGGAAGATTTATTTGGCAAAATTTTTAAAGCCAACAAAAACCGAGATTTATCGTCTATTATACCATAAACAGGTAACCTCTGTGAACCGTATAAAAAATGAACATCTACATGCCATATGGTATCAGGTTTTGTTGCTTCATATGGCGTATAATATTTTTGAGGGGGTCTGTCACTTTTTGGTTCTTTGATCTCCAAAATACTGTAAATTCTTCTGAGTTTATTGTAGGAAACTGAATAAACATTTTGATCCATGTTTAAACGCCAAAACATCTTTTGGATTCCGCACTTATATTCCTGAAATTTTTGGAGAACATATTGCAAATTTTCAGGAGTAATATCATCTGGTGCCGGACCAGGTTTAACGTTTGGGGGTGTTAAATTTGCATTTGTGTATGCTGCTTTAAGTGTGTTTTTCGAAATTGATCTAAATTCACACTTCATTTCATCCTCGTATGGAACTCGCTTACACGCAATTAAATAATTGAGTTCGCGAGATTCAAGTTTTTCGCGTGTTTGAATTAACCACCAAGAAGGAATGGTTGGTCTACTCATAATAAAAATGAAAAGCCAAATTCTCTCAAAAAGTTAAGTAGGACCAATTTTTTATAAAAAAAATCCAATTCCATTATGAATGTTAATTAATTTATATAATTATTGAATAAATAATTTTCTTTGAGATTATGAAAAGTTCTTTGAAAAGTTATTTTTTTCTCATTTTTAAATATTGTATTAGCCTATTTATTTATAATCCAAATTAAATAACTTTAAATTCAATATTTAAAGAATAATTTTGAAGGAATTGAGTTACTTTCCCCGACGATAAAATTGAGAGGTTTACATTTTGACCGAGCTTAGCATGCAACAATTGTTCTATTAGTGATCATTTCACATAGCTTTATTAGATTCGATATTTTTGACTAATTTGATTTCAACTTAACTGACTTTTTTGTATTCAATTTGTCGAGAAAAGATTAGTTGAAACTTAGAAACAAGAGATTGAGTATAGCATACTCGAAAAATGTAAACTATTCAAATATCTTTTTTCACATCATTGAATTTTTGACTTAAATTGCACAATGATTCTAATACACAGCAGTGTTAGTTTTGTTACATATTAAGTTCTGTCAAAATGTAAGCTATTGAATTTTTTGAGAGGGAAATAATCGTCGAGGAAGTAAAAAGTGACGCTTTAGGAAATATTATTAGAAATATGATAATAAATATATTTGGAAAAAATATGTTTTTTTTCAAAAATTGAAATGTTCATAGAATATTTTGAAATATGTAGGGAATTGAATTCGGTAATATATGATAAACAGGATTTTTAAATTTCAAGGAAAAATAGCTTTTGTGAATACTTTTGAGAACTCTTCTCAAAGATCATGATTCAAATATATTAAAGAGCCAAAATATTAGAGATGAGTTCATAATCAAAATTTTACATTTTAATTATTTAGAAAAACGTATTAACCTCAATAAAAAATATCTCAAAGATTAATAGTTAATTTAGGGTTTCCTAGCTATCTAGAGGGAATTGTTCCTTATGATGTATATATTTATAATGTATGCATCATAAGGAACAATTCCCTCGCTGAAGTGAGAAAACTTGTTCGAAATTGTTTATCATTTCGAACAAGTTTTCTCGTTTTTAATAACAAACTAAAGGCTATGAGGCACTGATTATATACTAGTGCCTCATAGCCTTTAGTTCCCAGTAGATAGCTGGGAAACTTTCTCCAAATGATAAGTTATTTAGAGAAAGTTTCCCAGCTATCTAGAGGGAATTGTTCCTTATGATGTATATATTTATAATGTATGCATCATAAGGAACAATTCCCTCGCTGAAGTGAGAAAACTTGTTCGAAATTGTTTATCATTTCGAACAAGTTTTCTCGTTTTTAATAACAAACTAAAGGCTATGAGGCACTGATTATATACTAGTGCCTCATAGCCTTTAGTTCCCAGTAGATAGCTGGGAAACTTTCTCCAAATGATTGTTTCAAAACTGTTGCGTAAGTTAACTCACCACTTTCAAGTTTTTCATACATATATCTTACCCATTCATTTGGAATACGAGGTCTCGAGTTTTCGTTCATTTTTTTTACTTTACAAAACTGTTTATTTTTCAGAATTTTTAAATTTGAAAAAATTCATTCTAGATCTGATAAATAATATATTATTTTTCAATCAAAATATTTTGATTATCATCTCAAAAGTGTTCTCAAAACCTAGTTTTTCTTATTTTTGATAATCTTAATATTTATATTATTATAAACTAATTGAACACCATATGTTTTTGTATACTTTTACAAAAAAATTGATAGATTTGTGATACTTCCCCCGACGATAGAATTGAATAGCTTACATTTTGACAGAACTTAATATGGAACAGTTTTAACAAAAACTTAATATTGTAACGATAAAACTTAAAGTCAAAAAATAAAATGATGATGAAGAGTGAAAAATGCAGCGAGATTGAACTTGAGCAATCTGTGATGGAAACAATGAAATCACAAAATTTCAAGCTTAAATCATCTGAAGCATACAATTGGTTTGTTTCTTTATTCGGCGAAAAAATTAGTCATGATCTTGTACGATCAGTTTGCATGCTCCTTTCAGAAATGATATCCCAAGCTTTTGGAAGAGAATGCTATCGACGTAAAAAGACTTGCTTTTTCTGGGCCAACGTTCACTTTAATGAAATCCAACAGTATTTATCCAATCATTCTATCTCGGTCGAGTTAACAAATGGTGTGAAGATTCCAATATTGCCTTTTCGCAAGATGCAATTCAACAACATGCCAAATCCATTAATTGTAAAACCAGAAAAGAAGTTCTAGTAATTTATGTTTTTCAGCCCCCAAAAGTTTAAAATGCCAGACATCGCATACCAGCTATCCCAAGAGGTTCTCAAGTAGTATTTCACCCAAAATAGTGTTATTGTTTCATTAGACTTTTTTACGATAGGATCCGTCTTTAATTTCTTGTTTTTATTACGTTCATGTAAATTGTGGAAATAAATATCAATAATTCAAAAATCTAATTCTAAGGTTTTTGAGATTCGTATATTGTCCGAAAATCTAACATGGGAGGAATTTATTCCCGTATATAATGTAATCAATTTCTATGATTGGATATTTATATATCTTAAAACTCATGATTTCATTTCTTTTCTATTCATTAAACATATCATAATTTGTTTCTACATATCATTGTCATGATTATATTATGTTCAATATATATATAAAACGCTAAAGTTGAATCATGGAGAGAGAGGGTCAAAGTTGCTATTTGTCACTTTTCCACAAGAATATAAGGGGAAAAAGTTATCATATAGTTGATCTCATTCACTGAGGTGAGAGATGCATGTAGTGTAATGTGATAAACAGTGGGATTTCTGCTCTAAGTCCTAGGTTCGAGACATATTGATTTCATTTTTCTCTTTTTTATTGACGTAAACTATTCAATTTTTGTGTTCTCCATTCAAATTTCAGAATTTTTTTTGCAGATTTCACGCTACATTCGAAGTTACCTTTTGTAACAACCACCACCGCCTACGAAAGACGAAAGTGTGTCACGATTTCACCCGGAAATCCGACGGTTGTTTAAGAGTAAGCACTTTTGGCACCTACTCATCATAATTTGTTTCTACATATCATTGTCATGATTATATTATGTTCAATATATATATAAAACGCTAAAGTTGAATCATGGAACTAAATTTATGAATGAATCGAGTATGTGCCAAAAGTGCTTACTCTTAAACAACCGTCGGATTTCCGGGTGAAATCGTGACACACTTTCGTCTTTCGTAGGCGGTGGTGGTTGTTACAAAAGGTAACTTCGAATGTAGCGTGAAATCTGCAAAAAAAATTCTGAAATTTGAATGGAGAACACAAAAATTGAATAGTTTACGTCAATAAAAAAGAGAAAAATGAAATCAATATGTCTCGAACCTAGGACTTAGAGCAGAAATCCCACTGTTTATCACATTACACTACATGCATCTCTCACCTCAGTGAATGAGATCAACTATATGATAACTTTTTCCCCTTATATTCTTGTGGAAAAGTGACAAATAGCAACTTTGACCCTCTCTCTGAATGAATCAACTTTTTTTCATATCCAACCTTAATATTTGTATGAGTGATCTATAATATGCAAATAAATAAGCAAAATTTTCTACAATACAACAAAAATTCTATTAGAAATGATTAACATTGCTACAATAATTGCGAAACCTGAAGTCTGAAATTATGTGTATTAATGTTTCTATCTTCATTTTGAATATAAATTGACTTTTTTATTTCAAAAAAAAAAAAATAAGAAAAAGAAAAAAAATAAGTTGAAAAATTAAAAAATATTATTCAAAAAAATAAAAATGAAAAATTTTTGAAATCGGAGATACCCTCTATAATACATTCTTAAACGGGAATAATTGTTTCAGCTTCATATATTAACGCATTATTAATTTATTTTATTTATTCATAATAAATCAGGATATACAGACATATATCAAAGAATACTTCGTAATGCAATGGTATTACAATAAATATTTCACATAGTTTTCGCTTGGTTTTGAAGGGTGGAAAGAATATATCGGATTTTGAAGCTCTGATTTCAAAAATTATCTTTAAATTATACATCTATGAGATAATAACGCAATAGAAAGAATAATTTATCATTTGTTCCCTTGAAACAGCAGCAAGTTTTTGTACGATTTACATATAATGAATGAAAAAATAGAACCCAAATTTAAACATGCATTATCTCATAAGTTCTTAAAACAAAATCGACCAAACCTTGTCAGCAACCTAACAACCGTATATATAACCTATGCGTTGAGTTTGGTTCTCCAAATGTGAGAGAAAAAGTGATCTGAAGTGCTTTTTTTTTCAAATATACGAATTTTCAGAAATTTTTTTTATCCTCCTAAGAAAATTCAAAAGTTTCCATGACTCAGTGGAAACTTCGTTCATTAGTTATATTAGTTGTCGCATTTCTAGCAGGCCTTATCCTATTCAATGCAGGTGCCTATTTAATGGGCCCTAAAATTCAAGCTTTACCCTTTACTCCAACAAATCGAGGTTATTCAATTAAAGTTAGCAACATATCATTCATTTCGTTACCTGTTTTCATCGAATCTTACCCTCTCGTTGATAACACATCATATTTATCTATATTGTGTGGTGAAGAAGCCAAAATTAATGATAATATAATCTCTTTAACAAGCGAGTACAACATTGGATTACTTACGCTTTGCAAAGATATGACGGTAGAAGTATGGCCGCGCAATGAGAAGTGCGGTTTTTGGCTAAAACGAAATCAACCATTGTTTTCGTTTACAGTTATCTTCTTCAGAATCATATTTTTGGGTATAGTAGGTGTTACATTTTACCTACTATTCTCGCATAACAAGAATTTTTCTATTATGCGCTCTACATTGATTACTCAAATTTCATGTTTATTAATTCTCGATCCAATCCAATTAATCTATAACTTCATACCAAGTATATCTATAATACATAACATTATCTCGGCTCTTGGATGGTGGAGAGCTTCGGCCGAATTATTTGCTGAATACGCACCATTAGTACGCACGCAATATACATTTTATCGGAATGTGATGATAGCGCCATCAGTTATTTTACTATTTACTACAGTTTTTCAGGGATTATGTAGGTATTCTTTTCCGAATTTCATGTTTTTATTCGGAATGTGCGGATTTTTGGTTGTTCCTGTCTTATCCACATGGTTTTTGTTTAAGGCAGGCAGTACTTCCGGTAAATTTGCACTTACGATACATATTATGAGCGGAATGATCTCATTATCAGTTGCCTATCTTATGAAGATACTTAGAAACTTCAATGATGATTTCAGAGAGTCAATTTTATCCGAAACTCTCGAGATTTCATTTATAGGTGCTTATGCATTATTCCAGACCATATTCCAGACAGGAGAAAGCAAAGATGAATCTGCAAGACTTCTCCCTCAAGCTGTGAATAGATATGACAAAATTGACGAATTATTAGACGTATTAGGAGAGATTGGTGATGATGCACGCTTTGAAGCAGATCCTGCTAATCATGAATCTGACGAAGAATAGAATTTTTGTTTTTGTAGTATAAATGTTTTCTATATAACAAAATTAATATGAATATTTCTAAACACAATCTAAATATACATGTAAATATAATTGCTAGAAATTAAATAAAAGTAACAAGCTTTATAAGCTTCATAATAATCAATATCTTTTTTATTCTCTTGAAATATAAATGTTTAGAAGGATAATACCACTTTGGTGCAAGGAATCTAGCTGATTCAATGTTGAGAAAACCCTTAAAATGATAGAATTAAAAACGAAGATAAAATATAAGATGATAGGGAGATGCATGGACAATATATAGATACACACTCCAAAGACGGATTGAGAATTATCAATAAAAATAAATACCTATACTGCGCTGCACGCCAATATTGGCTGAAATCAAATGTTTCCTCAAATTTGACAAAAAAATTATGAGTCGAAGTATTGGAACAGAAGGCAACCATTATAGACTTCTTAAGACACTTGGTGAAGGTACATTCGGTGTTGCCTATCTTGCTCGTAATCTTGATACAAAAGAAATTGTTGTTCTTAAAAAAGTCAAAATTCGTGGTGCCGAAGATGGAATAGATCCTCAAACAATCCAAGAATTACGACAGTTATGCGAAATGGACCATCCAAATATAGTTAGATATATTGGCGCTTTCGTCAATGCAGGAACTGTTTATATTGCAACAGAATACGTACCGTTTGGCCTTTTAGATTTGATTAAATCTGGTCCTAATCAAAGACCATTAAGTGCAGCAGATATTAAATGCATTATGCGTCAATTTTTCAGCGGATTGAATTATTTACACGAAAACTGGCTTCTTCATCGAGATCTTAAGCCGGCAAACATGCTAGTTTCAGAGAGTGGTATACTTAAGCTTATCGATTTTGGTTATTCTTGTGATTATCCTTCAGATTCCTCAGATATGGGCGATGCTGTTACAATTTGGTATAAACCACCCGAACTTCTTTACGGTGCAAAACAAGTCGGTCCTGCACTAGATATGTGGACTGCAGGATGCATTTTTGCCGAACTTTTGTTATGTCGACCATTATTCCCCGGAAGAACTTTTGGAGAGGTTGTTCAAGGAATTACAAACCTTCTTGGTCCAATGGTATGGCCAGGATGCGATCATTTACCAGGTTATGAACAATTTAAAGATATCAAACCACAAAACCAAATTCCACCTTTAGAAGCCACATTCCGCGGTTTCTCTACCGATACTCTCGATTTACTATCTAAATTAATTACAATTGATCCATCAAAGCGCATATCTGCTGCAGATGCTTTGATGCACCCATATTTCCAAGTTTTACCAGAAGAAACTGTTCCTTCGAAGCTTCCTCTCAATAAATCCAACAAAATTAGCATTGCTTCGAGTATGAACACCGGATTCAGCGCTTTGACAAGCAGAACCATATTCGCTCCTGGTACATCTTTGCTCCGTGCTGGACAGCTTCAGAAAAGAGAAGAAGCTGCCGCACCAAATCAATAATTTTATGTTTTAAATAAAGAATTTATATTAATATAGAATATCTCAAACAACACACATCTTTCCAATACATTATTACTTTATTTTACGCTAAAACAATTCAATATAAATTTCATACTTCAAATTACTTAATTATCCTTACATTATTCACGTATTTTGCTTTTCTAATGAGTTGTTTTAAAATTTTACATATAATTACTTCCATAAAACAAAAGAATATTCTCCATTATTAAATAAATTGACATTGACTTTGTGTTATGATAAAATATTCTTAAAATAAAAATATACAAAGGACTAGCTATCAGAGTCTCATCAAATATATTTAAATAATTAATATGATTTTATTATTTGACTTATATATGAATTTGATCAGGTTTAGCTTACTTATTCAATTTGTCAATGATAGATTTTCTCTCATGTGTCACTTATATTCATAACTTTGAAGTTGATATTTTAGAAGTTAATTGCATTGTAAGGAATTTGGATTGATTGATCCCACTTAGAAGGCTTGTAGCATCATCTGTGGGATATATCCTTATTCGAAGCAAGAGAGTTGATAAATTTTTGTGATGATAAAATAACTTTTTTTGTAAATTTGAAGAAAAAATAAAGTTAGGTAAAAAAAAAGATGGTAGATGTTACATTCAGTGACTATAAAGTTTGGTTCAAAACACACCTTAAACTCATAGGCGGACTTGCTGCTTATGTTATCGTCCTTTATATTCTTTTACTCCTCAACCTCCTTCCAGTTTATGCAGAAAAGCCTTCAGATGCTAAGTCTGTTTACTTCTTCCCGATTGTTTTCATCATCGGCCTTTTAGTTTACGCATACTTCGATATCGCGCAAAATGAAATTGAAGAGGAACGTGAAAAGCCAAAAGCTGAGTAAAATTTGCAAATTTATTTACTAAAATGTCTCCATATACTACTCAACATCCTAAACAGGATTTTATTTTTACTTCTTTTTAACAATTCTCGAAATGCAAGCAATACAATTATATTTTTGTTTGGGGTAGTATATTGATTTTAATTCCATTATTTATAATTTTATATCACAATAATATTTTACTGGAATTCTTTCGAATCCAATGAGAATTATAAAAAAATGAATAATTATCAACAAAATTAAAAAATATTGATAGCAATATTATTGAAATTTTGTATAGATAATTATTTCGGAGATTAAATAGATAATTATATGTAAAATAAAAATATGAAATCAATTATTATAAAAGAATTCATTAATTATGGTATTATTATTTGATTTATCAGATGGATTATATTATTAACTATAGATAAATGATGAAAAAGTCAAATAAATTTGAGATGATAAAAAAATTCGAAGAAATAACTAATAAAAATTTAAATAATCACCTTTACTCTTTATATGAAATCAAAATATATAAAAATCAAATAAAAATAATAACTAAAAAAATTAAGTATTTCCTAATTTCTTCTTTGTATTCTTTGCCTTATCATATAATGACTTATACTTCATTGCCTTTTCAATGACATTGTAGTTCACTCTTCTATTTAGTACCGTATTGTTCTTTCTTGTGCATGAATAAGAAAATTCCATATACATATCTAAAGCAGCGTCATAAGTTTCTTTCCTTAAGTATCCAAGCTTATCAATGATTGATGATACCTTAGAAAGTTCCATAAGTGATCCTTTTTCGTTTTGATATTCGAAATTAAGAGCTTCCTTTCTATACCAAAGTTTGGCGTAAGCTCTGAAGGCCACACAGATACTAGTCATTACTGCTGAGGCCTGATCAATGCTAGATTTGTCAACAGAGCTTAATTGAGTGTTATCTCTGTAATTTGTCATAATTGATCTGAATTTTCCGAGAAGTTCTTCATCATTAAGGATAGTTTCCACAAATGGATTTTCCTTGTGATCAGCAGGTACCATTCCCATCAAAACGTTGGATAATGCGATCAAAAGTGGAGGAGTTGTCTCAGGAAGCATCGATTCATCGAAAATAAGGGCAAATAAGTGGTCGACCATTCCTTTGAAAAATTCGTCGAGGAGTGGTCCGACTTTTTGCCACAAAGTATTGATAAGAGTGCAAGCAGAGTTAATAGAGTTGGTCTCCTTGAGATCCAAGGCCGCGTGGATCTTTTCTATGATTGTTTGGATACTTGAAACGAAAAGATCAGAATTTGGATCTAATCTGACCAAAATTGAGGTCAAAGTAAGCAAGCATTCTTCGATAATAGGTGCAAGCTGTGTATCTATCATCTCAATGATGCCATTAACTATAGGAGTATAATCAATATCGTTTGGAAGACGAGTAATCAAACAAGTGATGTTGGAAATGATACCGGCAACTCTCATATGCATTACCAAAGGATTTAATGACTGATCGAAGAAGTTATTTGGAGCTTCTTCCCAAAACTTGAACAACAAGGACTTGAAATGCTCTTCCTGTCTTGGAGCATGGAGTATAAGTGTATTTATGGCTTCGTACGCGTGTTTGATTTGAGTTACGTTGTTTCCATCTTTCATTTGAGGTAATTCGAGAATAGCTTTAACGCGATCGATCATTTGGTCGAGGAGATTTGTCTGCTCCATGAATGGATGGTTGTAAGTCATCGTGGAGAAGCAGGCGGCAATATTTTGGATAATTGCCAAACATCTGAGGATAATTCTTGGATCTGTGGACGGATCGAGTGTTCCATTGTCAGGGCCAAAGGCGCCAACAATTTGGTTGATGACGAACAATGGTTCCGCAAAAGATTTCATAATATTCGGATATCTTGACAAAGCAACGGAAATTGCGTACAGAGCTGTTTCTCTGACTCTCTGGTTTGTTGTTACAGCAGATCCTGTCATAAATTCGAACTTTGTAGTGATATAAGTCTCAATTGCTTGGTAAGTTCGATTTGAAGTGACAATATCGCAATTGTGCTCTTTCGGATCGGCTATCTTTGATGTAAGGACATAAATAATGAGTAACGCTGTATGGATATTGCGCCAATCTTCATCTGCGTGTTTAATCATGGAATCGCACATTTCTTTCAATCTTTCGAATAGGTAATCTGGTATTAAAGCGAACATACCACTCAAATTGACACAAGCTATCATGGATGGAGCATTTTGGATCGGATCTTCGATATCTTGGTCGTTTACGTCCAAATTGACCATGATCTGTATGAAAAGCTCTGTAAGAATTTCTAGGTGTGGTTCGAAGTAAAAGTGGCTGCCCTCTTGTTTTCTGGTCATTTCGACCGCGTGATCGGGAATATACTCTGTAATGTACTTGAAAAGGGTCCTGAACTCGAAGTTGATGACTTCGCGCCAGAAAGTAAGCGTAATAAGAAGTGGTTCCGCGATAAATGGATTCATGAAAAATTGAAGCCTTCCGATTGCTTTATCAGCAACGCTGTTGAGGATTTTATTGTTTGTATGGTAATATGCTTTCACAATTGTGGTCATAAGTTCCATAATTGCTGTATAAAGTTGGGCTTCTTGGATTGAGAAGAGAAACTCGATTCTTTCTGGAGTCATTAAGATTTCGAAGATGCCGAGGAAGTGTGTTTGAACCTTTTTGTTTCTGCAGGTGTAAAGGAGGTTGTTTAATGTCTTTATTGCGTAATATCTGAGTTCAATCTCACAATCTGATGGAGAAGAGGCAACATCGACAACTTTGGATGCAAGATGCTGGAAAATATGGATAACAGGTTGATTATCTTTTTCAAAAAACTCCTGGATGTTTCTTAACGCAAATAATTCATCAAGAACAGTAATGTAGGTCATGTTAATAGAAAATGAGACGTTTCCAAGATCAGCGCAGATTTCTTCGAGATTTCCAATTAATAAATCTGGTTCTAAGCCAAAAACACGAGCAAATAAGGCAGCACCATTGTGCTGGAATGAAGAGCTTTCTTCGGTGTGCATTAATTTGTCTGCAATTGCTACCATAAATTGTGTAAATTCTTCGTTAGCGTTTAAAATGTTTCTAAGTTCATTTAAGTCTTGCATAGAGAATGGTGTTATTGCTCTAATGAGAACTGTGATTGCGCTTGTTATATTTGTCTCTGTCAGTCCGGAAGAATTTAGATAATTTAAGCATAAATTAATGAGTTCTGGCTTTGAACTTAACATATTTTCAAGGGCTATTCTGGCATCTGCTGAGTGTTCAGAAGATCCAGAAAATTCATTGATAAGTGTTCCGAATTCTTCTATAGTGGTATTCATAATTTTATATAAGACCATTTTTTGTAAATCATTGAAAAAAAGTATCAAATTAAATTCAAAATTTATTGAGGATTAAAATTCATCTGTTTTTGATGAATTCGATTTTCCAAAAAACAATTTTAAACGCGACAGAACAATTTTCTTACAGAAAAAGTGACGACAATTAGTAAACTGGAAAAAATTATGACAGATTTTCCATTAAGAAACGATTCATTCCAAACAATCAAAAGTGCAGCTGTTACTGTCTATAAAGGTGGCAAAAATGTTGAGTTGGTCGATGTAATTGCGAATGAAAAACAAGTTGCAGTTAAATTAACAGTTGATGGACAAGAATATGTCAAGTCATGGGAATTCTTTAAGGAAATCAAGCCTGATTCTAAAAAGATTGATAACGGATCAAAGAAAATCGAAATTTCTTTCGAAAAACAAGTTACAGAAAACTGGCCTCAGGCAGAAGCCAAAGGAGAAACATTAAAACCACTATACCAAAAATGGCAAAAAGTCGATGTTGAAGAAGAAGAAGAAAAACATGAAAAAGATTTTGGTGAATTTCTTCAAGGAATATATGCTAATGCTACAGACGAACAGAAAAGAGCTATTATGAAAAGTTATTATGAATCGCATGGTACAGTTTTGAGTTGTGATTGGAATGATGTCGGTAGTCGCACAGTGGAACCTGTAAACAATGATAAAAAGTAAAATATATGCTGTTTAGTTTTAAATTTTCCACTTGTTTACTTTTTTTCATTATATTATTAACAAATATCTATATAAACATCATCTAAACATGCACAAAAGAGCTACTTTTATATAAATTCCTCATTCCAGCATATATTTACCATACCCATTATCAAATTCTTTTAATACTTTAATAAACAACAGCATCATATAGTCGAATCAATCAAAATTCATGAATCTTCTGAAATTATGTATAAAATTTGTCGTTTAATAAAGTTATACATATAGAGTCATGGATGAGTCTCAATTTCTGACATATGAAGAAACTCTTTAATTCAATTTTGAGTGTAACTGACATGAATACCGATTTTTGAATGGTTTACAATTTTTTTTAATGCGTGATGTAATTTAAACTTGTAATTTTCAATGCAGTATCACTGATTTGAACAGCGGTATATTGCCTTGTAGATTCTTTCAGGAAAATATAGTCTTCTTCTTGGAAATTCTTGGATTTAAGATCATTACTTCAACCCTTAGATGGATTCTAAAAAAATTGATATCGGATAATTTGTTCACAGCTATTAATTTTTTAGGTTCGCCTCAAATAAAAAACAGAACTATCAAAAAAAAAAATTCAATTGTGACTCGGTTGAAAACATTTCATTATCAATACACCGGAATGGAGAATGTTTGTGAGGTATTCAGCAGTAATGTAACAAAAAAACAGGAGATGGAAATATTTTGAGTTTGGGAGTTCGCATCCAATAAGTTGAAACTTTGCAGTGAACATGACTGAATTGTAGACGAATTGTTCTCCATGATAATAGTTCATGCCAATTTCCTATTAATGAGTTTACTTCTTTTCAAATTGAATTAATATTTTACTTATAAATCCTTATTATAACACAATTTTTCTATGAATTTACAAATAGATAGATTTTAATATATATATATATATATATAAATAACAAAAATGAGAAATAAATTACATAATAAATTTGAATTCTTTGATTGTTGGCCATTTGTTATGTTCTGTGACATAAAAGGCCAATTCTAATGCTTTCAATGACTCATTAATATCAAGAGCAGTTACTGATGGAGAATACATTGACATTGTTGGATAATACAGATTAACTTGATAGATATTCAGAGAATTCGGCACAATGATATTACACATATCAACTGTAGGGCTGGTGAGTTTAATTATACATGTTTTCTCAGCCATATAAATAACATTGATACAAGATGAGCCAGTGACTGTCATAAGTATTCTGCATGATGCATATGTCTTAGCAGCTTCAAATGCTACTAACGTATCTGGAATAGAAAAGAAGATTTCTTTTGGATATTTCTTTTTTGCGGCTTCAATTAAAACATCATAGTTAGATATGATCCTTAGCTTGCCTTTTCTATTCAAAAACCCAATTTTGGTCGGAACTATATGTGTCAGATTAAATTTTTCTCTAAAAAGTCCATGAAGGTGATATAGTGCAGGTCCGTAAAATCCTCCGTGAGGACTTGGTTCAATTATCGTATAAAGATTCTCGCAATATATCCAATCGCTATTTGTAAGAAGAATTGTTCTTCCTTCAAATCCGAACAATGATGTAATATCTTTCCACATATTAGGAGGCCCTTTAACTACGAGATGCGACTTTTTTCGGATTTCTTCAGGGAAGAGAAGAGTCGGGTTCATAAGTTCATTGATAAAATGTGCAAATATGTTTGTAGCTACATGACCGACCAATAAAACATCCGTGTAATGGCCAATCACTCTACCTGGATTATTTTTAAACATAAAATCTGCTCCAGTACAGTCTCGTAGTTGATAAATCGTAATTCCGTCTGTTATGATATATCCTCCTGATACGTACATATTTTTTGCACGTACAAAATTGCCATGGAAGTGATTAGATTGATCATTTAAAAAATCGGTTATTGGTAATATTTGGGGAACGAAATCTTTCATTTTTTCTCCGTAGAACAGTACTAAATCCTTTCTTTTATTGGTAAAAGTTTGATTTAACTTGAATAAAGAAATAAACTTTGATTTGGGAGCTTTATATCTAACGTTAATTTCCCACAATGCATATCCAAATTTGGTTCTTGTTATAGGATACATAACCATCACTTCATTAAAGATGAAGAAAAGAATTAGAAAGATTGCTATGCTTTGTTTTTGAAACATTAACTTCTAGAATTGTCCCACTCTCAATTTTTTTTTAATAATTCCATTATCTGCTCTATCATTGAGAAGTAGGAGTACGTTTAATGATGGACATATAGATTGTAGAATCGTATCATCTAAAATTGAAGATTAAAAAACAATGTTTTAGAAGATAATTGAAATTTAATATCGATTAAATCAGGATCTTTGTACTTTAGGATCGAGGAATAAAGGTCCTAATCTTTCTTAGGTATTGTTGGCACAGAGAATCTCTCTGAGTTAAGCTGAGGCACAGAAGGCGAAGGTATGTTTGGTTTGTTGATGACAGGAGGCACAAATGGTTGTGGAATGTTCGGTTTTGCAATCGATGGAGGAACTACGACAGGTCGCACTCCAACAGTTGGAATGGTCGGAGGAACAATGACAGGTGGAGAAATAGATGGAGGAGAGACAATTGTAGGCGGCGTAGGAGAAACAGAAACAGGTCTTTGGAATGGTTTCTGGTCGATGTGAGGAGGAGTTTGTGGCATTAACGAGTCGAATAATCTCGGATTTGGAGGTGAGATCTTCTTTTCTTCTTTTTTCGGTTTCGGATTCTCTACTTCTTCAATTAGTGGCTGAGAAACTCCAGGAAGGAAAGACAATTTCGATTCATACAAGTCTTCGTTGTTTCCCTCATCTTCTTGAGTTGTTTCTGAGTAATAACTAGAGTAGTATTCGCCAGATTTCGATTGAGGTAACTCTTCTATTGGAGGAGGAAGAGGAATTTCAGTTGTCAGCTCTTTTTCTTCATTTGGAGGAGAAATAACGGCTGGAGGCTCTTCAGTTGGAGGTGGAATAGGAATACTATCTTTGCTAAGTGACTCTTTTAGTGGTGGAGGAAGATTTGGCATCTCAATTGGTCCAGAATCAGAATAATCAGAATAATACGATGAAGAATATTCAGTTGATTCCATTTTACGAGGAATTATAACAGGCGCAACTGGTTCTGGAGGTGGTAAATTCAGATTTTGAATATTTGGAACATATTTATCCTTGATATCTAAGTTGCTTGCCAAACTTGGTGGTAATTCGTATGGGCTTTCATCATCTGGCTGTTTTTGAGGTGGCGGAGGCACAATTACAGGTAATTTCGGTGGAATTACGACTCCTGGCATCAGAGAATCCAATGGTTTAGTTGGAGATGGTGGAGAAATAACAGGAGGAGGAGATTTCGACTGAGGGATGATGACAGGAGTTTTTAATGCAGGTCCAGGCATCAAAGAATCCAACGGCTGGTTCTGTGGAACAATTGGTGGTGTTATCACAGGTGGGGGAGTAATGGTTGGAGGTTTTGGAGAATTTTGGCCAGAATTATTTTGATATTGAGGTGGAGAAATATTTGGTGGGATGAAAATTGGTTTAACCGGCTGTGATGAGTGAGGAACAGTCGGTGCCAAACTGTCCACCACCTTCGTCGGAACTTGATTTGGTTTAATAACTGGAGGAGATGGTTGTTGGTAGCCCTGATCAGATACATTGAAACTACTTGATAGATTAGGTGGTAGAACGAAGTCTGGTCGGTCAAAAGCGTTAATTGAATTTGGATTTTCTGGATTTGATGGAGGAGGTGGCGGAGGAATGACAATTTTTGTAGGAGAGGACACAATTTGTGGCATTGAGAAGTCTCCTTCGTCTTCCGATGACTGTGAACTAATTGGTTTCTGTTCTGGTATCTTTGGAGGAGGAATAGAGATAGGATTAATGACAGGAATGTTGATATGGGGTGGAGTAACAAGAGGAGGAGTATTTTGGCCGATCGGAGGCATGGAAAAGTCCTCACTGTTATCATCTGATTCGGAATTAGCAACTTTTGGACGAATAATAGGTGGAATATTTGGAGGAGCGAAAGAAATAACAGGAGGTGGCCGAATTTGAGGCGGATTCGGACTTTGATTGTTTGGTATTTTTGTCGAAATTGGAATTGGAGGTGGAAGAACTGGCTGGTTCTCTGGAAAATTCGTTTGTACGGGCGTACTGCTTGGAATTGTTGGCTTTATAATGAAAATTGGAGATCTTTGTTCTTTTTCTGGTGATTCCGGAGGAGATTCGGGCAATTCGAAGGTAGAGACGCTTCCATTTGGACTTTGTCCATCGATTGTTGGCATTATCAGTGGAGATGACATCAAATTTGAGTCTTCCATTGGATTCATCGGCGGAAGGATGAAAGATCCCTTGCGCTGGAAGAAAATATTCTTCGATTTGGCCTCAACAGAGAAAGCTTTGGCCTGAATTTCGAGATCATCTTCCGCAAACTTGTTTTCTGTCTGAACTTCGTCCAGTGTCATTGAGAATTTGTCATTCTCTGAATCAGGGACTCTTTTCCCGTCAACAGCTGCTTGAATTGACTCATCAAGAGTGAAATCTGAAACAGGATAAGGTCTTGGCATCGTTAGGGACTCATCTTGTTGCTTGTCTATCTTGTTATCGTAGTAAGCAATGTTTCTGAGTCTTGCCAATGTCATTTGTTCCAAATCTTTCACGATTACGCCATCTTTTTGAATTTGATTCAGCAAAGCGACGTAATCTTCATTCAAAGCAATTGACATAGACTTCTTCATCTCTCGTCTAGTGACATTCTTGATGGAAACCATCTTTTTACTCTGAGTTTCCATTTGATTATGAGAAATAACGAAAGTTCCACGTCTTGTACGAGTTTGAAGCGAATCATCGTACATTGTGTCCTTCTGTAGAGCTCTAAGTTCGTTCCTGAAGAAATTTAATTCAGCTTGATTGATGATTTCCGGCGGTTTTTCATCTTCTACCTTACATGTGAGGTCTGTTTCCTCTTCTGCAAGTTGTTCGAGCATGTCACAGATCCTGTCGACGTCAATTAGAAGAGAAGCCATGTTTACGTTGATCATATCGTAATGAGACTTGATAAAGTCCTCTCTGATTAGTTCGGAGTGGTCTTCTTTGATCTCCACGATGTTTCTCTTTACATTGAATTGCTCTGTTCCGAAATATCTTCTCAAAATCAGAGGAATCGTGATTTCCGACGGTCCTTCGAATTTCGGAGGCTGGAAAACAGTCGTCATCGATGCAATTTGACGTGTAACGAAAGAGTCTGTTTCAAGAAATTCTTCGTCAAAAAGTGACTTTTGATTCATGGCGGATTCAGGCCAATTGAAGTGGAAGAAGTGGTTGTCGGCTCTTGGGAAGCGGAGTGGAATAGGGAATGAAACAAGGAACTTTGCGAATTCGACAAATTTCAAGTTCCTTCTGTAAAATTCGGATCTTATGAAAGAATTTGAGACATTTTGCTTCGAAAACATGACTTCCCACCATGCTTGGCACCTCTCTGATCCAAACTCTTGAACGATAGCCTCTTTCTTCGAAAACAAACGCTTGTAGTCGATAATTGGAAATCCAATTGACAAAATATTCTTCGGCATCCAAATTCTCTTGTAGAAACCAAAGAAATTGACTCTTCCGAGATTTTCTGTACCATCTACCGTCAATTCGTGGATCATTTTGAGGGCAGGGAGATGTTTATAAAGATTTACTGTTGCTTGGTCGGAAACTAAGTGGTTTGAGATAGCAAGGAACTCTAAGCTCTTTATTTTACGCAGATTGAGAACTAAATCTACTAAAGAATCTCCTAATCTGTGTTGATCAGTTCCATCAATCGTAATTCCGTACAAATCGATCTGTGCGAGCTGATCAATGATGTAGAATAGCTTAGATATGCTCTCTGGAGTGAAAATGTCTGATAAATTTATGAATTTAAGTGTTGGAGTTACAAAAATTTGGCAAAAAACCTTCTCAAAGTCCTGAGGAAACTGGTTACTGCTGTAATTAAGTTCTATGATGTTGTTTATGCCTATCAATGTTGAGCAATCGCGATAAAAAGCTTGCCATTCTGTAGTTTTCATTTGAATCGCAGTTAAATTGACAGTTAAGTTCTTTCCGAACTCTTTAATTGATCTTATGAACGCTATTAGTGATGCCGATGAGAAAACGCAGTAACTTACGTCGATTTCGCAAAGATTTGGAGGAAATTGCAAAAATCCTTCACTTTCTGCAAATGAAGAATGAGTTAATGCGATGTGACGCAATCCTTGGCATGCAGTGATCTCGTAAGGCGATCCTAAAGTGATTCTGGGCTGAACTATCGTAGATTCCCACCCAGAACATGAAAAATTCGTAAGTTTTGTGAGAAACTTGGCCGCTTGGTCGATTGTATTGAATATTTCTAAACCATTCGATGCTCCACATGAAATGTTATCTAAAATCAAGGATTCCATGTCTACAAAGCATCGTGATGACTTCAATAAGTTGCCAAATGCTCTGATAACGCCAGTAGTAAGGGATACATTACGAATTGTAAGGCATTGGATAGTTCCTTGATATTGAGAAAAAGATTCAAAGAATTCGAGGAAATCGTTAGCGTTTTCGAAGCAATTCTCGAATGTCCATGCTATAATTGATGGATTTGATGACTTAGAGAATTCAATTACCGTTGGATTTAATTTTGATGCGTAATTTCTCAAAGTAATCGTTGTAATTGACTTCGTACCGTATATAATATCACGAAGAATGAAGTTTATGCCATTTGTTGCGAAGTTATTGAAGTTTAAATAGCGTAATAAAGATTCATGAGCAATTGGTACCGAAATGTACTCTGTATACTCGGGATCACTAATTTTATCGTCAAAAGTGATCGATGTGCGGTATGTTGACTCAAAGAATAAGTAAGTATTCTTTAAAGCTAAATGTGACTGTCCTGTGAACCTTGTTATTAATGTATGATAACGGGAAAGTATTAAGTTCTCTGGGCGCTGTTGTAATTGAGGTGCTTTCGGTGGTTCATCGGGATATCCTGTGAATTGAATTATTAATGGGCAATTTGAAGAGTAATTAAACTTGTTCATGGCAACCATGATACTTGTTTCGAACTCCTGGATCTTTTCAAGTTGAATATTGAAAGAGGTGTCTTCAGTAACAAATAAACGAGCTAAACTTGTTAAATACCTGATTTCTTTAAGATCATGAATGGAAACTCTCTGCTTTAAATTCATTTTTCCGCCAAAATGGTACTTAAATACGTAAATAATTGATGTCGAAACAACAGCAGTGCAAGGAACGTATTTTTCCTTAGTTGTGAAGATTTCTCCATCTGTATAAAACAATATTTCTTCATATTTGCTTGTGAATTTTTTTATTGCGGAGAGAGTTGCTTCATTTGACATTTATTGCAATAAACAAATGATAAAGATTAATGATAATTTGAGATATAGATCTTATGTGAAATAGCGTTATCAGATTTTATTATGAATAGAATCGAAACATTGGATGAACTAAAAAAAAAATACAAATATATCTTAGCTAATCACTATCTATTCACTATTTAAGACACATTAAAAATGGGCTATGCCCAGAGTATATTGATCAATTGATTATTCAGAATTTCACAGACGAAAATCCACCAGACGGAAATTTCTTTGTCTTTTTGAAGAACTTCGATCAAGTTAATTACAGCTAATATTATAGAAAGCTTGAATATATACCTAGATATGGAATTGATAATGCAAGAGACTGGGTAAACTGTTTCAAAGGAAAAATAGCGATCTACAAAGATGCATATGCAAATCAATTTGGTGAATTGAAGTAATGCAATTAAAACAAGTTTTGTGCATAACAATAATTATTGCAAGTAACAATATGTTTGGCTTTGCAGTTGTGTACACACTTTTATCTGCTCAACTCAAAGTTATTTATATTGTTCATCTATTTAATCATCACGAGAATTTTCTTGTTGACATTAACCTTGCAATTGAAGCCATCAAAGTTGGTGTTGCAACATCAATCACAGGATATTTTCCAAAACCAATTCCAAATATTTCATTTATTGATTATAATAGATTCACTAGATTTCATTTGTGTACCACATTCAATTTGAACTATAATAACTTGGATACTTATTCAAAAATTGGTATTGTTCATTGTAAATATATATTATTTTATAAGAAGTTTCCTTATGAAATGAATCACAATCATTAGAAAGATAGTTATGAGGGGAAAAAAATTGACTGTACTGCAATTTTAAACCGAAGCAACACCCCCAAAGCATTTTCATCAATTGTTGTTACTTAAAAAATACAAACAAAAATATTTAATACTAAAATACAAAAATTATTTGTCAACTGGTGTAACTAACATCATATCTCCTAAAGAGTAATCTTTCAATACATCATCCCATGTTTTCCTCTTATCTATTGAAGTGCTTGGTCTCGCACTTCTCTTCTTAGGAGTGTTCTCAAATGTTGGTGCGATAACAGCGTTCAAAGTTGAATTGTCATCAGCGAATTGAAGAGCAACAGCCTTGTAATAAGGGTCCTCAGTGTACCATGATATGTCTATGAACTTTGCAGTAGATTTGGTGTTCGGTTGGTCATTGACTCTTGGCATTTCTGCTTTTGCAAGAGTTGTTTTAGGCCTTGCAAACATTCGAGAAACTGTTTTTTGTAAAACAGGCAGAAAGCTTTGATGTTGTCTAGCAGTCGATATCAAAGTGTTTGCTGCTGTTTCTGTGTTATGATCCTTGGATAACCTGACGTAGATATTCTGTATGAAATCAGAAAATTCAACAGTCTTTATGTCACTCTGTGGATCTCCAATTTTCTTTGGAGGTGGCGGTCTTTTGTTCATTGATCTAACTCTGTGTGTGAACTTCTTGTAAATTTCTTTGTCGTTGTTTTCCATCATACTTGTGAGGTGTATCAATGTACCTCTTACGACATCAAGTGGATCTTTGTAGTTAGTCTTCTTTTTCTCAATTTTCGTCGCTGTCAATGGCCTATTGTTCATTGAAACAATTGGCTTTGTGATGCCTCTGTTTTTAACCGAGTTTATCCTTGGACTAGTGAAATTGTGAGGTTTTCCAGAAATTTGCCTTCCGCCACCAGGAAAGCTGACAACTTGGTCTTCAACGAAATATGAAACATGATGATCTGGAACTCCAGGAAACCACTTCTTCTTTTCGCGAGGCTGCTCTGGAGGACGCATTTCACCTTCAATTCTTGTGACTCCTCCTTCATCGTAAATGATTTTTGTCATGTTGTCATCATCAAACAAAAACTTCGCCATTGATGGCTTAATTGTTTGCATGCGAGGGATTACAATCGGTCGTCGCGATTTAGGAGGTGGTCCATGTTTTGTCCATTTCTTTTTAGGAGGTTCGGATTGTTTTTCTGGGGGTTTTGGAGGTTCTTCTTCCTTTGGCGGAATTAGTTGAGACAAATCTAATTCAGGAGGTCCTAAAGAGTCAACTTCGACGAAAGAGATCTCGCTCTCTGTTCTCGCCATTTCGTTGATGATATGATGTACAACTTTATTGACACTTTTAAGTGCAACACCATTATCAATAAATTTTTTAACAATTTTTTCATCTGGATTTGATGTTGCTGATTTTCCTGTTGGATCATATCCAATGACATTGCCTTCTTCGTCTTTGATTGTGTAGCCAACGCCAGGAATGTAATCAGAAGTGACATTGAAATCATCACTTTTTGTTATCTGTTGAGCAGCGGCATCAATTTGTGTGTCATCTTGACTATTTTTATCATTAATTATGTCTTCATCTGATTCACTCTCAAGCTCCTCTTTCTCCTTCATCCTCTCCTGCTGGAATCTGTCGTCATCTTTGAAAGTGTTTACAAAACTCTGGCGGTTTTTGTCACTTTTATCTTCTTCTTCCTGATTTTGAATATTTTCTTCATCTTCCTCTTCATTTTCGTCGTTATCAGAGAAATCTGAATTTGTGTAGTACTTTTTTGAGTTATATTTCGTTTCGTACTCTTTAGGCATCTCTTTATCAGACAAAATTTTGTTTTTTGTTGTCAATTTTTCTGATGTAAATTCACAATTTAATTTTTTCCTGTCTCTCCTGTAACTTTCTACGACACTCGAAACAGGTCTGTTTACACCTTGAGTAATGATGCCTGGTGCTGCCCATTTCCTGTTCTTGTAGTCTTGTATGATTTTTCTTTTGATCTGCTGTATTTGGATTGCATTAGGAGAATCTTTTCCTTGCTTTCCAAACATGATTTGAAGGAATGTTTTGTAGCGGTTATTTACATCAGGATCATCGAAATCATTTGATTTCAGGGCACTTCTCATGATAGTATCATCAAAACCATCCCCGAAATTGATCTTCTTCGAATTCTGTTTTGTGACTTTCTTGATGTCACTTTTTGTGTCACTTTTCTGTGGAATATTTTCTTCAATAAAATCTTCTTCTGATTCTGAAGACATTTCATCAATTTGAGGCATTTGGTTGTCGGGCCTTTCATCTTTTTTAATCTCCAACATTTTTGCGGCTGAAGCTTTCAAAGCGTTCTCGAATCCTCCGATGTTGAAGAAGCTTGATCTGCTTAAAGAGTCAGAGGAAAGTGTTGCTTTTGTGCTATCTCTTGATATTTTTAGGCCAATGAATTCATCGTCACTTTCTTCTTCTTTTTGGTTCTTGTCATCGAGTTGAAAAGATTTTGACATACTGACTCTCAGTTTCCTTTTGTTTCCATATTGAGGAAACATCTTCGAGTATTTGTCAATGGTTCCATCTCCCTTCTTTATCGAAACATCTTCTGTGTAATTCTTTGCAAATGTGGTGATTTTTGTTGAAGTTGCATTTTTTGCAGCATTTTCAATTGTTGAATCATTTCTGTTCAAGATATTACTGAAATGCGAAGTAGCTGCTTGTGTTGCCATTGATCTCTTCTTCTCAATAAATATGATTACTTTCATTTCTTCGTATTGTTTGTCAAATCCGCTTTTATGTACTGTCAATCGCTCAAAATTCGAAATTTCTCCTTTGAACTCTGGAAAACTTCGACCCATTGCCGCAATATCAGTCAATGGAGTGTAAACAGTTGATAACTGTTCGGATGCTTTCTGTACATCGTCAACAAGTGTCACATTTTTGACTGTTCTGAAAAACGGATCCAGTTTTTCTAAATCAATGGCAGCTTGATGAGAATCCAGCGCTGTGATCAGCATCATCATTCTTCTGATGCTTGCTGTTGAATTCCTCAAAGCTTTTTCATTGTTTTTCTTGATCTCCAGTTGAACTTTTTCGAAATTTTCCTTTGAAGCCAAATTCAGAGATTTCAGAGTCAAAAGAGATCTCTCATACGATTTCATCATTCTTTCATCAACAAGCAACTCAGTTCTCTTCTTAAAATCTCTGGCGCGCGCATTTGCAACTAATGCAATTCTCATAAAAAGAGACAAATCTTGTTTTGTCGATTTCCACGCCATAAAAAACATTTCTCTCCTTTCGTATTTCGTTTTCGCGTTTTTAATCTTTTCTTCAATATCTGAACTCTCTGGGTTGCTCAGAATGAGGAATGGAGAGATCTGGTGGTTGACAGCGGCTTTATAAATTTTGTACGTTTGCATTTGAAAATGAGGAGCAACAAATCCATATGGAAGAGGAGGATATCTTCTGAATCTCAATGCTGCCAGTGCTTTTCCTTTTGTGTGGTTGTAGTTTGTGCTCTGTATATTCGCTGCAACAAACTGCTGCCAGTTCTTACGACGCCTTACGTATGTAAGCCAGCCATATAATGCTGATGAGAGACATGCAAGTGTATCGTTACCTGCAACTGCATGAACAAAAAATCTAGCGAGACTTGGCAAAGCTTGGATCTTGATGTATCCATGTGTGTGCAAGATTGTATTAATTTGAAGGTTTTTCTTGAAAACATTCAACATGAACAACTTCAAATATACTTTATGCCGCTCCTCAAACATCTTTAACAGCTTCTGGAGCTGCTGCTTAGAGTTCACAACGTTGTGCCATTTAGATAAAGCCAAAGTTTTGGTTTTAATCATGTCCTTTCGCACAGAAACAGTTCTAATCCACGCTTTGCATGCGTATTTCATGCATCTCTTGAGATTGTACTCATCGCCAAACTTTTCTTGTTCTCTATCATGATATTTCTGAAGTTTCTTCTGAAAAAGAGCTTGTAAAACGCGCTTTCCTACGAAAAACAAATGCTGTTTATCTGCATTTTTACGAATTTTTTCTTGGTTTATGAGAGATTGATTGTAATTTTGAATTTCTGGTATGTGTGTGTATTCTGTACGATCAAAATAGACATTTTTGGTAATAAATTTCCATAATATAAATGGAACATAGAGCTGTTTGAGTTCAGATCTGTTTGCGTTTACAATATGAAAATTTGACATGACCTTTCTTCGTTTTGCATTTCGACGTGTAATGATAAACCAGTCCAAAAGCATTGTACGCATCTTTTGATAGTATATTTTGCGAACAAATTGAACAAGTTTCTGGTCATCGATAAAATTTGGAACTAAATAGAGATTGCAGACATTCCATTGGTCATAAGTAAGCATGTGATAATCTCGTGATAATTTGCGGCCCCATAATAGACGACGTGCTATGATATCGAAAAATTTTTTCCTTTTTTCCGGGTCTGTCATTCTCTGTATTGCTAAATTGTAGAAAAAAGAACTGTATGAACGTTGATGTATTGCTTTATATTTTCTAATAAATGCTAAGAAGTAAGATTTAATTCGATATTTTTTCCAACAGTTTTGTATTATCGAAGCCGCAATATCCATATCAGTGTATTTGAGATCTCGCAATACTCTTTGATGAAGTCTCACAAAATTTGGGTCTTCGCCTTTCTTTTCGAGAAATTTTTGAGAAGGAGTCGAAGGTTTGTCTGTTGTTTGGTTAAATTCATCCCACATACTTGAAGCAGCAGGCACCCTCGATCTGGAACTCGTTTTAGATCGGATAGAATTATGTAACGAGCTCCGGGTACTCATGATTTATATTCTTTTTAGAAGGAGCACAATTAACGTATAAAGTTTTCAAAATTTTGAGAAAAAAATGAATTAACGATTTAAGAGTGTGCTTAAATCGATATTAGTTATACGCTCTTGCCACCGTGGACTTTAGTACTACCCACTGAATCTCAGAGGGAATTAAATTTACTCGAAAAGCGCAATTATATGAACATCACAAATGAAAAATTTTGTGACATAACACATAAATCTTTATTCTAAAGGAATTTTGAGTAAGTAACATAAATAGTTGATTGTAAGCTTGGTTTCAGCTTGAAATATCAAGCATATTTTTAATTCTGAAAGGATATCCGAATTAATTGTTTCAATTTGGCGTTAGGAAATCATAAGGGATATATGGATTCATTTAAGGATTGAAAGGAATGTGACTGGATCAACCGTAAATGTTGCGAGCGGGTTATATTGTTGTAAACGAAAACAATAAAAACGGTTTGACAGTAAAGTGACACTTTACATGGCAAAAAATAGAGCCTTACTTTTGAGATACTTGAGATTGAAACTGAATCTTATGAGGCGGTGATCTTGAATCACTACCTCATAAGGTTCAGTTTCATATAAAATTTGTTGTAATTTGTTATTCTTTTGCAATTATTTCTTATAAGATTTTACATCTTTTAGCGGGGAATGTTTGTTATCATGTATATATTATAAATATCTACACGATAACGAACATTCCTCGCTAAATTGCTGAGAAACTTTGAGGAAATGTCGAACAATTTCCTCAAAGTTTCTCAGATTTATATAGATCACTAGAGTCCCCTAGGCACTGATTCTGGTTCAGTACCTAGGAGGCTCTAGTTCTCTAACGAACTGATAAAATGTTTTTAAATTTTTGGATATTGCTACCTGTGAAGCACTGACTTCAAGTCAGTACCTCACAGGTAGCAATTACATTGAAATATGGGAGAAACTTTGTCCGAATGTTAAACTATTCGGACAAAGTTTCTCCCATTTGTAGTGGAGATGGAAGGCTTTGAGGTATATTATATTAATGTATACCCCAAAGCCTTCCATCTCCACTTGAAAGTTCCAAAACTTTGGGTTAATAGTTTGCAATTAACCCAAAGTTTTGGAACTTTCTAGAAGGAATTGCAGGGTAAGAGGTACATATTCATACTATGTACCTCTTACCCTCCAATTCCTTCCTTAACATAAACAAATTTGGAGTTAATTGTTTGCAATTAACTCCGGGTTTGTTGACCTCCAAATGAAAATGAAAGGGTAAGAGGTATATAGTGACCCTATATGCCTCTTACCCTTTCATTCTCATTAATTATGGGAGAAACTTTGGCCGAATGTTAAATTATTCGACCAAAGTTTCTCCCATTTTTTGAAGGGATTGGAGGCTATGAGATACTGATGCAATGTCAGTACCTCATGGCCTCCAATTCCATCCTGAAACTGATCAAAGTGGACCTTACATGCATTTGAAATTTGCCATGTAAAGTCCACTTTTTGAGAGAGAGAGGATTTGACTACGTCAAATCCTCTTTTTCGTTTACGAGAATATGGAGATGGAACCTAGGTTGATTCAATTTTTTTTGATAAGAGTTTGCCCCCTATATTTCTCAAAAAAATCACACTTATAAAATTAGAATCGTCGTCGATCTAGTATGTGAATAAATCTTCAAAATTGAATAATCTCGGTAACGTGTTTCTTCTCAAATTTTGTTAAAAAGTGAAAAACTGGCATAATTCTTTTGAAATGAATAATGATGCTCCTGTTATAATATGTAATGCACCTATCCAGGCGAAGGACAATCCTCAGGTTAATAACGATCAACAAGGATTTCCTTCCTCAGACGACGAAAGACCTCCTGCTATTTCCAATGAGTGAGATGCAAGATTTCCTAGTTTTTTAATCTTCTTTCTTGACATTGAAGATAGCCATTTAGAAAATCTCATTCTTAACTGGGAATTCTGAAATTTTTTATTAAACACTTTTTCTTCTAATTATTCCTTTTGGTGGCGTCAAAAATTTTCTCACTGGGTTTTCGTCTATCAATCCCAGCTCATTATATACGCAACCAATCAAAAATCTGATATGGGAGTCCAAGGCTAACTTTTTGTTGTCTACCTAATAAAAGAGGAAGCAGCATTAGTGAGAATAATCGCAAATATTCAATTTAAATTATCTTTTTATTCTTAATTTAAAGTGACAAAAAGAATAAAAAACCTATTCTAAGGCATGTTGTTATGTAAATGAGACTAGACATCATATTTTATGTTATGAAAAAAAAATATTTAGAATTTTAGAACAAAATAAATAGAAAAAATAGCATAACTTATGGATGTGCGTATATTAAATTTAATAAATTAAGAGAAATTATTTTTGGCGCCAAAATTATTCGTTAACTCTCAAATTTTTCTGAGTCAATAAGCCGCCAAAAAGTGTCGTTTTGTTTCGTTAGAGAAAGATGAATTGTCCATGTCATCCAATCGGGAACAAGGGGGATGGGGATTAGATGATAAAGAAGCAATTCATGCTCTCTATCTGAAGCAATCAGACTTACCAGCAACAATGTGAATCGATTTGGCTTTAAAGTTAATATAGCAGATCAGCTTGTTACTGGAGAGACTAGGCATTACGATTGATGCGCTGTAGTGCTCTACTTTAATTTAAGAGTAGTAACGGATAACTGAATTCCCAAAGTTCTTTAGGTGATCCAAAACACTGTAGCTGCTTGAACTTTGGACGAGCCTCGCACCCCAGAGAATAGAAATCCCAATCTTGCTCATGTTTAGTTGAATTAGTCTGCAGCAGTACAGCTCTGATACCACAAGATCGTGATGTATACAAAGTCACAACGCTATTTGATTCAACAACTAGCTAGTTTTGACATCAAATTGCAAAATTTGACTTCGTTATGAGCTCTTTGTAGCAAAAATACATTACACTTAAAGACTAGTTGCTAGACTGTAGTAGTTTGTTCGTATATATCTATTTTTCCCCAACGTATTGCATACTACATTTTGACAAGACTTGCAACCTTATAGTAACCTCGTTGGGAATTGTTCAAGCAAAGCGTAGGTAGTTAAGGTCGAGTAAGAGTTCTTCTTAAATCTTTCACTGAATGAGTAGGTGTTGGAAGAACTGTTCTCTAAAGCGATACAGTTGCGCTACATGTTCGTCAACTTGTCTAGAAATAAATATATCATTTGTTTTATACGTTTTTTCGTAATAAATCTATTTGTATTTGTTGTATTTGAGTATGAAGATAACAAAAACTACGGCATAAGACGCAGTACACTGGGCTTCGTTGCCATTTTATTTACCATGTTAAGAATAAACTTAACAGACATGCTTTGTTTTCGACGAAGCCATCTAAAATAACGTACATCTAAATAAAACTAAAAAACTGTAAAATTTCTTTATTTGATAGTATACTTCAAATTATGCACTATACCTTCTAGAATTCTATAACACTCTTTGCATATAATTTTTTTAAAAAAAGTTATATCTCGACAAAAATATGATTTATCAATAGAGTATGTAAAATAAAACTCATTCGCAGTATTAAAAAATCGTAAATCTTTCCAAAAAATTTTGAATTACAAATTTTAAAACTTAAAACAACATTTTTTGAAGCGAAAAAACGAAATCTAATTTTTTGGAAAATTTAGAATAAATAGAGCTCTTTAACTCGTCGAATACAAATTGTTTTCAAGTTTTTTTCGACCGGAAATTGAACTTTTAGAGTTTATACAATAAGATTCACATGAAAAAATACGGGTTTAACAAAGAAATCACCAATATAAAGGTTTTTAAGTAGAACGAGATTGATAAAAACTATGGTATGATAAAAAGACGATAATTTTTTTGGCGGGATAATTGAAGAATATGAATGATTCGAATTACAGACATACTCTAGTCCGAAACTTACTATGGTTCGTGACTTATTTTTGACACAGAATAGCTGTAGACTAAGGCTTACTCTAGATCCAGACTTATTATACAATTAAATTTGCTTTTGGAATAAGACTTAATTTTAGTTACAAACTTATCTTAATATCAGACTTATATTTAGAATCAGACTTACTTTAGTCTAGAACTTACATTTAGAATCAGACTTCCATTTCAAGTCAGACTCACTTTCGTCCGAAACTTACATTTCAAGTCAGACTTACATTTCAAGTCAGACTTACATTTCAAGTCAGACTTACTTTCGTCCGAGACTTACATTTCAAGTCAGACTTACATTTCAAGTCAGACTTACTTTCGTCCGAGACTTACATTTCAAGTCAGACTTACTTTCGTCCGAGACTTACATTTCAAGTCAGACTTACTTTCGTCCGAGACTTACATTTCAAGTCAGACTTACTTTCGTCCGAGACTTACATTTCAAGTCAGACTTAAATTTCTAGTCATACTTACTTTCGTCCAAGACTTACATTTCAAGTCAGACTTACTTTCGTCCGAGACTTCCATTTCAAGTCATACTTACTTTCGTCCGAGACTTACATTTCAAGTCATACTTACTTTCGTCCAAGACTTACATTTCAAGTCATACTTACTTTCGTCCAAGACTTACATTTCAAGTCATACTTACTTTCGTCCAAGACTTACATTTCAAGTCAGACTTACTTTCGTCCAAGACTTACATTTCAAGTCAGACTTACTTTCGTCCGAGACTTACATTTCAAGTCAGACTTACTTTCGTCCGAGACTTACATTTCAAGTCAGACTTACTTTCGTCCGAGACTTACATTTCAAGTCAGACTTACTTTCGTCCGAGACTTACATTTCAAGTCAGACTTACTTTCGTCCGAGACTTACATTTCAAGTCAGACTTACTTTCGTCCGAGACTTACATTTCAAGTCAGACTTAAATTTCTAGTCATACTTACTTTCGTCCGAGACTTACATTTCAAGTCAGACTTACTTTCGTCCGAGACTTCCATTTCAAGTCATACTTACTTTCGTCCGAGACTTACATTTCAAGTCAGACTTACTTTCGTCCAAGACTTACATTTCAAGTCAGACTTACTTTCGTCCGAGACTTACATTTCAAGTCAGACTTACTTTCGTCCGAGACTTACATTTCAAGTCAGACTTACTTTCGTCGGCGGAGAATATAAACAGTTTGATAAACATAAAATAGAATCTTCAGCGAATTCACTTATACTTGATTTAATGATTGCTGCTTCCCTGGACCAAACACCATTAAATGAAATTGATGTTAATAAATAATCATCATTTTTAATGGAAATTGATTTTGGTAGGTACTCCAGGAGGTCATTTAATGTTATCTGTTCTGCTCCAAACTGAGCAAATCGATAAAAGCATTCATCATTATTAATTCCTGGAATCTCTTGAAAATTTTTATTCGTGTATACATTTTCAATCTCATCACCGACAGCGCTATCTTTTAAATCAAATATGAAACCAGCTTTTGAATTTGAATTAACACGAAATTCTATTGAATTAGTTTAAAAACTATAAAACATATCAACTTCATTAGGTTGAGGATATCCGGCACCTTTTAACTGTTCAATAAGAACCGATTTAATCTTTTTATTAAATGCTGTCATATCATCTCCTGTGTCTAAATCTATATAAATCTGTAAATCATATTGATGATTATCTCTTATTATTCCAAAATTATATAATTCAATGGTTCGTCCTGCAGGAATGGTTTTTATCTGTCTTATTTCAATTGCTTTTTCACCAGTGTTATAATCAACCCAGTGTTTAGGGCATTCATAAATGTATTCACCATTGATTATTTTAAACGGTTGTGAAAATATGTGCTCATAATAGATTTTAATACTTTTATCATTAAGACTGGGAACGGTATTAACAAAATTTCTGACTTGCATTTTTAATTATAATAAAATGAAACATTTATTTGAAGAAGTCGATGAAAAAATGAATAAAAATCTGATAAACTTAATAGTTCATTAATTCTTCCCTTCAGTAAGGATTATCAGTTCTGTTCAAACGGTGTGGATTTCTATTGTGGAAAAATGGGTTCGGGAAAGACTTTTAATTTAATACGTCATATTTTAATTACTGAACGTTAGGTCAAGATTCATATTATGACCAAATCATTATATCAGCAACTTCAGATTCAATGGATTCAACAGCGAAGACGTTTATGTCAAAAGTTCAGGCATCAGTAATTAAAGTTCCAGATAGCGAATTAATTTCTTTTCTTCAACGTTATATAAGAAGAAAGAAGAAATATTATGCAATAGTTGAATTTATACAATCAGGAATGCAAAAGACCTCGGAAGAAATGGAAAGAATTATTGATAAACATCATTTGAGACAGCAGGATGGTACTTATGATATGAAACGATTGACAAATTACATTCTCTCAAAACTTTCAAAATATCCTTTTAAAAAATATCCATCAAACACTTTATTAGTTTGTGATGATTTCGCTGGTAAAGGTTTAGTTTCAAAACCAGATTCACCATTAGCGAATTTAATTACTAAAGTCAGACATTATCACATGACTGTTGCAATACTTATGCAAACGTGGAGGTTTTTAGCATTAAATATTAAACGTTTAATTACTGATTTCGTTATATTTCAAGGTTTCTCAAAATACGATATAGAATTAATTTGGAAGCAATCAGGTATAACATTACCTTTTGATGAAATCTGGGATGCTTATAAATCACTCATTTCACCACGTTCATATTTAGAAATTCATATAATGACTAATACAATTAATGTTAAAAATATACCTTGGGAAAGACCAACATTATTTTAAAGCTTTATTTTTAGATGAAGTGTAGTGAATAGATTCCATCCATCTCTATCACCATTTCTGTTTATATTTTTGGTGTCATTCATGTCCACACTTTCTGGATTAGTTAGTTTTTGAGGATAAAGATTAGAATAACTGTTTTTAATCGATGGTGCTTCACCTTTTAACGCATAAACTCTATTACTTTCTGCATATTTAATGTTTGAACCACCAGAACCATCATTAACGTAAATAGTAAATGGTTTATAATCGATGTTCATATTTCTACTCCTGCCTTTTGCTTTCTTATTTAACACCTCAACATCTTTATAAACCGCGCCCGTTTCAGTGAATTCAACAAGATTTTCATTTTCAAGTTTCACGTTTAAACCTTTATCAAAGATATTATTCATTTTTATAGTAATAAAAGGTTTTTATTCTCTAGAAAATGAGAAGTAAATCCATCTTAGCCGGTGCAGTGAATGTTCCTATTGAACCTACATCTAATGTTGATTCAAGAACGACAAATAATATTATAATCAAAAATTATAGTTCTGAGAACTTGAAAGATAAAGAGCCAGAACTTAAGTCGGTAAATTTAAACACAGCTTCAAGCGCAAACGCTAATAGTGAAGTTAAGTTAGAATATCCACCTCCATTAGAGCCCATAATTTCACGTGAAGCTCAAGAAGAACTCAAAGGGTTCTCGGGCTCATTGAGCCCTAACCCTTATTCAACTATTCAAACTAATCCTTCAGATAACGTAGACCATTACCTCCTTAATTTATACCAAACAATATTACTTAAAGACGATAAGAAGCTTTTGACAAATCTTATTAGTAAGAATCAAATAATTTTAACAAAGGAGGATTGAGAAAATGTTATATCAAGAATAACAGGTAAACAGTGCGTTATTGATTATCTCGACCCCGAAATTGAATGTTGTGGTCAAATACCAGTATTCATGAAAATCGGTAATATTAGAATAATCGAAACACCAGGAACTACAGGAGTTGAGTTTAAGTATAAATATTCAAATGAATACACAAAACTTTCAACAGATTATAAACTTTGCTTGAAATATGTTTTAACGAATTAATTTAAAATTATCCTTTTTAGGTACATACGGGCTCAAATAAATGAAATTAAGGGTGCACCCGTGTGTACGTTTATTTGAGAGGAGGAGGATTACCCTCTCAATTTTGAGGGATTCGTTAGTTTATTTTCTCGATGAATATGCAATAAAATTTGATTTTTACCTTATCAATATACTTCATATTAGGGCTGTACAAGATTTAAAAAAACATTGCCGGGTTACCGTAGAGGCCTAAAAAAATCGCGCCTCGGCGGCAAGCCGCCTCGGCATTAAGAATGCGCATCTAAATTTTTATATGTCCTTCTTTCTTTTATTTTTCCCTTCCCTTTCTTTTCTTTTTCTTTTTTTTTCCCTCCTCTTGCTCTCATTTACCTTTTTTTTCCTTTTCTCATCATTTTTCAAAATTTTAAATTTTTATCAAAAATCTTGCCTATAAAAGCAGACTATGGAACCTTTTAATGCCTCTTAATCAATATTATACAGCATAAAGCATATTAAATGAAAGTAATTACGTATAAATTTATTTTATTATCTTATTTATTAATTCTTTAGCATGTATTGTTTAATATTAACTTTTCTGTACATTAAATATGATATCTCCAAAGTATGAATGCCTTGTAACGAAACGAAAACTTAATTTTATGTTGAATATTTGTCACAAACATTAGATTATTAAAATATATGTTGGATATCCCTTAGTATGAGACTTCATGACTCTTGTAGTCTAACGTGAGCTTTGGATTGCAAGCTCTGTGGTTAACGAACATAAATTAATTGTAAAGTTTTCAAAATTTTTCATCGTTTCTATCAGCATCTATTTTTCCTTTAAAATAATATATTTGTATGAATACAATATTTAGTAAAAAAAAAAAAAAAAAAAAAAAAAGGTAGTGGGGCCTCCAGGCACTTCGTGCCCTCTAGCCCTGAAGATGTTTAGTATAACTTTGTCCGGACAAGTAAGGGTCTATCGTCGCTACAGGAAAAGTTACAGGCGTTCCAAGGAAGTATACTTTGAGAAGCCTTCTTCTGGGTCGAAAACATTATATAATGTGTCGCTTTTCACAAATTATATATGTTTTCATGTTTTGTCATGACTTCTTCGTATATGTTTTGTCATGACTTCTTCGTATATGTTTTTGTCATGATTTCATCGTAAATGTTTTGTCAAGACTTCTTCGTAAATGTTTTGAAGAACTGAAGGTGTCACCAGGTCCCTCGGTCCCTCGGTCCCTCGGTCAACTAACATCTTTTTGAAAATGGTGACAACATGACATTTTGACAACAGTCCAGGAAATAAACTTCTTCTTCGTAAATGTTTTGTCACTTTTCTGTCACTTTTCAGGAAAAAACATTTTTATTATTATATATAAATGAATTTTACAAAACCACCGTTACCCTTCTTTGGAAATAAGAGTAGATGTAAAGATATTCTATTGAGAGAACTTAAGAAACTACCGAATGGTCTAACATTTGTAGATTTGTTCGGTGGAAGTTTCTATATATCCCATTTGTGCCATACAATATTCCCAGACTCAAAGATTATATGCAATGACTTCGACAACTATATGGACCGTCTCAAACATATACCAGACACAAACAATATATTGAAAGAGTTAAAAGAAAAGATACCTATAGGTAAGATGGAACGTATACCATTAGATAAGAAAAATATTGTGAGAGAGGTTTTGAAAAAAGCAGAATATATAGACTGGGATAGTATATCTGCTAGACTATTATATAGTGGTGCTATAAGAGTTCATGACATTGAAACACTTATGTCAAAAGTTTTATATCTTAACTATACAAATGTTTTCAAAGAGGACATAGAAAAATATATTGAGGGTATAGAGTTTGTGAGATGTCGTTGGACAGAGTTGTATGAAAAATATAAAGACAAGGAAAATGTTTTCTTTATAGTGGACCCGCCGTTCTATAACACATGGGATTTTCAATACCAAGTAGACTGGACTTTGAGAGACTCTTTAGAAACTTTAGACGTTTTACATAACCATCCATGCTTTTACTTTACATCCGATAAAAGTGGTTTGGAAACCGTTATGAGATGGTTAGAGGACATACATGACTATGAGTTTATATATGACAAGATAGAATATGAGAGAGGTCCTATAAACCGGAGAAAGTGTCATAACAAAGAAATTTTACTAGTAAGTAAATGTGGTTTGAAATAGGACTACTTGTTTTAGGTTTTTTCCATTGTGTCATTTATTTATTTGACGTGGCAGAAAGATATAGAGAATATGAAGATGAACCAATGCCTGCAAATGTCCAGTATATGTACTCGTAAGAGATATTTTTATCTAATATTAAATGGACGCACAGAACTTAGCGAATGCACAGCAACCTGGACAACCAAACCCAGAGAATATTCCAAATGAAGTTAGAATACAAACTGCAATGGCAAACTATGGTCAAGTGCCAACAGATGTACAAATGCAAACTGCCATGTCAAATGACGCTGCGTTAGGTTTGCCACCATGGTATGCAAATATGAGATGGAAAGAGTTTTATACAAACCCCGAAGTGGGATATAAACAACTTTATGCAGATGACGCGAACACAGGAGTTGACCCAGAATATGTTTTCTACCAGAGGAGAAACAGAATGTATGAGCTCCAGTTAAAGAATGCTATGGAACTCAACAGGAAACGCAAAAGACTAGGCGGACATTAGATTTTTACATATAGTAAAATGGGTTTCTTCAGTAGTATTGGAAACTTCTTTCGAAATGTTGGAAGAGGTATATGGAATGGAATAAAAACCGTAGGAAGAGGAATTTGGAACGGAGTCAAAAATATTGGTAAAAGAGTAGGTCAGTTTGTTGGTATTATACCTAAAGACCCTGAACCAGAAGAACAAGCTCCTGTTATACAACAGCCTGAACCTGCACCACAGTCTAGTTGGCAACCAAATCCAACACCTCAACCGTATTAAAAAATTATATTTTTACCGTTCGATAGTAGTTGTATATGAAACTAAGTTCTAAGTAAAACGCATGGTATAATGGAACTATTCTCTTTCTTCCATCTGTTGTAAACCATACTTGAAAGTCTGAAATACTTCCACTTGGTGGTTCATATAGCTTTGTAGGTTTTTCGTAAAAGTCATTTGCCAAGCATAAAAAAGAGTTTTGCGCACCAGAAAATGAAGCATGAACTATAATAGCATCTGAGTCGAAAACATTTTCATATGTTCCATTAGGGTTTTCGACTTCATAAAAAGTCCGGGTGTACTGGATATTCTGCAGGCTGATTTAACATCCTCAGAAATCTATACCATGCCAAGTTGTTATATTTTGTAGAAATATAAACGTTTTCTCCAAGGTCTTCTATTCTATTGATTTTAACAGTTGCATTTTTCCTGTCATATATAATATCGAGATGGTACTCTCCCTCGTCAATGTTATACTGGTTTGCATATTCGATATAGATGTCGTTTATTTTTTCTTGAAAAGCTTGAAGAGTTGTTTCTAAGTTTACAAGCAAATTCACTTGTAAAAGTTTTCCCTGTTCAAATTTCTCATACATACGTTTTTCTTTGTTATAGTATCGAACTTCAAAACCGACTGTAAATGGGAAACCATGTATGGCTTCTGAAATGAACTTCATTCTACGAAAGCCAATAGCTTTTGTGACAGATGGGTCTCTTAACCATCTTAACGGGTAGTCAAAACGATAGCCTTCATGCTTTACGGTCTCTGTCTCAAACTTTTGACCGACATTCGTAAAAAGTTCATCTAATGGTTTAGTTGTAGCAACTCTAGAATTTTCTTTTTCTATTGAAAGCATATTTTATCTAGAATAAAAATGTCAAATGAAACAGCGTCTATGAGAGAAATACAACACAACCGACAACTCATTATACAAGCTCTAAATAAGAACACAACAAACTTTTCAAACTATTCTAAGATATCTGAGTCATTGAAAGAAGGAAACTTAAAACTGACTTTAAACCCAATGACAGATGAGTTTCTGTTTCAAGACAATAAGAACCATACTGTTTGTATAAATCCAACAAAAGGAACTTTAAACGAGAAACCTATATCTGAACTTCTTTTGAAAGCAGATGTTGACAACAAAGCAGACAAAACATATGTCATTGAAAAAGTTCAAGAAGAACATGACAGAGCAGATGCAACATATGCAACAAAAGATGACGTTGAAAATAAAGCTGACAAAGAAACTGTAGATATGTTGGCACAAACGGTTTCAAGTCATGACAGAGCTTTAATGGAAGATGGACAACAGTTGAAAGAGCTTGAGAAAGGTGTTACAGAGTTAAGGAATACAAAAGCAGACTCGACATGGATAGCTGGATATGTAGATGCAACAAAAGAATATATTTTCAAATGGACAGAAGGAACATATCCACAAAAACAGCATACACATTCTATATCTGATATAACAAACTTACAAGAAACCTTAAACAGGAAAAGTGACGTTGGACATACACATACATCTTCTGAAATAACAGACTTAAACGTTAGCCTTGAAAAGAAAGCAGATAAGAACCATACACATACAAGTTTTACAACTGTTGCTATAGAAAGTATTGAAGGAACGGTTGAAGAAACTGGTGGGGATGTATTATATTGTAAACCTCCTAACTTTCCACAAGGTTTAACATCGGATGACGACATAACGACGATGAGAAACATTAGATGTAAAGATGTTTATGTCATGAAGGATGAACATAACGTTAAATTCACTGCTCAAGATTTATATGACAAGAAAGCAGACAAGAACCATACACATACAAGTTTTACAACTTTTACAGCAGATGATATTACACTAAACACAACCTTGCCAAGTAAAGCTCCAACAATACCACCGGCAACAAGTCTTGTAGATACTTTGATATCTAATGACAATAGTATTATACATCTAAGACAGGAACTCAATGTGCTTAAACAAATTTTGCCGAATCTTATTTACCCGGTTGGCTCTATTTATACGTCAATGAACTCTACCAGACCAGAAGTAGTACTTGGTTTTGGAACTTGGACTCAAATAGTCGACAGGTTTTTGTATTGTGCAAACTCTTCAAAGGAAACAGGTGGAAGTAAAACGATTTCAGGTGAAAACTTACCTGCGCACAGTCACTACATAGATTTAAGTACATCTCAAGCAGGTTGGCATAAGCATAGATTTTGGGATTGGTCAGCAATGAAAAAAGGTAAAGGATATGATGTTAAAGACGAAGTTCAGTTTGCTATAAATTGTTTCTGGGGTAACACTCAGGGAGATGGAAACCATACACATCGCGTTTCAGGGTATACGCAAACAACGGGACAAAGTAAAGACTACATGCCACCTTACATGACAGTTTACGCATGGTATAGAATTGCTTAGTCGTCATTTTCAACTTCTTTAGCATATTCGTCAGGAGTTGTCTTATATTTGTTAGAAACTGTCTTTGAAAGTATACCACCTTGAACTTTGACAAGTTTGAAACGAGGTCTGACAATAGTAGTTTTATCTTCTGCTTGCAGTCTGTACATTTTGCCATGTTTGCCTAAAACTTCATAATATTCTCTTGTATACTTTCTTCTATTTTTACGAACACGAATGTGAGTACCTGTCGGGTTCCCATTGTTGTCATAGTCAATAGTATTTTCATATGGGTCGCGTTTGGGTATTTCTATTTTTACTTTGTCACCTTTCTGAAGTTTGAAGCCCGGCATTCTTTCTTGTTTGTCTCTTTTGACTAAATTATTAAATATATAGTCTTTCTCTAAGTCGGGGTTGTTTTTCATTTCTTCGGGGGAGTGGTTTCCCAAACCTTTTTGTTTACGGTTATTGTAAATATTTAAAACTTGTCTCATCTTTGCCATGGAGAAGTGTCTATATTTGTCGTCATATGACATTTCATTTGCTTCACCACCTTGTGGTTGGTTTAAGTCTCTTAACATTTTTATACAACCGTCAATGACACCAAGAGCAGAATGGTTTTGGTCGACAATGAAATATTGGTTTACATTTTTTGAACGCAGATAGTTTTTTACATCGTCTGATTTGAAAGAACTTTCACAGTCAGATGTCAGTTTTGTTGGATGGTATTTGTCAACAAATATTGTCAAAGCTGCTAAGATATCTAAAATATTTTTGGACTGTAATGGTATGGCTTCACAGTATCTTGTGTTTTGACCGACAAATATTAGCCAGTATGGTGGTCCATCTTCTCTATACCTCGGAATGTTTTCCAAGATATCCATAAACCAAGCATTTGGTGTTGAACTAAAGATTTTTACCATGAGTGCTTTTTTTGTTGCCTTAGAAACATAGGGGTCCTTGTTTGGATTCGTCATTTTTTATCCTATAAGAAATGGGTTTATTTGGCGCGTTAGCAGGAGTTGCATCCAGATTTTTACCCGCAGTGGGAACAATAGCCAGAGGTGTATTTGGAGTTGGAAGGAAGATTTTGAGTACATTAGGTATACTTAAAGAGAAAGCACAACCTATTATACAAACTGTACAGAAAGGTTGGGATGTAGCACGAGATGCAACAAATCTTATTCCAAATCCTGAAACAAGAGGAAAAGTTCAAGGATGGATGGACAATGTAGGAAGACAAGCAGGAAACTATTATAACAAAGCAAATGACTACTATAACCAAGCAGGACACTATATGGACCAAGGTGAAAGATTCTTTAACAGAGGATATAACCATGCACAACAGTGGGTAAACAATAACCAACCTCAACCGCCTCAAACGTGGGGAATGTAAAGTTTTTACTGAGATGAAATGAACAATACAGCATTGAGACAAATGGGTTCAAGATGGATTTGTCGACTTCCAGCAGTTACACAACGTGTTTGTCAAGTTCTTCCTATACCTCAGGAAGTTTTAGACCGACTAAAAAACAACAACAACCAGTTGAAAACAAACCAAACTAAAATTTTTACTGAGATGAAATGACCGAAGAAGTTGAAACGGTAGATTTGACACCACAAACAAAAAGTTCAGAACCATTGTCAAAACCTGTCAAAGAACTTACAGATGAAGAGAAAAATTCAATAATAGAAAGTGCCAGGTCTGGAAATACAAACCCTAACTACAAAGTCACTTTTCATAAAAATGGAACGGCTAGTATCTCAAAAAAGAAACAGACTCTCACAAATAAAATATTGAAGTCTGAAGGAGCTTTCGAGACAACAGATGGAAAAGTTTACTTCACTGACCAACAGTTCATTATAGAACATCTCATTGACTTAGAGTCGAAATATTCTAAACTTTACAACAAACACAAAAAGTTGAAAGGAAAACAAAAACAAATGGCATATGATATTTATGAAGATGTTGACGACACAACTATTCCTGCAAGTGAGGTAAAGTCAAAGGAACCGAAAAGTGACGAAAAACCGATAGAAGAAGAAAAACCAAAAACCGAAGATAAACCAAAACCAAAGTTTAGTTTCCAAACTAAACCAAGTCAACCTTCATTAGCTGGTATGGGTTGGCGTCAAAGACTTATGGCTTCAGGCAGTTATGTAAAGTAAAGAAAAAAAATATTTTTTTATTTTATTTGAACTGTACGCTGAGTTTGTTGGAGAAGACCGTTGGGAAACTTGTTTGTTAGATGAGAAATATGAAGTAAAAACGTTTTTTAAACCATATATTTTTACATATATTAAATGCTTCAGGTTGAAAAACAAAGAACAAAAGTAGCAGATACAAAACCGTTAGACTATATCTTTACAAATGCTGGTAGAACTATTTCAGATGAAGAAATTTCATCCCGTTCATACAGGTTTGACTATCCAATTCGTTGGCTTCAAAGTCCTTCAGATGCAAAGGCAATAGGATTTAGAAGAGTTTTGTTTTCAAATAGAACGAACGCGTTTATGTTCGCAGTATATTTTCATGGGCAGTATAAAGGTTCTGATGGTCTAATAGACAAATTTGATGAAATGAGGATCTTTACAGTTCGTTCAGACGAAAGTCTTGAGAAAACTCTAAATGACTTTCAAACTCAAATAAACAAATATTATTGGGAATTTCAAGAAAAATACGACTCTTTACTAAATGGAACATACTATCTGAAACTAGAATATGACAAGATGAACTCAACCGTTTCATTTCAAAAGATTGAAATTAACCCTCCAAGAGATACAGAGTTTTTATTTTGGGGAGTAGACAAACGTTCTTGGGCACAATTTCTTCGGTTACTAAACCAGAACGAACCATTACCACCAGATGGTCCATTTAAATTTATACTTCCACCAGCAGATTTGACAGTTTATAGAAACGTGTTTGACCCTCAAAATGTTATGTGTCATGCAAGTTTCAGTTCAAGCAACAATAGTTTTCTATGTATTGGTAAGGACTTTTATGACTTTGCTTCTAAATTCTACGAACCACCTAGTAACAGTTTCTCTGACTTTCAAGTTTGGTTCACAACAAATGGTGTGCAGCATATTATACCATTGTACTATGACTTTTATCTCGAATTGTCTTTCATATATAACTACGGAAAAGTGCTGAAAAAGTATTGAAAAATATAATTTAGGTGAAGAGGTGAGATCTCACCTCTTTTCTCACCTCTTTTCTCACCCGTTGAATTTTCATGAAATTCCTTAAGATAGAAAAAAGTGAGTTAAAATGAGATGTTTACTGAGGGGGTCCGACGGTTAAGCCACAAACGAATGTCCGACGTACCACCAAAAAATATATTTTAGGTGAAGTGGTGAGATCTCACCTCTTTTTTCACCTCTTTTCTCACCCGTTGAATTTTCATGAATTTTCCCGAAATAAAATAAAAAGTTGGTTTTTTTAAAAAAATATTTTTTATTTTTATTGTAAGAACAGAAATGTCAGTCGAAGCAAAAACGTTCACGAACAAATCTAATGGCGAAACATTCACAAAAGGCACTTACAACGGTATTGAAGTCTTACGTAGAGACAAGGATGGTTATATAAATGCAACAAATATGTGTCAGCAGTTTAGGAAAGACTTTAGAAGGTTGTTGGAAAATAAGTCCTGGGAAGAGTATTTTAAGGCATTTTGTGAAGAATATACCAACCCGCGGAATTCCGCGGGTTGCTTTTTATACAAAATTCATGCAGGAATTTCTGATGAAATCAAACAGGTTAGAGGAACGTATGTAGACCCAAGACTTGTAAACTATATAGCAATGTGGGCTTCTCCAAAATATTGTATAGCAGTTGGAAAAATTATGGACTCCATAGACAAGAAAGTTCATGAGAAATTAGATGAAGAAGAACTCGAAGATACAGTAGAGAATGCTAAACCTTTGTTCGAACAAGAAGTTAGAAAAATGCATGAAAAACAAATAGAACATGAACATGAGATGTGTTATGGTTATAAAGATTCTCCATACGAACTAGACCAATGGGAACAAGAAGATTTAAAGAGAGAATTTAGAGAATATGAACTCGCTAAGATAGCATTAGAAGCTGCAGAAAAGAAGTTAAAAGTTTGGGGTCGTTTTGTACAAAAATATTGTGAGTAAATGAACCATTTATTTTTATTGAATTCGGCAAAAATATATTTTAGGGTAGATGGTTTTTAGGTGTCACCAGGTCCCTCGGTCCCTCGGTCCCTCGGTTAAACGAACTTCTCTGAAAAAGTGTGACAACATGACATTTAGACAACAGTCCAGGAAATAAACTTCTTCGTATATGTTTTGTCAAGACTTCTTCGTAAATGTTTTGTCACCCGTTGAATTTTGTATAAAAAGCAACCCGCGGAATTCCGCGGGTTGGTATATTCTTCACAAAATGCTTGTTTTGTCAAGACTTCATCGTATATGTTTTGAAGAACTGAAGGTGTCACCAGGTCCCTCGGTCCCTCGGTCCCTCGGTCATTTTAACTTCTCTGAAAAAGTGTGACAACATGACATTTTGACAACAGTCCAGGAAATAAACTTCTTCTTCGTATATGTTTTTGTCAAGGTTTCATCGTATATGTTTTGTCAAGGTTTCATCGTATATGTTTTGTCAAGGTTTCATCGTAAATGTTTTGTCAAGACTTCTTCATCGTATATGTTTTGTCAAGGTTTCATCGTAAATGTTTTGTCAAGACTTCTTCATCGTATATGTTTTGTCATGACTTCTTCATCGTAATGAGCGTAAAGGACCCAAAAATAAAGTTTAGGTGAAGAGGTGCGATCTCACCTCCTTTTTCACCTGTTTTTTCACCTGTTGAATTTTCATGACTTCTTCATCGTACATGTTTTGTCATGACTTCTTCGTATATGTTTTTGTCAAGGTTTCATCGTAAATGTTTTGTCAAGGTTTCATCGTACATGTTTTGTCAAGGTTTCATCGTATATGTTTTGTCACCCGTTGAATTTTGTATAAAAAGCAACCGCCGGAATTCCGGCGGTTGGTATATTCTTCACAAAATGCTTGTTTTGAGGTCGAGCCACTTTTGGCTCCACCGTATTTTTCAACCAAAACTCATGAATTTTCCCGAAATAAAAAATAAAGTTAGTTTTTTTAAAAAAAATATTTTTTATTTTTATTGTAAGAACATGTTAGCAACAACAGCACCAAACTCGTTAGTCATGAACCCAACTTCAATGTTAGTAGAAATGAAAAGCTTCATTCCTTCTTCATATACTTTCGAAACAGAAATCCAGAAGATAAAGCAGGAACTTTTAACATGTAATTTAGACTGTAGTGCAAAAGATGAAACAAATGAAGAATATCTTTATGAAATGCAGGATATTATTGACCATCTACCTAAACTTCCTGAAATCCAACAACAAAAGCTCACTATTCCTGAATTCGATGAAATAGAAGTGAAACCAACTGACTCAGTTGAAACCAAGAAGTTCATACGTAATGTAAACTATGAGTTTCTTGGATTTCATTGCAACCACAAAGTCATGGACAAAGATTGCGACATGGTATATAAGAATGTTTCTGACATATATAAATCGGAGGAGTTTAAGACCTACGACAACTTTGTTTCGTTAGTTGCTGAATGTGTATGGCAGATAAGAGATAAAGATAAAAGAGGTAAGGTATGGAATGAACAAATAAAACCCGCAACTTTTGAGTTAAAGAAAACCATTGACGCTATAGTTGTACTTGCAGGTAAGGTTTCAGAATATAACGCAAAAATGAACCCACAATGTTCTAAATGTAAAGCAGCAATGAGGAAATATAACTACTCCGTCAAAGAGATAGAAAGAATGAGAAACGACTATGCTGACTTAAAGAAAGAAGTAGAGAAACCAGCAGAAGATAAAATGGACATGTTGACATTTCTAAACAAAAACTATCCAACAGCTGACGATTTCCTTCTATCTGACGTCAAGAAGAAATATAAAGATACATTCAATATTGTGAAAACATTCGATGTACTGACAGAAGAAATAGAAGCCACAAAATTGTTTAGAATTTCAAATATACATCGTACAATTCATGTAAAACGCTTGTGAAAAAAACAGGTGAAAAAACAGGTGAAAAAACAGGTGAGATCGCACCTCTTCACCTAAAATATATTTTTGCCGAGTAAAATGACCAAATTTCATTATATAACTGTTATTTTTGACGAAGAGAACTTTGACACTTCGTCAAAAAAATCCCTGAAATCATATCTTTTATACAAAATTCAAGAGGTGAAAAAACAGGTGAAAAAACAGGTGAGATCGCACCTCTTCACCTAAAATATATTTTTGTCTGATTTACACTCATTTCGATGAAGTTTTGACAAAACATATACGAAGAAGTTTATTTCCTGTGTTGTTGTCAAAATGTCATGTTGTCACCATTTTCAAAAAGATGTTAGTTGACCGAGGGACCGAGGGACCTGGTGACCTGGTGACACCTAAAATATATTTTTGCTGAAAAAAATGACCAAATTTCATGATATAACTGTTATTTTTTGACGAAGAGAACTTTTGCACTTCGTAAAAAAATCCCTGAAATCATATCTTTTATACATGAAAATCGTGAAATTTCTCTAGACCGACTTTTTTCGGTCTAGCATAAAATCCCTGAAATCGTGAAAAAATGACCAAATTTCATTATATAACTGTTATTTTTTTACGAAGAGAACTTTAACACTTCGTCAAAAAAATCCCTGAAATCGTGAAAAAATGACCAAATTTCATGAATTTCCTCATATGTTTGCTACCCTCGAAAAACCGAGGATAGAGATTCCATTCGAAAATCGTGAAAAATTGCGACCCAGACTTTTTCGAGGGTCGAGATTCCGTACGAAAATCGTAAAAATTTGCGACCCGAGGAAAACCGCGGAACGAGATTCCGTACGAAAATCGTGAAAATTTGCGACCCCGAATAAAATCGGGGTCACCTAAAACTCATGAAAATCGTGAAAAATTGCGAGTAGGGAAAAAAATCTTACTCGCCTAAAACTCTATGAAAATCGTGAAAAACAGCGAGTACGGAAAAAATCTTACTCGCCTAAAACACATGAAAATCGTGAAAAAATGACACTTTTTCATTATATAACTGTTATTTTTTGACGAAGAGAACTTTTGCACTTCGTAAAAAAAAATCCCTGAAATCATATCTTTTATACATGAAAATCGTGAATTTCCTTAAGATACAAAATAGAAAAAATAAAGTTAGTTTTTTATAAAATATTTTTTTTTATCTTGTATGTAAGAAACAGAAAATGACAAACACTGAGTTTGAAACAGTTAGAAAGATAGACAATGACACCAAAGTGGTTCGAATTGGTGATTTAAACGTAAGATACTCAAAGAAATACAACAAATATTCTTTGTCAGACATTCTAACACTATCTGGAAAGAAAACATCCCACGACTGGGTTAAAAATGCTTCTACTCAGAAAATTTTGACAAGAAATCCTGAGCTTATGATATCGGTAAGATTCTATGGAACTGCAGCATATCTCATCGACAAAAGTCTTATACCAATAGTTTTGTTATGGATTGACCCAGTTGTTGGATATAACTTCATAACATATGGTTCATTCGATACGGAACGTTGCAGTGAAGGCTTACTTTACATCGTTCAGAAACCGAAGGACTTCAATACAAAGAGATATAAGATAGGAAGAACATATAATATAACTCAAAGATATGACAGTATAGTCAAATAGAGTTAAGGTTGTGTTCTGTTAACGATATGAGAGCTGCTGAAACAGAACTACTTGAAAAGTTTGAGAAAATGTATGGTGCTCCCACGAAAGGTAAAGAAACGTTTTGAAGTAGATGAGATAGGTAAAGCTATAAAATATATTTGACGAAGTTGCTGAAAAATACATGTAAAGCGTTTATTTTTGGTCCTTTGTGAAAGTCAGAAAAATAAGCTAATTTTTTATAAAATATTTTTTTTATTTTGTATGTAAGAACAAATATGACAACAAACAGAGAACACAACAACTGCTATCGTTCATGAAGACATAAATGAAAGAATATGAGTACATACAATATAAAAAACAGTCGTCTCATTCGTTCGGTCAAAGAAGACATGTACCAAATGCAAAGTATTTGACAGCATGTTTTGCTCCAGATACTAAGCTTCCTAAAGACTGGTAGGAACCAAAGCACCATTGAACTCTTAAGCGAAGCACAGCGAGACATACTTTTTTCTGAAAACAGTAAGAACAGCGAGTGGGAGAAAAACCCCAGTCGCCAAACTCTATGAAATTCGTTGAAAAAAATTTGCCAAACGGTTTGAAGAGCTGGTATGTTCATAGACTTCTCGTAAATAATGTGGCACAATGGGCTTCAGCTCGCTATTCATGGTATTTTGTAAACTTCTTGACGAACTTCACAGACAAGAACGTGAAGAGATGGAAAAAGAAACTTCATGCAAAAAGATGAAGTCATGAAGCAAAAGACAAAAAATACAGAAAAGAATACACGTTCGGTACCAAAAGGAAAGGAAAAGAATATAAGTATATGATTTATACTGAAGAGATGGAAAATGAAAAAAACAGAGTATGGTTAGTTGCATTTAGTCAGAAGAAACAACAAAAGCTTTTACGACCTTGCTAAGATTTACAAATCTGACAGAAATTGGTTCTATCGCGAAAACTTAACCGATTTCAATGACACCGAATGAAGATGTTGAAACAAATATTCAAGATACGTTACCTCAAACACACTATGTATTAAAGGTGTACAATATTCTTACCTTGTCAAAGAAGATTTGCGCTACTGAAGGAAAAAATAACAAGAGTATTTTTGACAACTTCAAACAAGCAGAGTAAATGAACCATTTATTTACGCTTGACTTCAGAGGCTCAGGTAGCTCTATAAGGTAAAATTGTCTTGTCAAATCCTTCTGGCATTCCAAGTTCTTCCTTCGCATTCCAAGTCCTTTCCTTCCAACAGGAAAAAAATTTCCCGACAACTGGAAAAAAATTTCCCGACAACTGGAAAAAAATTTCCTTCAGACAGGAAAAAAATTTCCTGTTGTTCGTCCGTAAACCATTCAAATTTTCGAAAATTGAGAACTTTTTGGTCGAACGACAGAAAAAATTTTTCCTTCAGACAGGAAAAAAATTTCCCGACAACTGGAAAAAAATTTCCTTCCGACATTCCGAGTCCTTCCTTCCGACATTCCGAGTCCTTCCTTCCAACAGGAAAAGTTTTTCCTTCCGACAGGAAAAGTCCTTCCTTCCGACAGGACACAAACGAATGTCCGACGTTCCTCTTCCTGAATGTCTTCCAAAGCCAGAAGAACCGACAGCCCCAGCACCACAACAGACTTACTAAGACTAAAACACTTACATTTTTTACGCTTGACTTTTTACAATTTGAACTTTGTTTGCGTAGATATGAATTCTGAAAGAAGTATGAGGGTCTTGTATGACTTTGTACTTCTCCATATTCAGTCTGTCAAACTTACCTGCCATGGACTCTTTCATAAGTTCCATGAAATCGTCTTCGGACAATCCGGGGAAAAGTACAATGTCAGTAAGTATTCTCTTTACATCCTTACTTAAACTCTTTGCTGTCTGTACACAAATACAACTGAGATGTTAAAGTGTCTGAGCTTTCTTAAGAATTCGACACATATCTGTTCTCTATTCATTTTAACAAAGGATGAGAGGCGAAATCATCTAGATAAAGAGACATCTATGAGGTATGTCTTCCAATCGTAAGATTGCAATTTCTTCGAATGTTTCTATCTCTTTCTGTTTGTTTCTGAAGTTTTTCTTCTCTAATATTCTCTGCATTTCCTCATTTGGGTCTTTAAACTTAGAATTTATATACTCATTATAGCATTGTACTTCAAAACTCTTCTTTGGTACTTCTTTATCCAATCTAAACACTCAGAGTCTTTTATACATACTAATTAGACTTCTTTATAATATCTTTGAACGAATTGACGGTTTGGTCAAATTGACCAGAAGTACTACAAATGACTACTACTCTAGAATGGGTTTCTTCTCATCTAGTTTCTTGTTGTTGTGCAGCCATTTTAAGATAAGGAAAAGTCTTACCCGACCCAGGTGGTGCAATTAGACCTGTTTATATCCATTCTGAGCAAATAGAAACTTGTCATGTATGGGTTTATCTGAGCATTTTCTAATTCACCTTGTTCTTTATTTAAAACATTCTCAAATTTTTGTCAATGTCAGCAAACTTTTTTTCTAACATATTTTAGAAAAATTAAAATTTTTTATCTTTTAGAAATGTCTAGCGTTTCGCTATCTATATTCGAGACAAGCTTTTCGACAGCAAAACATCTGTCGACCATAAATCTTACATAGTGTAAACAAGAAAGGTGAATTTGTTTCTAAAAGTTCTGTTTTCTGGAATATGACAAGAACATAAAACATTACAAGAGCAGTCTTAAAATTTGTCAATGACAGACTTGTTGACAGAAGATGACGCCTCTGGGAGATGAAGTCCAACAAAATTCTTAGAATGCAAAGAGACACATGCAGCTGTTCTTGAAGATGAAATAGAAAACAGAATAGAAGAGCTATTAAAGGACAAAAGAACTTTTACAAAATATGGTTCTGAGAATTTGACATAACTCCACCAGAAAAAGAAAGAGAGAAAAGAAAGAAAAGAAAGTAGAAGAAGAGAAGAAAGAACTGAACAGAGCCATAGAGAAAAAGAAGAATTTGACATGTAAAATAAAATTTTATTTTTAGAACATTTCTGGGTCAATGTCAATGTTCTCTTCCTCTTTAGGGAAACACTGGCTTAGACTCTAAAATCTTTTTACCCCAATTTACCTTGAATTCTACAACTTTTAGACTCATAATATTCATAGTCGTCTGCTTTCTTTGGTTCATAAGGTATAAACATTTGTATGCTTTGCCTTCTTAAGGTTTGAGAACCTTCTGTCAAATTTCTTTGACTGCTAAACAAACCTTCTATGTCTAAGTCTTCAAATTTCGCACCATTTTTAGTCACAATAGCAAACTTAACGGTTCGATGTTCCAACTTTGTCATATGTAGACTTTTCAAAAATGGTAGAAGTAAACATTCAAATAAGTGAATGGGTCTAGTTCTTCTTTGTCCTGTCATGTACTTGTTTGACTGAGATGAATTTTTGCCATCTTTTCTTTCGATAAAAAAATATTTTTTTTAAAATTTACTCAGAAAAATTATTTCTTTTGTATATACCCATTCTGTAACTCTAAAGACTTTTTGACATTTGCCAAGAATGTTCGTTTAGACGCTGTCATATAACCATACTCTTGACATATTGTTTAATACGATTCGTACAGATGACCTTTCATCTAAAGACACAAAAGTCAGTTTTCATCTATGAACAGTTTTCATATACACTCTTGTTTGCTTCTAACAATGTTTGTCCTCTCTTCGGTATGTGGAATTTGTCTTGGATTGAACTTTGAAATATTCTAATGTCATAAATATGAGAACAAGTGGTTGTAAAAGTCAGATGTCAAAGTTTCTGCTAAGTCGTCAAAATATTCTGTATCTTGCATATGAGTTCTGACGTTCTGACAACTACATATCTTCTGTCAGAACTTTCTAACTTCATCGGAACAGCATTGTTTGAAACCATAACGAAGTTTGCAACATTTTCACAAACTCTTTGGTCTTTATATTTCTTTCAACAACTCCAACTTTGTCTGTTATAAGACTCTTCAAAGCATCTGAGTTCAAAACTTTTGTTGTACTATACTTTTGAAGTTCGTTACATGACTATAAGTTTCATATTCTCTATTGAAGAGTTAAATTTACCGCAGATGTTTTCTAAGTTTGTCATATCGGGTTCGAATAACTTCTAACAGTTTGCAAAATATCTGTAAAGAATGTGTTCTTACTGTTCCTTGTTTTCCAATTATAATGAGAGCAGTTTCATTTTTAGCACTTGGATGTTGTAAGATGTTTTGCAAACCAACATAAGATATACTCATAACTCTTTGTTTCCATTGCATATAATTTCTTTGACATGGTCTAACCAAGCTTCTATAATATTTTCTTTCCATTCTACTTGTTCGTATTTATATCCAGTGAAGATAGAATAGAAGTTTGGAGAAGGTGTATAGAACTTTATACCCGAACTGAAAAATCTTCTAATTTTGACAATAAGATATCCCAAGCATCTAACATCTTCATACCAACTTGTACACTTTTATTTTCTTAAGTTTCTGTCTACATTCTTGTTCTGAAACTATGTTGCTCTTGGTTGTTAAAGACACATCCATTCTTTCATAACATAACATTCTGGGGCAGAGTCACATAAATGACTAAACGTTTCAAATTCTCGACTGCTTTGTTATAGTCTCGAAATGGACACATATTTCTGAATGCTTGGAAGTCATAAAAATCTGAAACATCTATTCTGTACATTTTTATAAAAATAAAAAAAATATTTTTTTTATTCTTGACTTTTGTTGCATTTGTTGTTCTGACTATTTGTTGTTGATTGCTTGAGCTTTGTTGTTGAAGTTGTTCTTGTAATACAATACTTTCAACCAGTTGCATCTTCCAATTCGAAACTTTCTGCCGTCATTGACAAATACATAGGACATAAAAGTTTTACAGGAACAAAGTTTGCGTCAACTAAGGTTAAGTTTATGTTTGCTAAATGTTTTGAGTTTACTAAAGCTGAAAACTCTGCATTCGAATGAACAATAGGCAAACCAGCAGAGAAAGTGTTGTTTATACGCATAGATATCTTTTGGTCATAGTAGTTTCTGTCGACATTCGAATAGCACTTTGACCCTAAGTTTGAAACAATATATAAAATAGGTGTACTTAAAGTCAATGGAAAAGACCTTGTATGACACCTTTTCCTGTTATAGGAAACTGTTGTAGTAAAAAACCAGATATAAGTTTTGTATTTATAGCTCATATGTTTATACTAAACTCAGTCGGACATCCAAACATAATGAAACCTGCTCTAGTTGCAGCACATGTTACACTCGTCCTTAAAGTATTAAATAAGTCAACAAACCTGTTGGTGGTATATCTGAGTAAGTATCTTCAAAGGAGTAAT
>NC_067204.1:4528766-4594117 GCF_026262505.1 Trichomonas vaginalis G3 | reverse complement strand
AAATTCCACAAGGAGTTGGATTGTTCGGATACCAACCTGAACCAGAAGAACTTCCAATGAGGTTGCAAGAACTTCAAGATGCTATAACAAACTTCCATTGAGACATCCAATTGACGTCAAATTGTATTGGAGAGCATCTGAGTTTAGGTCAGAAGGTTTTATATGAAACAGGTTACTTCGACGATGTTTATGAGATAACAGGAGAAGTTTCTTCAGAAGATAAGAGACTCACTTGAATTTCCACAAACTGGACCAATTGGTTGCGACAAGTTCGACTCAGATGGAAAAGATATACATATGTCGACCTTAACGCTGCGTACATGAGGTTTGTCCAATATATTCCGACTGGAATTCCAAACGAAGATGGTGAGTTCCCGGGAAGGAACTATACAGTTGGAAAAGTCATACAACAACTGTATGATATTAGGAAAGCTCAACCCAAACTTGCAATGACACCAATTGCTTATGAATTCGACATGGGGAATATTCCATAAGAAACCTCAAGAAGATGAAGAGTAAACATTATGAGAAGGTCCGACAACTTTGTTGAAAGGTTTTCTCCTTTTGTTTTGAAGTACGAATTCACTCAAGGTCAAAGTGGCTTAGTAACCACATGTAAAACCTATTGTCGAACATTGGTCTTACCCTCAGTTCGCAAAAGGCAGTCCTTGACAACTACAACAAATTCTTCTCCGAAGTCAAATCCAAAGTGAAGGTTACTATGAGAACATTGACGCACTCATGACGAACGAAGAAGGGTACAACAAACTCATTGAATGGGCATGGTCGGTGAAAAAGAATGGGTCAATTTCAAATTGGACAAAATTTTTCACCGAAGTTCATGTCCTCTCCAAGCGTAAGTACTGGGGCATACTTGAAGACGGCACAGAAAATAAAACATTGCATGAAATAAAAAATTTTTATTCGAATTTGAATTAAAATGTGGGAATTCTTGGGAACAGGGAAAGGCTTATTTACTTGAGGAACAGGTAAAGGTGGTGGAGGTGGAGGTGTGGCAACCAGTCCATTTTATATTCCTTCCTAGCTAATTTCCGTTTAATTTCATGGTCGCCCTCGGAGTCTTTGAATCGGACAGGTCGAGTTACACCATTCTTGGTCTCAAACTCATATATAACCTGTTTGTCTGTATTTTCGTCGACTATGGCACGAGACACAAACATTGACCAAACGGACAAAAAGTGTCATTTCGGATGGTAAGCAGCCAATCGCATTTCGAAGCACTTCGAAAGCCTTACGTTTCAAGGGAGAGGTGGTCTGGTGCAAGGCAGAGGTCATGAAACTCTACGGCAGTACATCCTCAATGCCTGAGGAGACAAATCGTCCTTGGATTGGCAATTCTACCAACTCCATCTGGACGACCCTACGCAACTGGGATAAAGAAAAGCCCAATTCAAAGGTCGGGAACTAATTTTGCAAATTACCCTTAATTTAACATACTTATCCAAATAAACACCTAAATTTACTTGGGGTTTCCCCCTAAAATAAAATTTTTTTCTCTTAGACACTCGAGGTTCTCCTTACGGTTGTTGAGCTTGTCACCGTCAATTGTCTGACCCTCGTCTTCTTGTCTGGATTTGGAACCCATTGCATACCGACAAGCTGCCCATGGAGATTGAACCGCGATTCCGAAGGTTAAGGTTCAAGTGTCCCAAGTTGTTGAGGACTGGGTAAGAACCTTGCCTGTCTCCTTGTTGCGGATTTGGTATGGGTAGGGTTGGAAATTTCGAAGCGTCATCGACAACAAGGGTTGACCAAACTTCCTTTTCTTCGTGTTTCTCTTCTTCCTCTTCTTCTCTCTTCCTCTTCTTCCTCTTCTTTGATAATACCTTCGGCAATTCTGTGTTCACGACAGTCACGGTGTTGCATGTTCTGTCCTTTCCGAGTACCTTCCAGATGGCGTCTATCTCTTCGAAGAAACGGTAGATGAGTCGGGCAAGGTTTTATCTCTAAATCTGATTCCCCTGATGTTTTCTCAACGTTTCAAGGTTATAAATACAACATTCTCGAAAAACCAGATTACTCAAAAATTGAGATGTTTATGAATTTCATTAAAGAAGCCGTTTGTGATAATAACGATGAAGTGTATAAATACCTTCTCGGCTGGATTGCATCAATGATTCAACATCCTGGAATCAAGAATGAAACAGCAATTATTTTGAAAGGACTTCAGGGAATAGGTAAAAACAGATTCACTGACATTATTTCTGAACTTCTCGCTGGTTATTCATGCAAAAACATTACTGAAATAAGTGAGCTAACGGGTAATTTCAATTCAGTAGTTGAGATAAAATGTTTCTTGTACTTAATGAACTCAAGAATGTAGGTGAAGACAGACTCGCAAACTTCAACGCTTTGAAATCAATTATAACAGATAATGAGATTAGAATTAATGAAAAGAATCAACCCAGAAGAACAGCACAGAACGTTGCCAATTTCATTTTCGTAACTAATAACGTTTACCCTGTCAGAATTGAAGTTGGAGACAGAAGATATGTAGTTTTAAGAGTTAATGGTAAATTTAAGGGTCAATTTGATTACTTCAAGAATTTGATGAATTCATGCACAAAGGAATTTTATGATAATTTACTGACGTATTTTATCAATTACGACCTTTCATCATTTAATGTACGAATCATACCGATGACTGAAGCCAAACAAGATTTAATTGAATTATCAACAAATCCTTTAGATGTATGGATAAATACACATTATGATGAATTGTGTGCAGGTATGACGTGTAAAAATGCGCTATTCTGCAAACCATCAGACATGAAAGACAAGAATTTCCAAATGAGTATTAAGGATAAATGTGATAGGAAACATAGAAGAATAGATGGTGAACAAACATGGTGTTATGTTTTGAAAGAAGAAATGAAAGGATTATATAAACAGGTCGAACCAAACGATAATGAGGATTCATTTACTGATGATGAAATACCTGCAAATGAAGCTTTATAAAGTATGATTTGAATTTATTTTTGCCTTCCTCCAGTGATGTTTTCAGGTTATTCATTTATGAAGCATTATTGAAGAACTGAAGGTGCTACCATGTTACCATGTGCTACCAGGTTATTCAACTTCTCTGAAAAATGATGACCACATGACATTTTGACAACAACATAGGGGGAAAGGTATTTATGAAGCATTATTGAAGAACCTGAAAACATTAATGGGGGAAGCAATTATGAAGCATTATTGAAGAACTGAAGGTGCTACCATGTTACCATGTGCTACCAGGTTATTCAACTTCTCTGAAAAATGATGACCACATGACATTTTGACAACATGACATTATGACAACATGACATTATAACAACATGACATTTTGACAACATGACATTATAACAACATGACATTATAACAACATGACATTATAACAACATATTAATGACAACATGACATTATAACAACATGACATTATAACAACATGACATTATAACAACATGACATTTTGACAACATGACATTTTGACAACATGACATTATAACAACATGACATTATGACAACATGACATTATAACAACATATTAATGACAACATGACATTTTGACAACATGACATTTTGACAACATGACATTATAACAACATGACATTATGACAACATGACATTATAACAACATATTAATGACAACATGACATTTTGACAACATGACATTTTGACAACATGACATTATAACAACATGACATTATGACAACATATTATTGAAGAATCTATGTTGTCATTAATATGTTGTCATTAATATGTTGTCATAATGTCATGTTGTCATAATGTCATGTTGTCATTAATATGTTGTCATTAATATGTTGTCATTAATATGTTGTCATTAATATGTTGTCATTAATATGTTGTCATTAATATGTTGTCAAAATGTCATGTTGTCATCATTTTTCAGAGAAGTTGAATAACCTGGTAGCACATGGTAACATGGTAGCACCTTCAGTTCTTCAAAAATAATTCATAATTGCCTTCCCCCAGTGATGTTGTTATAATGTCATGTTGTCAAAATGTCATGTGGTCATCATTTTTCAGAGAAGTTGAATAACCTGGTAGCACATGGTAACATGGTAGCACCTTCAGTTCTTCAATAATGCTTCATAATTGCCTTCCCCAGTGATGTTGTTATAATGTCATGTTGTCAAAATGTCATGTGGTCATCATTTTTCAGAGAAGTTGAATAACCTGGTAGCACATGGTAACATGGTAGCACCTTCAGTTCTTCAAAAATAATTCATAATTGCCTTCCCCAGTGATGTTGTTATAATGTCATGTTGTCAAAATGTCATGTGGTCATCATTTTTCAGAGAAGTTGAATAACCTGGTAGCACATGGTAACATGGTAGCACCTTCAGTTCTTCAAAAATAATTCATAATTGCCTTCCCCAGTGATGTTGTTATAATGTCATGTTGTCAAAATGTCATGTGGTCATCATTTTTCAGAGAAGTTGAATAACCTGGTAGCACATGGTAACATGGTAGCACCTTCAGTTCTTCAAAAATAATTCATAATTGAATAACCTGAAAACATTAACGAAAACATTAACGATAAAATATATTTCTATGTTGTTGTCAAAATGTCATGTTGTCATCATTTTTCAGAGAAGTTGAATAACCTGGTAGCACATGGTAACATGGTAGCAGTGAAATAAAATTTTGTTATCAGTTATTTTATCATCATTTTATTAAGTTCATCTTTAGTTAATAATTTGAATGGATTCGCTAATGTTCCACCTTGAGTCACAACACTTGCCCCGGCTAATTGTGAAGAACCTGGGATAAGTACTCCACGAAATGATTTCATTGGTATCATTAATTTAGAAATAGTTGGCTTAATTAATTTTGTCATTTATAATAAAAATAAAAATTTGAATTATACCGTTCGCTCTTTTGGAGCTCAGGACTTTCAGTCCGTTCTAAAGTTTGTTTTACAAACATTGAGCGTTCATTGAATTCTATACCATGCGTAAACAGTCATGTAAGGTGGCATGTATTCTTTACTTTGTCCCGTTGTTTGTGTATATCCTGAAACGAAATGTGTATGGTTTCCTTCTCCCTGAGTGTCACTCCAGTAACAATTTATAGCAAACTTAACGTCGTCTTTAACATCATATCCTTTACCTTTTGTCATTCCTGACCAATCCCAATATCTATGCTTATGCCAACCTACTTGAGATGTGCTTAAATCTATGTAGTGACTGTGTGCAGGTAAATTTTCGCCTGTAATTGTTTTACTTCCACCTGTTTCCTTTGAAGAGTTTGCACAATACAAAAACCTGTCGACTATTTGTTCCCATGCACCAACACCAAACATTACTTGAGGACCTCTTGCATCCATAGATGTATAAATAGAACCTACTGGGTTCATTAAATCAAACATATGAGATAATATAGGATTGTCTATTTTGAACTTAAAATATAGTGCAACTATTTCAGGTTTCTTCTGGTTTGTGTCAGAATATTTTTTATAATATAATCTTATGTTTTCAGGGTAGGTAAAATCTTGACTATAATATTTATTTTTGTCATCTGTATAATAATATACTATTCTCGTTTTTTCTATTGCATTATATCTTTTATATCTATAATAATCTAAATATAATGTTAACTTTTGTTCATCTACATGTGGTGTTCTATCGTCATCTCCATAGTCATAATAATATGGTGCTGGAGCTGGGTCAGGCAATGTCATATCTGCCATTTCATAAACTCTTAAATATTTCTTTTGTTCGTCTTCATATAAGTTTATGTAACAGTTGTTGTCTAATGGAACTTTAACTTGTGTTCCGTCATTCTTTTTATAGCTTACATACATTTCATTGTTATTTTTCGGAATGAGTTTACATCGTATACCATTTTTTAAGGAGTGTACAAACTGCCATCTAAAATATTTATTTTCTTCATCGACAGAAAAGTCACCAACAATAGTTTCAATATTTTTAGTTGTTCCTATCAAACTTTGGTATATTTCGTTAACATATGTTTTATCTGCTTTCTTCTCTAACTCATCATTAACATAAGTTTTATCTGCTTTAAGGTCTAAACATCCTGAAACCCATCCTGTATCAGCTTTAGTTTTAAAAATCTTTGATGTCCATTCGTGATACCATTCAACCCTTTCTTTAATTTCATTATCTTTTTCATCAACATAAACCAAATTTGCTTTCTTCATTAACTCACCATTAACATAAGTTTTATCTGCTTTCTTCATTAATTCACCATTAACATATTCCTTATCTGCTTTCTTCATTAATTCACCATTAACATATTCCTTATCTGCTTTCTTCATTAATTCACCATTAACATATTCCTTATCTGCTTTCTTCATTAATTCACATTAACATATTCCTATCTGCTTTCTTCATTATTTCACCATTAACATATTCCTTATCTGCTTTCTTCATTAATTCACCATTAACATATTCCTTATCTGCTTTCTTCATTATGTCGTTTAGGAAACCTTTTATGAATTCCTCATTTAAATTAAATCTTCCAATCTTCAAAACTTTAGGAAATGCATTAATGCGTAATCTTTGTTCTTCTTGGAATTGATATATCATCCGTTTATATAATTTATTGAATTCATAAATAAAATTTCTTTTATATTTGATATCACTGCACACTTTGCAAACGAATTCGAAATGGTCATTTTTTCAATACTATCTCCAAATCTCCATATTTCAACCTTGCGTTTTGTTTTGCCGTCTTTGAATTATATGCATATATGGCATTGTTAATGGTTTGAAGGACCTGGGCGCTTTGTGCCTTAAGTTGCTGTGGTTGTGTTAATCATTTATATGATTTAAAAATAAATATTTAATCCGTTATCTCATCAGCTATTTTTCTATTTGAAATTGCCATAATATTTCATTCATAAATTCTAAATCACAATCAAATAGGTCAGTTATTCTAAATTTAATATTTTGATAAATCTTTTGAATGAAGAATAAATGAATTCCCGGATAATTGAAACGGATATGATAAGAAGAAAAGTGTTTAAGTTGATGGATAAATGTTTTGTATTGATGGGTAAGAGTTAGGGTCTAATGTTTGATGTGAAAATCTCATTGGGGTATTAACTTTATCACATTTGATTAAATGAAATTGGAACCAGTGTCAGAATACAAACATCCCAACATCTTTTTCAAAATTTAATATCCCCAACAATGAACGAAAATGAGGAGTACAAAATTTAATTTTCAGCGGAAATTTAATAAGGATTTATTTCATCAAGTTCAAAAAGTTATCAGGTTTTGATTAAAATTTTCTTCATACCATACGATAAATGATTCATTTAAATAACTTAAAATCGTGTTAATCCCATTTCGCTATCACATTATTAATTCATATCATATCTTTTTCATGGTCATCTTTAATAATGATATATAATCTGAAGGGTCTAAAAAATGGGATTAAATTTACCACTCACAGAACGAGAGTAACATTATAAATTCCGCTAACTGTTAATTTAATTCACAGTTATTATTTGAAATAATATGATAATTGACATTTTTATTACGATTAAAAATATGGTAAAGCGTTATTTTCCAGTGATAAATAAAACTAGAATAAGATTACCTCAAGAATTCATAAATTCAACGAATAAGAAATTCATTCATGTTATAAATTTTAGTGTTTTCAGAAAATATGAGTCGATGTCATATTCATCAAAGGTTATATTTCACTTCATTCAAATTTAGTTCAATCAAACCATATAATGACCATTTCATAAGATTTTCAGATGGTATTAAAATGCAATTGATAGATTAAAATATGAACAGATTGACAATATCGAATTTTGGAATTTTGGTTTAAATATCCGATGGAAAAAAGATTGAAGTTAAAGATAAAGCTGATACTATAACAAAAACAATTACAATGACCGATCCGGATAGTGGGGAACAAAAAGAAATAAAACAAACGATAGAAACTGGTGAAAGGTCAATTATTATTGATTATGATTCAAAGGATTATTATTCGATAATGTTAATGCTTGAATATTAAATAGCCTTAACAAAGAATTTTTCAAGTGATATTTTATATTCATCAACTATTTTATTATAAATATTATTATATGTTAAATGAAGTTCAGTTGTTGTTCCATTTTTATATCTTTAATTGTGCTAATATCCTTTATAGGATTTATTTTTGCAACTGTTCCGCAGCATGAAACCTATCATCTATGAAAAATTGAATCTTAACGTCTGAATCTTGAACATCACAAAGAATGGCGATAATGTGAATTAATGATTCATAAGGTAAAATAATTAAACCAGATTGGTCAATTAAATTTATTATTGAATCATAATTATTAATTATAGGGTGTCCAAAGGTGTGTTTAGCACAAACCTGAATACTGCGAATAGAAATAAACAAGTTACATATATATAAAGTTTATTTAAATATAATCACCATTGGATTCAATCACGCGTTCGCAGCGATCGATCCAGGCTTGAAAGACACGCTTTAAATCATCATGAGAAAATTGCTCAAATTGCTCTCTTACAAAATTTTCAAGATCATCTGGACTCGCGAATTCGCGTCCTTCAGCTCTCTTTTTTAGCGTGCCGAATAAATAAAAGTCAGAGGGTGCAATATCAGGTGAATAAATTGGGTTTGGAACAACTTTGACATTGTTTTCCACCAAGTAATTCATTCCTTATGACTTTTGTGAACTCTTGAATTATCAAAATGATTGCAAACTTTTGTTTTTTTGTTTGGATTTCTCAAACTCATCAGAATTGATAATTTGAGTAAGCATTGTCAATTAGATACTGAGCATTCATCGTATTAGGTTTTTTGAAGAATATCAATTGCGATGATGCATTCACGCCCAAAAAACCGACAACATCATCATTGGTGTGTCAATTTTTTTCTTCGGGAATGTTTGCGGATTTTCATCCTTCGGGATCCACATGATTTTGCTTCTGTTGCATATTGAAACCAAGACTCGTCCCCTGTTACTAAAAAGCGAAACTTCTTGGATTGATACGCACCCAATATAGAGAGGAGCTCTTTCGAAGATTGGACTCTAGATTTTTTTTGAACTGAATTAAGGTTGTGCGGAACCCAACGTGTATACGCTAGTTTGTAGTTCAAATAATTGTGCAGATAATAACTGACTGTTGTACGTGGTATCTTTGTCATCTCCTCTATCCTTCTGAGTGATGCTCTTGGGTCTTCATCTAGCGCTTGAAGAATTGCTTTGATTTTTCTTTGATCGGCGATTTTTTGTCAATTTTTATGATGGGCGCCTTTTTGTTCATGAAGTGATACATCCTAAATGATACGTTACAGTGGAATAGCTAGGACATCCATACCGAAGCATTTTACCAATGTCTCGTAGATTTTTTTAAGTCTTTGCATTTTTTGCAAGAGCGAGGATGTTTTCTTTATGATTCATTAAAAAATGAAAAAATCCGCCAAAATTTCCGCGAAAACCGCCTCTTGTCTCAAAATTCATTTTATATCCCGGCATGGCGCCAAAATACAACTTACTCATCATATACATATATTCATATTTTTTATTATATATTTATAATCAGCATATATCTCCTTTAATAGTCTCATATAGAGCGCTGTGCTAAACGCACCTTTGGACACCCTATATTATATCACGGTAAATTTTCATTAATTCAGAATTAATGTCTATTTTATATGGGTTCTCGATGTTTGATGAAAGAGGTGGGGGGTATGTTGGATAAGTGGGAATTTCAACGGGTTCTTTGCCAGGTTCAGATAAAATGATTGGGTCTCCATTCTCATGGTTTTCTTCATTCTCCTCCTCCTTTTTCGGTAAGTCACGAGTTAATAAATTTGGTTGAGTTGCTGAACTTGTTAATTCGGGGCTAACATTAACTTTAACATTTTGAATAATTCGTGATTTATCATCATTTACATTATAACCAACCGTAATCTCTGCTTTTGCGTTAGTGTTCTTTTGACTAGTGAAACGTCTTCTCATTTATAATCGAATAAAAAAATATATTTAAACTTTTATTTTACTGGAACTTTTGAATCTATTATTCCCTGTATTTGTTCATGAAGTTGATTTTTAGCTGTTTCATCGAAATTAATAGACCGAATATATTCATTAATTGCATTCTTATAATCAACTGATTTCTCAAATTTTCTTTTATCTGATTCCTTAAATATAAGTTAAACCTCGTTGCTGATATAATGGTTTCTTAATTAAATCTTTGAATGCTTGAGATAAAGCACCTGATGCAATTCTTGCTACTATAATTGGTTGAAATTGCTGTTTAAGTTCATCTTTAACATTTGCGAAAACTGGATCGAATAAAGCAACTTTAAAGAATTTCTTAGCTGAAATTTCGGGTCTAATATTTGCATATTGACCATTAAACTGGTTAGAATATCGTGGTAATCCATCCGGTCCCTCTTCAATAGCATTTAATTCTTCATTGAAATAAGAATATGGATTATGACGGTATGAATTAATTGGACCATTTTTACCTTCTCCAATGTATTGTTTAACAGCTTTTCCATTTTCATCAAATTGCATAGGATAACGTTCATTATATGCTTTACGTTTAGGATAATCAGATATAGTTTATTTATAACCATTTATGACTTTAATATTACCTTGACCATCAGTAACGAAAACTTCATTTACATCAGGTTTTTCCATTTGGACCCGTAATGTCTGCTTCGTGTGCTTCCCAATTGGACCATGACGTTTGGCATATGCTTGAGCTTCTGGTAATGTTAAAACGTTTCTCATTTGTTTAACATCTTTTTGAAGACCAGCAACAATATGAACTAATTCTTTCATTCCATCAGGAACTTTCATAGTTCTATTATATGCACCTTTTTGTTTTGTCCCTTGTTTTAATGGAACCTGTAGAAGATTTGCCATTTCTGTATGTTTAATTATAAATAAAAATAAAAATTAATTATAAAAAGTTAATCAAATTTCACTTCCTTTTTTAAATCAACTATTATTTTCCGTTCACCTAATTGCTGATATTGTGTGTAAAGTTCATTAATGCTCATTGGTAAATTCACTTGATAAAGCATAACGTTCAACTGTTGACGACTAAACCCGCTGAAAATGAAAAGTGTTGATAGATTTGATTTAATGTTTGTGCTTAATGCTTTGAAATATTGAACAGCCATAAAGAATGAACATTGAATGTGTCGACATTGAGTTAATAACTGATTAAAATATGATTTCTCATTTGTTATTAGTTTTGATTTCACTGCATCATCTAGAAAAATGAGTGAATGCAAAAATTCTTTATCAAAATTTGAAATGGAAAGTGTTTCAAATAATTCATCCCGTTGTTTATCAATAATTTTATCCTCTAATCCTTGCTTCTTGATTGTATTATATAATTCTTTATACATTAAAAAGTTTTTTAAATAATCTTCTGCTTCTTCTTGTGATAAATAAATAATTGGAATTTTGATTAAATGCTTTAAAGATTCAAATGTATCATCTGAAGGTGAACCTGAACGGTTGATATAAATTAACACATGTGAATAGGGGGAAGTGTTAGCAATAATGATAATTTGTTTTAATATCGTTAATGTTTTACCTTTATTCTGTTTACCAATTGCTGCAGTGATTGAATTTAAGTAACATTCAGAATATGGAATTTTCATCAATTTTTCCTTAGATAGAGCATTTCTATTATCATTCAATGCTTCATTAATCATATCATCTACGTATGTATTATATACTCCCGCTAATTCTTCATAAGGGGTGGATGAATTTAAATCCATTTAATCAAAAATAAATTTATAATTTTAAACATTTCTATTCATCAATATTTCATCATATGAACTTCTATACTGTGGTGGTGTACCTGTTGGATGATATTTCAAACCTTCATCCGGTGTCCATGTCCAATATGTAGTCCTAGTAAACCAAACCTGAGGAGGATTTGTCACCTTTGAACAGTAAGTGTCATTTTCACCCTGAATGATTGGATAAGCTTTCACTTGTACTGTAACTTGTGAGTTAAAAGTTTCTAATCCATCAAAGAATATACCCGCTCCATCACGTTGAACTGGAATAGTGCATAAGAATGAAGTTTGGTCTTTCCATGTTCTAGCTAATGGCGCGCCATCATCTCCATTCAGTGGTCTAGTTAATGAGTCCTCGTATTCTTCCGTGCATTCATTCACTCCATCTAAATCAGAAGCTTGAAGCATACGTGTAAAGAATATGTCGCCCACTGTTGCCATCGCTTGATCGGGGAAGTTTCTGGAATCTATAGTGACCTGAAGACCTCGAAGCATTGGATTTTCTAAAACTGTTCTTTGCATTGCATTTTTCGGAAATGTTAACACAACATCTGTAACATTATGAAGAGCGTATGAGAAATCTGAGCTAATACCTTCAGGAGTGATGCAACCTCCATTTAGTGAACGAACGTCAATATGTTGAGCTGGAATCATGAATGGATCTTCCTTACTAAATAAACGTGGTATTGCTTTAACTGATTCTTCAATTAAACCGTATCCTGGTGTAATACATTTATCCTCTAAAACTTCCATCTTTGTGCATGAAATAATAACATCATCAACTGTTGCGTCAGCAGATGTAGCGGCTAAGCTTGTAATTAATTTGGCAGGAAGTCCGATTTGTTGGAATTTGCGATCATATTTATAAACATGATTCATAATCTTTTCATAATTTTCATCAGTTATCTTTTCATAAACGTAATTTTGTAAATCAGCAACTCTTAACGGTCAACCTGACAAAATACTAAAGTATCCCTGAAAACATAATATTTAAGAATGATATCACCAAATGATTTAGGATAATCATCGAACGCCTGAAATGCTAACAAATCATTTACCGGAATAATCATATCAAAAGTGACATCAACTTCTTCATTTGCTTTCTTGAAAATTTCAGAAGGGTCAATATATTTACCACATACTGAGTTATCATATTTTTGAACATTATTATATAACGAATGAACAAACTTTTTAACTTTCCTTTCTGATTTTGGTTTATATGTTGCAAATGCGAAAGATTCACGGGCGCAATCCATCTGAAGATAACCGGCATCACCTCTTTCGGTTTCTACTTCTAATTGTTTAAAGCTTTGATTTGATGATTTGTAACCAACGAATAAACGCATGCATTTAAAAGCGGCATCACATGTGAAAGCTTTATTTGAAACTAGAGTTGCTTAACTTTGCGTTTAATATATGTGTCAACCTAATTGGTTCACATCATGAGCTGGATTTGTAATTCTTAAATGAGTTTGTTTATCATCAAAATATGGGAGCATCAGAGTCATAGCATGAACTTTTCAAGTTCTCTATAATATCTTCTACCGTCATTCTTTGCGAATATTTCATTTATCTTTTCGAATGAATGAAACACATTTCCATTAATCGGTTGGTTTGGCACTAAATAGTTAGTCGTCATTTATTAATAAATAAAAAAATTAAAATTAAAAGATGGAAATGAATTTTTAATGAATGACAATATCTAAACAGGTATATTTAAGAAACTGTGGGATAGAGTAAAAAGAGGAGCGAGTAAAGTTTGGGAAACATTGAAGAAGGGTGCAAATTGGATATTTAAGAATAAAGAAGCAATTAGTGACATTGCTGAATCAATAACACCAAAAGCTGCCCCAATAAGAGAAGTTTTAAATAAAGGAGAAAAAGTTTATCAAAGACTACAACCAATACTGAGATAAAAATAATATTTATTTATTTTTCCACTATCTACCCCCTATTTTATTAAGTATTCCTTCAGCAATTCCACCAACTGCGTTACCTGCTTGTGCTCCCATCGCTGGATTACCTGCTTTAGTACCTAATACTCCACCTATGATAGTTCCTGCCGTTTTCGCTACTGGTGCCAAAGAGTTTGCAACAGGTTTAATAACCTTTTTATAAACCCAACCTGCAGCTTTCTTAATTCCATCCCATAATTTTTTAAAGAATCCTGCCGCCATTTCTGATTTAATATTAATTAAAAAATATATTTCATCACTTATATTCTAATTTTTATTTAATGATAAATGAAACCAATGTTAAAAATAAATGAAACAGAGGAAGAAATAAGTGAAAATGTTCAACAAAAAATAAACGTTGTTAAACCAATTACTGAAATAAAAATTTTTTCATCTGTTGAAGAATTTAATGACTATTATGCTAATAATAAAAAATTATTTGAAGAATTGACAACATGTAAATTGAATAAAATGTTTAAAGTTGATGGATTCAAAATTTCAAAAATAAAAGGAGTGGTTAGTTTGAAATCTATTCCCCAATCAAGAATCACCTCATTAATGAAAATTGATGATTTAACAAAAAGAATAGAAGAGATTGAAGAAAGAATGAATCAAATAATTGATTTCATAAATTCAAATAATCATTAGTTTCTAATTTCTTTTTACTCATTTATGACTTCATTCAGGATTTAAACATTGGTTTCATTTATCACGGATTAGCTGACATCATCTATATATAACTTCTTTTATTTCATTATGTATGGGTTGAGTGTAAATGTCTTACAATTTGTATCATTTTTAAATCTTGATTTATTCAAAAACGTAAGAATAAAAACCGTAAGAATCATACATTTTTTACTTCATATGTTAAAAAAAATGATACAAAATCGTTCTATATTGTATGAATTCTTACGTTTACAAAAAAGGTCACACAACCCGCTATATATACTACTGATTAAATTAATTATTTCTTATATGGACAAGATGAAGGTTAAAGTTTCTCTAGACCTATAATAAAACCATGCAAGTGGATTGAGAAGAGATGATAAAAGAACAATATTACTTATAAAAATTTCTCAACCAAAGAGGAATTTCAGATGTGTGAACTCTGTAACTCCTTCCAAATGTCGCATATTTTCTAATCCTAACATGTTTTTGCCATACTTTAGGAAATTTTGTTCATGAGATCTATAATTGATATGAAACAAGATAATATAATGTCATTGTATGATTAATCTAAAGGTAGATAACTTATAAAGAAACATTTCTTTTTTTTATGGAAACTTCGATTCCTTATCAAGAAATCGAACTCTTTAAAAAAGAAGGAATTTGCTCAGTTAAATCTTATTTTGATTCAAATTATATTGCATTTCTCACCAAGGATGATATATTTATCCATGATTCATCATTAATTGACTTTCCATTTGTGTCAAATTACCAGCGTGATGAAGAATCTATTCAAAAATATGGACAAAATCATTGGATTCAATGGATTGATAAGGAAAATATTGCATATGGAACATGTGCAGGAACAATTTTCCATCAAAAAATCGATTCTGAAGGCCAATTTCTTGAACCAACAGTAATTTCTATCGAAAAAATCATAGTATCAACATTTATTGCTAAAAATTTACTCGGAATCTGTACATCTACTTCCGAAATATTTTTATATGATCCACAAAGAAAAATTAAGCAAAAAATTCAGTTACCACCCGAAATAGGTGCCATCAAGAACCCCATGTTTCAAGAACCGTATACTCTTTACGGACTTGCAAATAATAGACCGATTAATTTTCAAATTAAACCAGAAATAATACAAGGAAAAGCTCCATTACAAGTTACAAGTATCAATTGTCCAAATATTTCTGAAATTTGCTATCATCAAAACTCAACATTCGCTGGATGCATAAAAAACGACAATTCAGTTCATATCGCGCTCAAAGGATACGAAGAGAACTCGACAGTCATACTTAAAGTCGAAGATTCCAAGTCAGAAATCATTGGCCACACATTTTTAAATAATGGAACTTCATATGCTACTTTTCATCGAAATGGATTATTACGCATATGGAATTCCATTACAGGATCAATAAATAACATTACTATCAACTCAATTAAAGATTGTACGTCATTTTGTCTTGATAAAACAAATCAACAGCTAATTCTAGTCTCAAATGAAGGAGTTAAGTCAATACAGTTCATAACATTCAAATGCGAATACGGATTTACTCCCAGAGCTGTTTTTAACATATTTTCCAACGAAAAAATTTTTGATATCTCAAGTGATGACACAGCTAAGCTATTTTTCCCATTGAGTAATGCCGTAGTATACAAAGACGTCCTTCTTTTATGCAATAAAAAAGGTTTTGCCACGTATAGAAAAAATGAATTGTCAGAAGTCGTTCAAATGGAAGTTTTGCACTCAACAATCATCATGGACACGATTGTTATTGTCTCCTACAGCAAAGACATGTACGGATATTACGTTGCATTTTTTGATTTTCATTGTAATGAGCTTGGCTGGTTCCCTTTATCTCATGCAGCCTTAACAATGCATGTATGTAATAATAAGATCGTTCTCTCCGCGAACACGAAGTTCTCTGTCATTAAATTGTCCAATGAACCCATTGATACGAAATTCATCACCAGAAAAGATGAAAAAATCTACATAAACATTAAAACAACGAACGTAACAAACCAGATACAAGATGCTCTGGCAACAAAGAGATCGAAGGCCGTTGTTTTTAATGTAGACGGATCAGTAATAATCCAAACAACTAAAGAACAATTAGCAACAAGATGTTCTAGAATTTGGTTCGTGACAAAAAGTGACATGTTGGTCATTCAAAAACCATGTCAATATATTGTTATGTTTAATGGATCGTTGTTTCCGTTTAATGGATCTGTTTTATTCTCAGATGGCTATTGTTTTTATAACTTTTTGCCTGATATTCAATTTGGAAAAATTATTTTGAGGAAAGAGGTTGTTATACCACATTTGTTGATGCCATCAGTTGATAGTGATGAAAACTTTGAAATGGCGCTTGAACATTTCGATGGTTGTCCAGATTTATCAACATTTTTGGCTGATACTTTATTATATTCAGACCAAGTCAAGAAATTCTCATTAACACTTAAGAGATTCTGTAATTTAGGAGACAAACTATTACAATCTCAGATTTTTTCAAAATGTTTATCCAAATTTGAAAATTCTCAATTAGATGAGTTTATGATGACAATAGATGTATTCGCTGTATTCAAGAATCTATCCCAACCAGCTCAAATAGTTATTCTTAATAAATCAAATCCGAAATTGTTTTGTGAGCTTGTAAAACAAGGAATTGGCTACTTCCAAAAGCCACATGAAGATTTCCTAGCTCCTGTTGTAAATATGCTTCAAAAATATGAAGTTAGCAAAGCAATTAGGTTAATTGAACTATTTGACCTAGATATTCCAAAGATTTGTGAACAGGTGAACTTCCCTGCCATCAAACTTGAATCTATGCTGAAATATGTTTATTTGGATGTTAATTCTTTTTCAGAATATTCTCTTCCTTCTGTTGTTAATTTCATTTGCGCTTCCCTTATAGGAGTTAATAAACAGAACTTTGCGCTATCAATTCTCTTGTCAACTGGCAATTTTAGGAAGGCTTCATCGATTTTATCGATTAATGATGATCTTCTGTCAGAAATCAAGACCATTAAGATATCTAACGATAACTTAATGAAGACTATCGAAAATACTCTTTCCCTCATATAAATGTAAATTTTTATATTATAATATTTTGATATTAGCTGTAATAAATCAGTAGACTTAGTTACATATGAATAGAAAACAATATTTTACATTCATTTTCTCACATTTACAAAAAAATCAATGATTCAAATATCTTTATATACAAATTTATTATAACAAACAAACAAATTAAATTTACAATGATTAATAACCGAAATTAAAGTGAATTTCTTTTTGGCGTTTTGAATATACATGTGGTATGTTTTATACGAGGTCTAGCATTATATAATCTTGGGAGAATCGTTGGTAAAGCCTGATTTGAGAGAGAATTTTGCCTAAATATGGCCATATTAAGTAATTGATCAACTGTTGGTCTCTCTTCGGGGTTTTTGGATAGACAGCAACCAATAACTTTTTGAAATTCATGATTTCTAATAAGTTCTAGCTGTGGTTTCTTGTGCAAAGTATTTTGACACAATTCTGTTTCATCAGCTCCGATCCAAGGGAAAAATCCGGTTGCCATAACAAAAAATGTGACACCTATTGACCATATATCTGCTTTAAATGGATTATATGGCTTCATGTCTAATATTTCTGGAGCAATGAATGGGATTGAGCCACCATAGTGAAGTTCTGTGTCCTTGTTTTCGTATTTGATGCTAAGGCCAAAATCGCATATCTTTATCCTATCATAATCATCAAGAAGTATGTTTTCTGGCTTTATGTCTAAATGAGCGATTTTATTATTCTGACATGCTTGAATTGCCTTCAGAATACCGCATGAATAGCGGATTAAATTATCACCATCTAAGTAATTCTTTTGTTTGATAATGGAATATAATGAGGCTTGGCAAAATTCGTATAAAATGTAGATAAATCCTTCATAGTGCTCGTAATTATACATTCGAACAATTGAAGGATCATCAATTTCGTTCATTAGATTGATTTCTGATTGACGAAAACGATTTTCAGGAATTACTTTCAGAGCAAAGTGCGTTTCATAATGAGGATCATAAACTAAATACACTACCATGTGTTCATCAGCATCAACAATATCTTTTATGATGATATTTTTAATCTTAGCATATGATTCATCTGTTGGATTCATAAATTCAATAATGAAATCATTTTTGTTTTTTTGAATGGGTGTTAATTATTTTTCACATTAATACTTGATTTATTTTTTATTCCATATTACAGATAGAATTTATAAATCTGCATTCAAAAATATTTATGTAACGCATTGAAAATTTTGAACTAATTTGAATATTCACAAAAATTATTTTTGATATTTTATACCATATGTGATTTAAAATAAAAAATAAATGTCATCGTTTTTTATAAAAATTATAAAAATTGCAAAATATGGATTTACTTTCAGTTATAAACTATTTGTTTAAGTACGTTCATTAAATTGAATTTTTTGAATATGTGTTTTTTGTTTTCAATTTTTAAAATTAATTAATAATTTGATTAAAACCATAATTTCCTCACAACTCTTTTTTAGCATATTATTTCATATTATATGATATATTGTTTTTTTCTCAAATACATATCGGGAATTGTGAAAAGTTTATTAATAACATTTGCCTTGTTTAGCCATAATATCATAATTTTATTCGATATTTTCTAAATTATTTTGTATTTTCAATTTATTGATAATTTCAATAACAAAAAATTCAATAGCTCTCAATATCATTACATAAAATTTCAATTATTAATTATTTTTAACTTATAATCATTAATTATATAGCATTTGATAGATTGACTTTTTATTTTTATTGTTTTATTTCAATTCAACATTAGTTTTCACCTATTTTCATATATTATTAATTCAAATTATTTTATCTTTATAATGATGCTTTGCAACGAATAAAATCAATTATTTGTGAAAACAAAAAATTCTCTCAAATTGAAAATAAGTATTATTTGCGAGAATAATCATTACAACCATCTACTGGCATGGGATAACTATATGGCTTAAAATTTTATCTCCAAACTTTAATATCTATGAGAAAATAATGATTCACAATAATATTTTTGATAATCATTAACAAATGAATGCCACATTAAGAAAAATGCAGGTCTTATATAACAATTGTACTTGAGTTAATGTTTTTCAATATCAACTCTGCAATAGAAAAATGATAAATGTATATAAATACCATCATGCATCTAAACATAAAATTTTTATTTCATCAGCCAAAGGCTCTCATCCAGATAAAATGATTTACAAATTAAATTAAAGTTCAAGAAATAATATCACATCCCAACCTACCTATAAAATATCACTCTTTTAATTTTAACTTTTTTGTATTCCTTCGTGTGATCTTTCTTGCTCAATTTAGAAATCATGAAAGACTTAAAACATTTCATATTCAATGCATATACGAAAATATATAGAAGGCAATATCCTTCAAATCTTTATATGAAATGTGATTTCTTGGAATTGAATCTGACAAGTAGTATATGTTGAAGGGTTTAGTGACTTTTTTTGTTACGTCTATATATAGATGAAGGTATATTTTCACATCTTCTATATATAGATGATATAAAAATTTTTTCTTACGTTTTTTAAGTCATGAATTCGTAAGAAAGCGCGACATTATTAAATAAATTAGTAATAAATATTATATACTAAACACATTTTAAAAATTAACATTAATTTTAAAATAATTTATTTTTTATCTTTTATAAAAGAAGCTATATATAGATGATGTCAGATATTCCGCGATTAATTAAACATTGTTTAAATCCTGAATGGGTTAAACTTCAATTTAAAAATGAAGATTGTGAATTATTAAATGAATATGAAAGCCAAAATAAGCTAATGAGGTATAAATATAATGATAAAGAATATTTAATTTCATGGAATCAATGGAGTCATAATCAAAGACCTCATAAACGAGAAGAAGAAATTGAAAATAATGAAATGGAAATCATTGATGACATTAAAGAGGATGGAATTCCTAAATTTTGTAGAAAAACCTTTAGAACTAAGTTAGGAGCATATAAACGTAGAGTATTAAATCCTGAATATCTTAAACATCAATTTAAAAAGGAAGACTGTGAATTATTAAACGTTAATGAATATGAAAATGCTAAATCAAAACTGAGATATAAATATATTGGAAGTGATGAAAGGTGTAAAGATAAAGATAAAGTTTATTCAGTTTCATATAATAACGGGCACACGTTAGGGATAAGAAAACATTTAGGAGATTATGGGAAATGTTCTGAATTCTTCAAATCTAGTATGTACGAGAGAATAAAAGAAATTAGAAATAAGGGTTTCGTTTTGCGAAAAAAACGTACAATACGCAATTTCGCTAAAAAACATTTAGCTAGCAATTTCGACCTTTGACTCCACTCGAGAAAGGGACAGACTAGCCCATTGTCACTTTTTAATTTAGCAAATGAACGCTTATGGAGTGGAGTTTTTGGGTAAATCTGATTTGCTTATAAATGAAATAAAATCAAAAGAAACCATATTGGCATTATATTATGCAAAAATAAATGATCGTACTTAGTACTTTTAAAGTTAATTTCAGAAAAAATTTGACACAATGGTATCCGGCACATACAAGTGGTGTACAACCAAAATATAAGTTGGTTTAAACATATATTGCTATATCTCATGATCTTACTTAGTACTTTTAAAGTTAATTTCAGAAAAAATTTGACACAATGGTATCCGGCACATACAAGTGGTGTACAACCAAAATATAAGTTGGTTTAAACATATATTGCTATATCTCATGATCTTACTTAGTACTTTTAAAGTTAATTTCAGAAAAAATTTGACACAATGGTATCCGGCACATACAAGTGGTGTACAACCAAAATATAAGTTGGTTTAAACATATATTGCTATATCTCATGATCTTACTTAGTACTTTTAAAGTTAATTTCAGAAAAAATTTGACACAATGGTATCCGGCACATACAAGTGGTGTACAACCAAAATATAAGTTGGTTTAAACATATATTTTACTATGGTCAATATCCTAAATACTGATTGCTTTGCATTCATATCTCTTACATTTTCTATACCCACATCACTATTCATTGCTATTCCTATCTTTTTCATTTTTGTTTGTTTCTCATAATTTCTCAAAAAACATGATAACTTGATATTTGTAAATATCATACTTTATAACGTAAATAAGAACTTGACCTATTAAGAAAAGCAGTAATGAAAAGAAAATCTGAAATTCATAAAAATTACAAGTTTTTGATGACAATTAGCTTAATTAAACCAGGTACAAGATTATATAATTGTATTTTCTATCCAATTATCCATATAATATCTTATCCAGAAAAAATAACTTGATCAATACCAAATGATTTTTTAACTAGTAAATAAAGTATTTTCTTTACACACACATTGTATATCATAGTTTTTTTTTGGTTTCGCAAAACATCCAAAAACAAATATGCTATAAAAGTGACAATTTTAGCAAAACGAAACCCTTATTAGAAATAATTATTTTCATGAATGAAAGATTCACTACCATAATGAAATAAAAAATAAAAATTTTTTTAAAAAAAGGTGACCAAACTATTTTTTGAAAGTCCGCCATAACTTTAATGGTACTATTTCAGCGTGTACAATGAATACAAAAATTCTAAGAGTGCCACATAAAATAGTACTTTAGACTTGAGTTAATGCTACCAAGCAAATGTTAAAAAGATGACTTTAGTGTTTTGATAATCAAAGATTAAAATCATTATTGTCTAAATCAATAATCATAACGACAGAAGTTAATGTTTTTTCATCAGTGCTTTAAATCCACTTTTAAAAGTATACCTCAAAAATCAAAATATCAAAAAAAATTGGCCGATAGGTTTGGCTTTAATTTTTGTCTGCTTTTATGATTTGATATGGATGTTATAATTTTAAAAGTTGAGCCAAATTCACCAATAGATTTTTGAGATTTGCAAATACTCAATAATTTTCAGCGTGTTATCTTTTATTAAAAGAACTATTTGGTTTCAGTATCATATAAATTGATATTTACTTTCTATTTGAACCTTCATTTAGCTAATGATTTAATAATACAGATTTCATCTAGTCCTTATAAGAGAATTTTGAATTTGTTATAATAAAAAAACAAACAGATATAGCTTACACTTCTATAATAAAGATACCTTTTATAGAAATCAGTATGAAATGTGTTTTGGCTTATTGGAAGCATATCAGACATAATCACCATAATCAAAAAATCTATATACCCAATAAGTAATAAATTTGTCGATATAGATTTTCCATAAAATTAGTTTTTAGTCTGATCTTAAAATAAATTTAATTTTTTATAAAAAAATCACATTTAAAAGTACCTTTTTAGTAGCTCGAAATCCTGTTGGTGAATTTCGGGCGTACTTCAAAATTAGCTTTTCTTCTACATATGCAAGCTATATTTTAAATATGGGGCAAATCGGATCGGCGAAAGGAGTTTAGTTACCTTTTTAAAAAATAAACTTTAAAAATTCATGTCTTACGAAAAATTAAAACTTAGTTATGTTTATTATTTTATTTTTTTATTTTGTATGAAATGAGCGTCAAAACTAACGACGTTAAAAAATTGGGATTCACAAATGAGGAAATAAAGGATATATTAGAGGAGGCGGGTTATGAGGTTGATAAATATTATTTAAGAAATTGTCAAAAATTCGCGGAGTTATTAAATGAGTTTGATTATGATGGAAAAATGAATAAAGATGATGTTATAAATTTCTTATATCCCACATCTGAAGAAGAAAAACCTAAAGAACCTGATGTTTTTCCTGAATATTATGAAGAACGGATTAAAGATGATGAATACAATGAAATTGAAAGACTGAAAAAAATAAGAGATGAAATAGATGAAAAAATTAAGGAATTAAGAGAAGTTGAAAATATAATGAAAATGAAGTAGAGGGTTTAATGAATATCCCAGCTTCAGAATCAGAAGTTCAGAAATCTCATGAAGAAAGGTATAAAAATTATGTCTCAGAATCAACACAAAATTTATTAGATGGTGAAATAGACGAAACACTTTCAGAAGAAGGTACTAAATTTATTCGTAAACATAAGTTACAATTTATTGATAATGAAGAATACCCCTGTATCTTATTTTCACCACCTTTAGATTCCGAAAAATTCAAAAAAGCACTAAAAAACGTGACATATGCAACTAATACGATTAAGAAAGAAGATCATGATATTTACACAAATTATTATTTAAATAAATGCACAGGTGTTGATAAAGTTTTTGATTTATTAGATAAAATATCAAAAGAAACCATTGGAACATATAAAATTTTATGTGATTGCGGTTTCATTGTTGAAGATACTAATAATGTTTCATATGAAAGAACAGCACCGAAGGAAGACGAAGTTGAAAGGTCTATATCATTCGTTATTAAGAATATAAAAGATATGAAAACGTATAAGCATTATATTTATTCATTTATTTCAGAAAAAATGGAAGCACCCCATAAAACATCTTCTTCATCATTTTATAGCTATTCATACATTCCTTTTCAAAGTTGTGAAATTAAATAAGACAGGAATTAGATTTAATGTATCAGGGTACGCATTCTTGAGTAAATTAAAATGTATTCGTCACGTCGCAGATGATAAAAATTTATGTGTTCTTAATTCATTTTATGGGCTTTAAAAATAAACTTTATTTTTATTTATTTTTTAATTTTTTATTCTTACATAAATGAACAAAAACGGAACAGCTAAAATGAATGATAATCAAATTAGAGCAGAAGGTAGAAGGTTATTTAAACGCTTCTATAACATTCCTGATGGTGTTAATCCTAAAACTCGTAGAAGCTATTTAAATGAAGCAATAGATGCATATGAAGGGTTTGACATTTCATCAGAAAGTGAGAGATTAGCGAGAATGTTAAATGTTAATATTGATTTCTATTATTGTGATCCTCAACCAGAAGAGGTGGACATAAATAAGGTAGACTTTCCATTAGTGGATTCAATAATGATAGATCCAGAATTTGAAACAGTAAATATTTTATTAACACAGAGTCCATGTGGAAAACTTCACGCTGACAGAATAACAGACGTTGAAGCACTCACCGGCTATAAAGTTTGTCCATATTGTAAAGAAGAAGTTTATTCTATCCGTGATGGTCCAGAAAGGAAAAACCAAAGAAGATTTTTAAAGCATTGTGAGAAATGTAAAGAAAATAATGGAAGATTAATTCAAGACGTTCAATTGCAAAAGACCCAGCAACCATATGCACCACATATTACGAAACAGAAGATATATCAGTGGTTATTAGCTCACAATTTGCAGAAATATTATAAACCGACAAGATATTATATTACTTTTGACTTCGAAACATTAGAGACTAAAGAAGAATTACAACTTTCTGAGTGTGCAACTTTGAACGCTTACTTAAAACCATTCATGGTATCATCAACGGTTAAATTAAATGATAAAACATATACGAGGAATTTTTGTTTAACTTCGAGTGATTCTTTTATTTCTGATTGGATTGAATTTTTATTTTCAACCTGTTCATTAGTTGCTAAATCAAATATGAGTCAATACGATGAATTATTGAAGCCGCAAACGGCGGGGACTTTGTCCCATACATTAAATGAAAAACAGAAGGAAGCATTTAAAGAACTTCTAGATGAGGAATTCAATAAAGTGAATATCATAGGTTTTAATTCGGGAAAGTTTGATTTAAATTTAATTCTTCGTGATTTAAACACTGCAAAATGGAAAATAAAATCAATGCTGGGTTCATCTTCACAATTTAAGCAAATCATTGTAAAGAAAACAAACGTTCCATATGAATTAAGATTTATTGACATCAGAAATTATATAGCGGGTGGAACATTAGATCAATTCACTCAAGATTTCGGAAATAATAAAACACGTGTTAAATCCTTTTTCCCTTATCAATTTATCACGTGGGAAAATTACGAAGAAGAATTATATAAAGTGGAACCATTCACTCAAGATTCATTTTATTCAGCATTAACTCAAGAAACTATATCAGATAGTGATTATCAAATATATCTCAATGATGCTAAAAATTTTAAGAATAGATTAGAATATTTTATTCATTATTGCAATAAAGATGTTGAAATTATGATTGACCCAATTGATAAAATTATTGAAGAAACATTTGTTTATAAAATTGATATGCTCCATAATCTTTCTTTATCATCGAATGCTTCAATGATTCGTTACGCTTTAGCATATAAAGACTTTAATCCTAATGAAAAATATCCTGAGGAAGAGATAGAATCAAGTTTTGAATTAACGAAAAAGTATTGGAAATATAAAATTGAATCATATAAGAAACAAGATGAAAAAGCAGAAAGAGATACTAAAAATGATGTTTCAATGGATGATTTTCAATACTATCACGATTTAATCCTTTCATCTAAATGCAAAATGTGTGGTAAAGCGTTTACATATGCAAATAAACCAACATTGGATAGAATCGATAATGAAAAACCACATACCAAAGAAAATTGTCAGTTAATGTGTTGTTTGTTGTGCATGAAAATTCGGTTCACTTCACTTCTGACAAAAAGTGACAAGTTTACATGACAAAAATAGTTTACTTGGCAAAATATATAGGGTATTTTTTTAAAAGTAGTTATCTTTATATATAAAAATAAAACTTTTGATATATTTGAGTAAATGATTTATTAATTTATTTATTTTTTTTAAATCAAATCATATAAATATATATATATATAATAGTGAAATAGAACAAGAGATAATTATTGATGATTAAATTGTAGACGAGGATAAAAGTTTAGATAAATTAATAAAATTAGTGTGGAATCAGACAAAGTTTCCCGCTGTTTGGGAAGGAATTGTTGGCTATGATGTACTGATTCATGATCAGTACATCATAGCCAACAATTCCTTATACAAAGTTCAAAAACTTGGGTGCAATCAGAACTGATTGCACCCAAGTTTTTGAACTTTCTCGAGGGAATGAAAGGGTAAGAGGTATACATTATGAATATATACCTCTTACCCTTCCATTCCCTCTCTGACAGCGGAAACTTTGTCTGAATGTTAAACTATTCAGACAAAGTTTCCCGCTGTTTGGGAAGGAATTGTTGGCTATGATGTACTGATTCATGATCAGTACATCATAGCCAACAATTCCTTATACAAAGTTCAAAAACTGATTTTCATTTGGCAGATCCACTTCTTGTCTTTCCATTTTTTTTGAATCAATTTATACAAATAAACTTATAAAACACAAAATTATTATTTTATAATATAATTCTTAGATAATACATCCGATATGTAAAGTGTCAAAAATGAAGTGAACCGAATTTTCATGCATTACAAGTTAATGTGTTGTTATTGCAATGTCGTAAAATCAAATAAAGATGAAGATGTTCAACGTTTAAGAATCAATTTAAGAAATTATACATTAAAAAATAATTTACCAATGACTTTAGATTCAGTTGAAGCTTATCACATTCTCCGTAATGGAATTACTGGTGGTTTATCAAATGTTCAACATAGAGTAAATCTTAAAGGAATCACGCACATTAATAAACTTTCATATAGTCCAGAAACTAAAACTGTATCAAATGAGGACACTTCCAACATCATGACTCATTTCGTTGGTGTTGATTTTAATTCATTATATCCTTCATCATTTTCATCTAATCCTCATGATTTCATTCAATATACTGACCATAAAATGTATATGCCGGGAAGATTGAATGGTGTTATCATTTGTGATACAGCAACAAAGAAAGCAAAAGCACTGGGAATAATTAAGAAGAAAAATACTTTATTCGTGGCTGAAGTAAAGGGTCACATTGATGAAAAATACATTAATGATTACATAAACTTTTTACCGATAATAAGAAACTTAGATATTATCACAGATGAAAAAACAATTGGCAGTTTTATGTATAATTACATGAAATCAAACAATCTACCGGTTGACCAGAAACAGAGGAAATTAACTCAGTTAGCATCAACACACAACCAATATCAACCATTTTCTTATTATTATCTTTGGTATCTAATAGACAGATTTCATTTTATCATCGATGATATTCAATCAATTTTAACATTTACGAAAAACACTTGCTTTAATGAATTTGCGAACGAATTTATGAACGAAAGACAAAAGGCTGAATTAGAAGGAAATAAAGGAAAAAGTTTATTTTGCAAGATTTCGCTTAATGGATCATATGGTTACGATGCAATGAATACACAAAATTACGCAAAGACTAAAATAATGAATGCACAGAAGGCACGCGTTGCATGTATGTCAAATAAGTTTAAAAACATAAGAGAAATAGGTGAGGATACATATCAAGTGATGCTTAAAGATAGATTTTATAGATGTGATACATGTTTACAAGAGGCATTCTTCACTTTAGATAATGCTAAATACTGGTATTTGGTTTTCATTTATGATTTTATGTATAAATGCATGGATGTTAATCGTTTTCATTTCATTGAAGGTGATACTGATTCATCTTATTGGGCTATTGCTGGCGATCCAAGTCTTCCTAACACTCAAGCATTTCAAGCAATTGTTACCGATAAACAATTTTATGATAAAAACATTTTCAAATTCGCACCATTTGATTTCTTCTGTTTTGATGAGAAATTTAAACCTAAATTAAAGAATAAAGCTGAAGAAAAAGCACATGAGAAGAAGTTATTGGGTTTAGCAATTGAGAAACAAGGTGATAACATGGTTGCTTTATGCCCTAAGTGTTATACATCATTCAACGGTTCAATTGATGGAAGTGATTTTAAAAAGATTGCACAAAAAATGAAAGGTGTTAGTTTACGACAAAATAAACAATTAACACCTAAAAATTATTTGGATATAATAAATGATAAAGTGATATTTGATGGTCAGAATATTAATTTACAACTTAAAAACGGGTCAATGACTCGCTTAACAATCGGTAAGACTGCATTAACAGGAGCACACACTAAGGCTGTATGTTGTGAAAATGGATGTTGTATGCCATTTATTTAATACAATTTAAAATTTTATTTTTAATAAAATGCCACAGAAGGGACAAAAGGAACCGAATAGATTTATACCAAATGGTTTTAACTTTCAGATTCCAAATAATCAACCGCAACGAATTTTTCAAATCCCACCACAGCATCAACAGCCGCAACAACGACCACCACCACCACCACCACCACAACGTCAACGGAGAAGAACATTCACCCCTGAAGAAAGAAATTTCAATAATTTGATGCGTCAACAAAATCAAGGTTTGAAATTTAGATAGAAGATATACCGCTGAGATTCATATTTTACCTAATAATACGGTTAATTTTGCTGGATTTTATGATCATCATCAGGAAATCTGGACTCCACCATTTGATACCGTTTTAGAAGGAGGAACCGTTAATGATGCGATTCAATATGTAAATAATGGTTTTGATACTATGATTCAAAGAGGTGGGCACCCTTAAAACATTTATTTTATTTTTATATAAATGGATAACGCAGATTTAGAAAATTTAATTGATGATTTAGTATTTAATCAAAATTTTCTTAATTATATGAATTAAAATCATATCTCCAAAACATAATAACAATATAACGGGTGATGATATGGATTATTATTATTCATATTATAAAAATGAAATTTTGAAATATCATGATAAAATAATTTCTGAAATTAAAGACAAAATTAAAAATAATGAATATACAAGGGAAAAACTAAATCACAACTTAAACAGTTGAAAGATTTCAAAAATAAAGTATTAACAGAAGAAGAGATTGATGAATTATATAAATTATATAATCCTGAGCCGCAAAAACCAAAGGAACAAAAACAAAAGAAGAAAAAAGCCGAAAACAACACCAAAAGAGAAAGTAGCAAATGTTCAACAGCTAAAGGTGCAAAACGCCAGGTCCTTCAGACCATAAATGATGCACAAGCTTTAATTTATGATTCATTAGTTAAACCATATTCAGCCCGACTTTTAAATGAAGATCAACTTTTGGAATTCATCCTTCAACATAAACTCGAAGCGGGAAAGTATATCAAACCTTTATATACAGCATATTTAAAACAAATGAATAGAATACATCCAGAATTAATGAAAGGAAAATCAACAACTAAAACTTCATCATCCAAAATCAAAGCAGATAAAATTAAACCACTTACAACACCAAAACCTCCAACGGTAGTACCTCCTCCTTCAGTTAATCCTTCATCATTCACTTTATTATATCCATTTCAAACATTAAAGAAACAAAAATATTTTAAAAAGGATTTCAAGATATTAAATAAACCAATTGACCCGAAAATTCAACCGTTAAAGGAAAAATTTAGTCGCCCTTCATTTGCACCATATCCATATTCATACGAAATAGATCATTTAGAATATTCAAAAGGAAACGTTACTTATTTATTTGCCATTAACATTAACACTAGATATTTATATTGCATTCCAGTGAAAGGGAAAACAGAACAGGAAACAAGAAGAGCTATTCAATACTTACTAGATCATGAAAGAGTAGATAATATAAGGGGTGATGGTGATAAAGGATTTCAGGCAGCTATGATTCATTATTTCCCACAAATTAATTTTTACTTTTCATCCTCTCCATATACGTTTCATAATAAAATAGTTGATGCGGTAATGAGAACTCTTAGAGATGCGTTAGGGGTTAACGGTCAGATATACTGGGATGGAAATCATGACTCCATCATACAGCAGTTAGTATATTATTACAATAATACATGGCATAGAACTATAAACATGAAACCAGTGGAAATGAAAAATGATATTTCAAAAGAATGGGAATATATTAGAAAGCAAATGGAAAGGTTAAATGATGTTAAACGTGAACAAATTAATTCGGGGCTCATGAATTTTAAACAGGGGGATAAAGTTTTGATTCATCTCGATTATGGAAAAACTGATAAATCAATGACAAAAAGAAGACAAAGATTTGACACAATAGCTGAATTTGTTAGATATATTAACGGCAATGCATTAGTTGAGGTTAACAATAAAATTAATAGAAATTCCGATTTATTTTATTACTCATTATATTTAAATAATATTTAATTTTTTTATTTCGTAAGAAATGAGTGACAACAAAGCAGCCAAGAGTCCTGATTCAATTAAGATTCAGAGTCCAGATAATGAATATAAAAAGAAACTAAACAGAATTAAATCAAAAATATGCTATTACAAAAAGAAGCCGCAATGCGGTGGGGTGATGCCAATAAAACTAAAGTAATTGAAAACGATAAAGAGAGGAAAGAAATAATCGAAAAATTAGAAACTTACCGTTCAATCCTTAAACTGAGTGAAGCAAAAATAAAGAATTTAATAGAATAAATAAATTGATTGGAAGAGATGAATTTAATAAAGATGAATTTTTAAACTCAATCCAAATTTAATTTTTATTCCTCTTCGACAACGTCTCTTCGAGACGCCGAACCCTTCTGGGTTCTTCTTTCATCATTACTGCATAACCGCATCTTCTCGGTTTTCGTGGTTTGTTGTTTTTAATTCGTTCTTGCATCATTTTTATCATTTCCTCCCTTGGTATGATTCGTGGTAAATTTTGAGCTTGTGGGGTATCCATTTATATAAAAATAAAATTTTGTTATCAGTTATTTTATCATCATTTTATTAAGTTCATCTTTAGTTAATAATTTGAATGGATTCGCTAATGTTCCACCTTGAGCCACAACACTTGCCCCGGCTAATTGTGAAGAACCTGGGATAAGTACTCCATGAAATGATTTCATTGGTATTATTAATTTAGAAATAGTTGGCTTAATTAATTTTGTCATTTATGATAAAAATAAAATTGCATAATTTAAATTTTTTTCTTTCTCATTTTCTCATTTTCTCATTTTCTCATTTTTCATCCTGTTTTGGTTTCAGCAACTTTTCAAGTTGTTGTCAGTAACTTTAATTTTAACTTTGGATCAAATATTGGGTTTCCATCTTTATCTCTTCCAATAACACCATATGGTAGAATCTTCATTTATACTAAAATAAAAATTTAAATTATGCCGTTCTAAAGTTTGTGAAACAAACATTGAGCGTTCATTGAACGCGAAACCATGCATATACTGTCATATAAGGTGGCATGTAATCTTCACCCGAGCCTGTTGGATTTGTTGTGAAAGTGTGTGAATGATTTCCTCCTGGTTCAGTTGGTCGAAAAGTCTTTTTTGTTGAATCGTTATAAGCTGGAGATAAAACATCATGACCGGCTTCATAGTCTGAGTTGTATAATGGGTGGTCTCTTAATGAGTGTATATGGTCGCCAGAAAAGTTTGTAGTTCCTGTATGCTTATGCGGCGGAAGGTTTGCTTCTTTAATTTTCTTTGAACCACCGGTTTGTTTTGAACTATTAGCACAGTAGAGGAAACGATCGGTTATTTGTTGCCATGTACCGAAACCGAATACATCAGCTGGATTTGTTGAATTCATTGATGTATATATTGAACCAATGGGGTAAATCATCTCAAGAATTGTATTTAATCCATTATGAATATTGAATTTATTATATAATATTGAATTTGGGTGAGTATTTAAAACTGGTCTTGTTATCAATAGAGCATTTCTATTATCACTCAATGCTTCATTAATCATATCATCTACGTATGTATTATATACTCCTGCTAATTCTTCATAGGGAGTGTATGAATTTAAATCCATTTAATCAAAAATAAATTTATAATTTTAAACATTTCTATTCATCAATATTTCATCATATGAACTTCTATACTGTGGTGGTGTACCTGTTGGATGATATTTCAAACCTTCGTCCGGTGTCCATGTCCAATATGTAGTCCTAGTAAACCAAACCTGAGGAGGATTTGTCACCTTTGAACAGTAAGTGTCATTTTCACCCTGAATGATTGGATAAGCTTTCACTTGTACTGTAACTTGTGAGTTGAAAGTTTCTAATCCATCAAAGAATATACCCGCTCCATCATGTTGAACTGGAATAGTGCATAAGAATGAAGTTTGGTCTTTCCATGTTCTAGCTAATGGCGTGCCATCATCTGCATTCAGTGGTCTAGTTAATGAGTCCTCGTATTCTTCTGTGCATTCATTCACTCCATCTAAATCAGAAGCTTGAAGCATACGTGTAAAGAATATGTCGCCCACTGTGGTCATCGCTTGATCGGGGAAGTTTCTGGAATCTATAGTGACCTGAAGACTCGAAGCATTGGATTTTCTAAAAACCGTTCTTTGCATTGCATTCTTCGGAAATGCTAACACAACATCTGTAACATTATGAAGAGCGTATGAGAAATCTGAGCTAATACCTTCAGGAGTGATGCAACCTCCATTTAGTGAACGAACGTCAATATGTTGAGCTGGAATCATGAATGGATCTTCCTTACTGAATAAACGTGGTATTGCTTTAACTGATTCTTCAATTAAACCGTATCCTGGTGTAATGCATTTATCCTCTAAAACTTCCATCTTTGTGCATGAAATAATAACGTCATCAACTGTTGCCTCAGCAGATGTAGCGGCTAAGCTTGTAATTAATTTGGCAGGAAGTCCGATTTGTTGGAATTTGCGATCATATTTATAACATGATTCATAATCTTTTCATAATTTTCATCAGTTATCTTTTCATAAACGTAATTTTGTAAATCAGCAACTCTTAACGGGTCAACCTGACAAAATACTAAAGTATCCCTGAAAACATAATATTTAAGAATGATATCACCAAATGATTTAGGATAATCATCGAACGCCTGAAATGCTAACAAATCATTTACCGGAATAAACCATATCAAAAGTGACATCAACTTCTTCATTTGCTTTCTTGAAAACTTCTGAAGGGTCAATATATTTACCACATACTGAGTTATCATATTTTTGAACATTATTATAACGAAGACATGAACAAACTTTTTAACTTTCCTTTCTGATTTTGGTTTATATGTTGCAAATGCGAAAGATTCACGGGCGCAATCCATCTGAAGATAACCGGCATCACCTCTTTCGGTTTCTACTTCTAATTGTTTAAAGCTTTGATTTGATGATTTGTAACCAACGAATAAACGCATGCATTTAAAAGCGGCATCACATGTGAAAGCTTTATTTGAAACTAGAGTTGCTTTAACTTTGCGTTTCATATATGTGTCACCTAATTGGTTCACATCATGAGCCGGATTTGTAATTCTTAAATGAGTTTGTTTATCATCAAAATATGGAGCATCAGAGTCATAGCATGAACTTTCAAGTTCTCTATAATATCTTCTACCGTCATTCTTTGCGAATATTTCATTTATCTTTTCGAATGAATGAAACACATTTCCATTAATCGGTTTAGTGTTTGGCACCAAATAGTTAGTCGTCATTTATTAATAAATAAAAAATCAAAATTAAAAGATGAAAATGAATTTTTAATTTTAATGAAATAATCAACTATGGCTGCAGGTATATTTAAGAAACTGTGGGATAGAGTAAAAAGAGGAGCGAGTAAAGTTTGGGAAACATTGAAGAAGGGGGCAAATTGGATATTTAAGAATAAAGAAGCAATTAGTGACGTTGCTGAATCAATAACACCAAAAGCCGCCCCAATAAGAGAAGTTTTAAATAAAGGAGAAAAAGTTTATCAAAGACTACAACCGATACTAAGATAAAAATAATATTTATTTATTTATTTTTCCACTATCTACCTCCTATTTTATTAAGTATTCCTTCAGCAATTCCACCAACTGCGTTACCTGCTTGTGCTCCCATCGCCGGATTACCTGCTTTAGTACCTAATACTCCACCTATGATAGTTCCTGCCGTTTTCGCTACTGGTGCCAAAAAGTTTGCAACGGGTTTAATAATCTTTTTATAAACCCAACCCGCAGCTTTCTTAATTCCATCCCATAATTTTTTAAAGAATCCTGCCGCCATTTCTGATTTAATATTAATTAAAAAAATATATTTCATCACTTATATTCTAATTTTTATTTAATGATAAATGAAACCGATTTTAAAAATAAATGAAACAGAGGAAGAAATAAATGAAAGTGAAAATGTTCAACAAAAAATAAACGTTGTTAAACCAATTACTGAAATAAAATTTTTTTTCATCTGTTGAAGAATTTAATGACTATTATGCTAATAATAAAAAATTATTTGAAGAATTGACAACGTGTAAATTGAATAAAATGTTTAAAGTTGATGGATTCAAAATTTCAAAAATAAAAGGAGTGGTTAGTTTGAAATCTATTCCTCAATCAAGAATCACCTCATTAATGAAAATAGATGATTTAACAAAAAGAATAGAAGAGATTGAAGAAAGAATGAATCAAATAATTGATTTCATAAATTCAAATAATCATTAGTTTCTTAAAGTTCAATGTTGAACTCATCAAATTCATCTTCATCATTACCATTACCATTACCTTTAGCGAGTTTATTTACTCTTTCAACTTTATCTTTTGATAGTCTTGCGTTTAATTTTTTCTGAAGTTTTTCGTTACCAAGTTCTAAAATTTTACATGGATGATATTTAAACCCGTTAAATTCTTTTTCCTCAGTTTTAATCATTAATCTACAAAGAACTTTAGTGAGGTGGTTTTGTTGTTTAAACCATTTATCCTTAATATTTGTTATAAATTCAATATCCGGAATTAATTCCCAAATTTTTGAATTTTCGATTAATTTACCATCAAATGCAAAAGCAATAGGTTTAATATTAAACTTACCTTTATAAAATAAACTTTGTACGCAATCATCAAAATAAACGTCTACTTGTTTAACCTGGGTGAGAATTGGTGAAAGTTTATCCATTAATTGATTCACAGTCACGAATTTTGATTCACTCATTTCTTACGAATTAAAAAAATAAATTATTCAAAAATGTAAGACATGAATTTTTAAAGTTTATTTTTTAAAAATTTTTTATTTTTTATTTCATTATGGTAGTGAATCTTTCATTCATGAAAATAATTATTTCTAATTTCTTTTATTCTCTCGTACATACTAGATTTGAAGAATTCAGAACATTTCCCATAATCTCCTAAATGTTTTCTTATCCCTAACGTGTGCCAGTTATTATATGAAACTGAATAAACTTTATCTTTATCTTTATCTTTACACCTTTCATCACTTCCAATATATTTATATCTCAGTTTTGATTTAGCATTTTCATATTCATTAACGTTTAATAATTCACAGTCTTCCTTTTTAAATTGATGTTTAAGATATTCAGGATTTAATACTCTACGTTTATATGCTCCTAACTTAGTTCTAAAGGTTTTTCTACAAAATTTAGGAATTCCATCCTCTTTAATGTCATCAATGATTTCCATTTCATTATTTTCAATTTCTTCTTCTCGTTTATGAGGTCTTTGATTATGTCTACATTGATTCCATGAAATTAAATATTCTTTATCATTATATTTATACCTCATTAGCTTATTTTGGCTTTCATATTCATTTAATAATTCACAATCTTCATTTTTAAATTGAAGTTTAACCCATTCAGGATTTAAACAATGTTTAATTAATCGCGGAATATCTGACATCATCTATATATAGCTTCTTTTATAAAAGATAAAAAATAAATTATTTTAAAATTAATGTTAATTTTTAAAATGTGTTTAGTATATAATATTTATTACTAATTTATTTAATAATGTCGCGCTTTCTTACGAATTCATGACTTAAAAAACGTAAGAAAAAATTTTTATATCATCTTTATATAGAAGATGTGAAAATATACCTTCATCTATATATAGACGTAACAAAAAAAGTCACTAAACCCTTCAACATATACTACTCTGACAAAATACTAAAATAGTCATTTTCATTCTTGAAAGACATCATAGTTTTATATAGAAAATTCATCAAATACCGAAATAATATAAGATTTTCCATCAAAAACACGAAGTTTTCGTGTAGTGACTAACTTTTCAAATAGAATGATATATGAAATCAATATCATTAGCAAATAGCTCCATTAGAGATGCTGAAATAAATGTAATTGAAGGAAAATTTCAATACATATTTGATTATCCATGCAAATCAAATTCAGTATGCACAGATTATGTTCTATCTTTAGCACCTGGAGTATATAAATTTGAATTATATGGAGCATCGGGTGGTTCTGCAAGGAATGTTGTTTCAACATATAGATTCGAAAATAACACATGCATTTCCGATGCAGTTGTTCGCAGATATAATGGTAATACTGCCTGCTTACAAATGTCTAGTATAGGAGGTGCAGGCGGCTATATCTCCGGTAAAATCCGTATTCCCCGAGAAACTGTCACTTTTTTGACTGTGGGAGGGAAAGGAATCTATTCCCATACACTTATTGAAATGAGTACTGCTCGATGTTTCTCAAGAAAATATATGATTCCAGGAGAATATGGTGGCGGAGGGGGTGCCTCTAATTTCTGTGATGTTGAAGGTTCTGAGGCCTGCGGGACAGGAAGTGGAGGTGGTCAAACCGCCGTCAAATTTTCGGAAAATGATTTGTGGCATAGAGTAATGGTAAGTGGAGGAGGTGGTGGTACCGACAATATATTCGGCACCTTTGGAGGTAATGAAGATGGCTCTGGAGGCGCTGGAGGAAATTTGGTAGCACAAAGTTGGTTTGCAGGTGGAGTTTTGCAGAAACAATATTTTGCGGATTCAACAAAAGGTTTTACCTTTGGTACAGGGGAAGGAGCCAGATATGGAACGCCAAAAAATAATAAAGCTGTTCCAAATGGCAATAATGTCGATAACGGAGGTGCTGGGGCGGTTGGTTTGGTGGCTTTGCTTCTCAACAGGGAGATGCTGGTGCAGGTGGTGGAAGCTCATGGGCTTTAACATCTGATGCAGTTATTCCCTCTGGGAATATTGAAGCAAGAGATGATTTATTCGAAAATGCCAAATCTCACCCTTATGCATTCAATAAGTCTTCTGGATATTTGTTTACTGAAGTTGTTAATGTAGGAGGAATCTGGAATGGTAATGGCCGTATTATTATTACTCTTTTAGATTTTATCCTTCCACGTTCTTGTGTCAGCTATGTACATTATTTCTTCGATATAATGATTGCTTCTCTTGTTTTGAACTAAAAATATCTTATTAGAATACAACTTTTTCATGGCCCCTAACCAGGTATCTAAAACACCATTTATCGCCTGAAAAGCGCCCTTAATTAATGCCAATTGGCATAATAACGATTTATTTAGAATGCTAATATGATGGAGAATCATGCTAGATCATTATTGGCCAGCATTATGTAATATTTGGGAAATCTTAACACTCATCCATTATTGGCCAGCATTATGTAATATTTGGGAAATCTTACTCAGATCTTAAAGATATATATGGTAATATAATGGAAGAGAATCAGCAAATAGCATGTAAAGAATGTGATAATTAACTTTTTATTATATCCAATAGTAGATAGCGATTAATTTCCAACTTTATGGTTAAATATTTTCTTATCGAGCTTCTCTTTAACTGTTGGATTAATGCTGTAAATTTTTGATGCTAGAAACTATGGAATATTCTTTGCTGCTGCATTTTTCTTGAGAGTTTTCCTGCGCATTGAATGAAATGGGGGCTTTAAAATATCTTGAAAACAGAATAGGACTACTTTTCCAAAGAAATGCTTACTTGTAAATTAGAGAGTTTCAAATTTGAGTATAAGATTATCATCATAACTTTTGATTTTGCTGAGTAAAAGGCAGAAAAGGTATTAACAAGTCATTTACTGTTGTTCATTAAAAGAAGAAAACTTTGTTAACAAGTAATGATGGAAAAATCAAGCTATCTTGTAATATTTTAAATTGAGAAGACATACAAAATATTTGAATGGTTTAAAATATTTTCTCTAAATTTCTCTAATATATTATCATGATTATATAATCAAATTTAAATTTTTATTCAAAAAGGCAATATTTCAAATTTTTAATTTCAATAATCTTAATTCTGCAATAAATGTATTTAGTTGTAGAAAATTTAAAGATCTTTCGTAATAGTTAGTAATTCGGTACTCATAAATTAATGATATCTTCAAGTAAAATTCTGCATTATTTCAAAAGGCAATAATTCTCTAGTAATTTTTCATCAAAACCTAACCATTATATTATAGGCGTAATGACGCATAATTGCAAAGAAAGAGAGCTGCATTTACTGGGCTTATAATTTTTGGTTGATGTCCAATGGAAAAGCAAACCAAACTCATTATGACAAATTGATGGGGATTTTTACAGGATATAATGATGTCTACAATGCTTTGTACAGGCTGAAAACAAATGAAGAAGAAAAATTAAACGCATTTTACAAAAAAATCAAACAAAACCTGATTGACTCTTATCAAATTCCGCCTGGTGAAATTATCAATAAAATATCCCAACTTTCAATTTATAACAACCGCTACATGAAGTCATATTTAGCGATTGCCAAACAAATTGTTGACGAATACCATCTAAATAAAGTCAACAAAATCACCACAGTTTTTAATTACCTTTTCTCCAAAGAATACAATATTGTATTGAATGAAAACGGGCGAAAAAGTTTTAACGATTTTGAAGATTCTCATTATTCATCTGATAGTCATGAACAAAAAAACAATACACAGATCTATTACGGATGATGGCAAAATATCATTTATAAATTTTACAGAAGGAGAAGGATTTGATAAAAATCAAAAATTAAATAGTGATTTATATCCATATTCAAGGGGAGGTTTTTCATTACTTGAATTATGCTGTTATCATGGATCTGTTGATTGTTTTAAGATCTTAAGAACGAAATTTCAATCAGAAATAACTCCAGATTGTCTTAGATATTCGTTTTTGGGTGGAAATCCAGACATTATGAATGAATGCTTGAAAGTACAAAAACCAGATGATGAATGCATGAAATATGCAATAATATCACATAATATTGATTTTGTCACATTTTTGATGAATGAACACAACATAAAAATTGATTTAGAATTGTGCTCTAAATACAATAATCTCCAATCATTTTTAGTTTATTTGGACCAAACAAATGATATCAACACATGTTTTGTTTATTCTCCGAATTTCCATCTTTCATCACTTTTAGAATATTTTATTTCAAATGGCTCATATATCAATGCTAAAGGCAAAAATGAAAGGACCCCTCTTCATCTATCAGCTAGAGATAATAACAAAGAAACTGCAGAAATTCTTATTTCAAATGGCGCAGATATCAATTATAAAGGCAATAAAAGATGGACCCCTCTTCATTATGCAGCCAGATATAATTACAAAGAAATTGCAGAAATTCTTATTTCAAATGGTGCAAATATCAATGCTAAAAACTATGATAGATCTACTCCTCTTTATTATGCAGCCAAATATAATAACAAAGAAACTGCAGAAATTCTTATTTCAAATGGTGCAAATATCAATGCTAAAAACTATGATAGATCTACTCCTCTTTATTATGCAGCCAAATATAGGGTGTCCAAAGGTGTGTTTAGCACAAACCTGAATACTGCGAATAGAAATAAACAAGTTACATATATATAAAGTTTATTTAAATATAATCACCATTGGATTCAATCACGCGTTCGCAGCGATCGATCCAGGCTTGAAAGACACGCTTTAAATCATCATGAGAAAATTGCTCAAATTGCTCTCTTACAAAATTTTCAAGATCATCTGGACTCGCGAATTCGCGTCCTTCAGCTCTCTTTTTTAGCGTGCCGAATAAATAAAAGTCAGAGGGTGCAATATCAGGTGAATAAATTGGGTTTGGAACAACTTTGACATTGTTTTCCACCAAGTAATTCATTACCTTATGACTTTTGTGAACTCTTGAATTATTAAAATGAATTGCAAACTTTTGTTTTTGTTGTTTGGATTTCTCAAACTCATCAGAATTGATAATTTGAGTAAGAACATTGTCAATTAGATACTGAGCATTCATCGTATTAGGTTTTTGAAGAATATCAATTGCGATGATGCCATTCACGCCCCAAAAAACCGACAACATCATCATTGGTGTGTCAATTTTTTTCTTCGGGAATGTTTGCGGATTTTCATCCTTCGGGATCCACATGATTTTGGCTTCTGTTGCATATTGAAACCAAGACTCGTCCCCTGTTACTAAAAAGCGAAACTTCTTGGATTGATACGCACCCAATATAGAGAGGAGCTCTTTCGAAGATTGGACTCTAGATTTTTTTGAACTGAATTAAGGTTGTGCGGAACCCAACGTGTATACGCTAGTTTGTAGTTCAAATAATTGTGCAGATAATAACTGACTGTTGTACGTGGTATCTTTGTCATCTCCTCTATCCTTCTGAGTGATGCTCTTGGGTCTTCATCTAGCGCTTGAAGAATTGCTTTGATTTTTCTTTGATCCGGCGATTTTTTGTCAATTTTTATGATGGGTGTCTTTTTGTTCATGAAGTGATACATCCTAACATGATACGTTACAGTGGAATAGCTAGGAGCATCCATACCGAAGCATTTTACCAATGTCTCGTAGATTTTTTTACAGTCTTTGCATTTTTTTGCAAGAGCGAGGATGTTTTCTTTATGATTCATTAAAAAAATGAAAAAAATCCCGCCAAAATTTCCCGCGAAACCGCCTCTTGTCTCAAAATTCATTTTATATCCCGGCATGGCGCCAAAATACAACATACTCATCATATACATATATTCATATTTTTTATTATATATTTATAATCAGCATATATCTCCTTTAATAGTCTCATATAGAGCGCTGTGCTAAACGCACCTTTGGACACCCTATATAATAACAAAGAAACTGCAGAAATTCTTATTTCAAATGGCGCAGATATCAATGCTAAAGACGATGATGAATGGACCCCTCTTCATTATGCAGCCAGATATAATAACAAAGAAACTGCAGAAATTCTTATTTCAAATGGTGCAAATATCAATGCTAAAGACAATAAAGGATTTTTCCTTCTTCATTATGCAGCCATGAATAATAATAAAGAAATTGCAGAAATTCTTATTTCAAATGGCGCAGATATCAATGCTAAAGACGATGATGAATGGACCCCTCTTCATTATGCAGCCAGATATAATAACAAAGAAACTGCAGAAATTCTTATTTCAAATGGTGCAAATATCAATGCTAAAGACAATAAAGGATTTTTCCTTCTTCATTATGCAGCCATGAATAATAATAAAGAAATTGCAGAAATTCTTATTTCAAATGGCGCAGATATCAATGCTAAAGACGATGATGAATGGACCCCTCTTCATTATGCAGCCAGATATAATAACAAAGAAACTGCAGAAATTCTTATTTCAAATGGCGCAGATATCAATGCTAAAGACAATAAAGGATTTTCCCTTCTTCATTATGCAGCCAAATATAATAACAAAGAAATTGCAGAAATTCTTATTTCAAATGGCGCAGATATCAATGCTAAAGACGATGATGAATGGACCCCTCTTCATTATGCAGCCAGATATAATAACAAAGAAACTGCAGAAATTCTTATTTCAAATGGTGCAAATATCAATGCTAAAGACAATAAAGGATTTTTCCTTCTTCATTATGCAGCCAAATATAATAACAAAGAAATTGCAGAAATTCTTATTTCAAATGGTGCAAATATCAATGCTAAAGACAATAAAGGATTTTCCCTTCTTCATTATGCAGCCATGAATAATAATAAAGAAATTGCAGAAATTCTTATTTCAAATGGCGCAGATATCAATGCTAAAACTCAAAATGGATATATCCCTCTTCATTATGCAGCCATGAATAATAGTAAAGAAACTGCAGAAATTCTTATTTCAAATGGCGCAGATATCAATGCTAAAGACAATAAAGGATTTTCCCCTCTTTATCTAGCATCCAGGCTTAATTACAAAAAAATAGTAGAAATCTTTAATTTAAACAAGACAAAATAAACAATTTCCTCGTATATTATTTAGAAATTGAAATCGTTGGGCGGTCTTAAATTTTAAGTTATCATTAATATTTTCATTGGACCGCACTAATTCTCTCAAATTTTTGAATATTTAAGGCTTCACTAAGAAGTGCTACCACTCTCAATTTTGGTTTTTTTGCTCAAAATATATGGGAAAATAGTTTTGTTATATATCATAGATGCCAAATGTGTCGTTTATTAGGATTTTTTATTTAGCGGTTGTTCCTAAAAAAGAACCTTAAAATTTTGACACTCTCACTTTTTCAACATCCTGATAATATGTTATAAACGAATTTCATAAAGAGAAGTCGAAATAATTCAATATGGACACGTTAGAATTCATTGAATTTCTTTGAAGCACCACTATCAATATTTTGTTTGATTACTAACAAATTTTTATTTTTCTAACTAATCATCCTGAGTTTTGAGTTTGTAAGTAAGAATACATGAATATTATTTTGTAAAAGCAATATATTTTACTACAAAAATGCTCATTTCAAAAGATTTCCTATATTTTTATCTAATCAATATGACCATTATATTGACAATTAGACAATCAACTTCATATATTCAATGGATACTATGGTGCGAGAGTTTTACATATGTTTTATTACCAGTTGAGTTTCCCAGATTTTAATGGATTTAACCAGAAACGGCCACCTTATAGTCTATCATTTTCAGAAAAAGAACGTTATAACTCATGTTAGTGGAAGAAGGCTTTTTTTGGGTGGGTCAATAAAAATTAAAAATAACGATAAATATAGCATTGATATACATCATAGAATATATACCTCATGGGACTTTAATTTTTGTCATGTTAGTGAAGCCTTAAGAAAACAAAGTTTATATATCTAAAGCGGCATATTTGCCACTTATTTGCCAACTACCCCCCCAAAAAAAAAAGTGCACCACAGCTGGTGTCGCCGCCGACTATCCACTTGCTGGGATGCTACGCAGCCTTTGATCTGGCCAATCTTAGTGCTGCTCCATCCACATCAGCAAGTGATTTCGGCGGGAGATCTCCAATGGGTCTTCCATGAGAGTTTCGCAAGCCAGAAGCGCAATACCTGTGCAGTTTAGCTGCTAGGATATAGTAGCTAGGCTGTGTAGGTATTGCCCTCATGCATTTGTACTACCGCCTTCCGGTCCCCAAAGGACTAAGGATTCTGTAATTACTCGAGCAGGGCAAGGTTCTTCCGAGATCTCTCATTCCATCGGAAGAACCTTGCCTTAAACTACTCAATTACTGTTCCCTGGGGCCAAACTTTTTTTGGTAGTTGGCAAATAAGTGGCAAATATGCCGCTTTACATATGTAAACTCTGTAAAGTTAAAATGTCATTTTTTGTGATTTATCCCTGACTCCTCTTCTGCATTCATAACTTGAATGTTGAACTTCAACCGACAAGACTGTATTATCCGAATTAATATAATATTAATCCATCAAAATGAATCAAGGAATATAAAAAGACAAGTTAGTTATAAAAACCTTAATTTTTAATCATACAAAATTTTTTTAATCTAAATTATTTCTTTGAAAGATGTACTATGAAAGCACAACAGCAGTTAGAAATCTCAGTTAATGTATTTTCCGAAGATTTCGAGACCAGAAAGTATGAATCTTTTATTTCTGGTGCTGCAAGTATTGAGTTGTATAAATTTGAAGTAAACCAATGGAGGACAAATTGATTTGACCTTAAAAAGTGAAACCGCTGAAGGAGCAAGGAGAGATCTATCATGTTCTACTCGATCTAATTCAATCCACGTAGATCCATTAGCAGATCCTTGTAGTATCCATGATTCTGGGCATGGTCCTTTGTTCGCATCTTTCCATGACATAAAAGAATAATGTGTCATTTCAAATTGACCGGAAGAGAGCTTTATTTGTATCCATTCTTCGGAAAATCCTTTTGTATCAAAGTATGTGGTCTTATCTTCTGGATGTAAAAGGTTTGTTACCGCTGTTGTTTCTGATTTTTCAGATGAAGCCGTAATTGAGAAGAATATATTGGCGCCATGATATTCAGTTTGGATTTGTTGGCTTGCGTAATTGAAAAATCCTTCAAATTCACGACCCGGTTTTGGAATGAAATATTTGGTTTTTTCTTTTGTGGCCTTCATTCGTGGAATTAATGTAGTGAGCAAGCCCTTGCATTTGTTCAGGTCAAATGAGGGCTGTAAAGTTGTAAAGGCCTGAATTGGATCCAGACCATTTGAAATAAGGTATTGTGATACTTGTAAGTACTTGAGAGGGTCACTTTGTATCATGGATCCAAGGAATTGCACTAAATGAATGCCACTTCCTGTAAATGAAGGAGATTGTATAATATTTGTCAACAATCTAGGAGAACAGTTCTTTAAAAATGAATTTTCAATGATTTTAGTAAAGTTACTTGCTATTAAATCTATTTCTTCTGAAGCATCTAAGCCGCAATCAAGTAATTGTTCTGCAAAATTTATTACATTATCAAGAGTGTTGGTTTTAAGAATAATTTCATTAGTTTTCTCTACTAGATCATGTATATCTAACAGTCTTGCGATGCAATTGAAAAATCTGCAATTTATTGGTGTAATTAATACGCTTTGGCCATATATTAAGCTTATAAAATCTTCCATAGGCCCATCAATTGGAGGAATTTCGAATTCTGAGACAGATTTTTGTGAAATTACTTTTGAAACTGTTGAAACGAGAAGTGAATTTACTGGGTATCTGATTCCTCTATGGATAAATATGAAATCATGAAAAGTTGAGCAATTTCTAAGATTATTTAATGCCTGCATTTTTTCAAGCATGTTTGATTGTCACTTTTTAGCTATTTGGAATAATTTTGACGTTTTCTTCATAAATACTCTATATGTCTGAAACACCAATTGAATCAAGTAGTATATATAGACATATGCCGCATCTTAAATGTATCCAAATCAAGGAATCAATCATATTTTGGCTTTAATTGATTTGATTATTGATCTCATAAAAGCCTTTTTTATTTGAGTGACTCATATATACCTGAGTCATATATACATATTTTCCAATTATCACATCCTCATATTTGACCACAACCCTAATTTTTATAAACAATTAGTGAAATATCAATTGTAATACTAATTTACATTTATGTATGTGCGATAAAATATTTTAAAATAGAAAAACAGTATAATTGTATGATTTTACCAACATTTAATATAAAAAACAAAATATAATTTAATAAACTTTGATAGAAAATGAGTATAATGGAACAATTCTATCCATGTTCTGAACGTATATAACTTGTTGATCGTCAACTGTTGTAAGAAGTGTGTCATAGCTTTGTTTTGTTGGAATCTTTAATTTATTAGTAGAATTATAATGAGTATAATCAACAATTTGTTTGCCTGAATCCAGAGCATAGAGTATGAAAGAATATTTTCCTGGATTCAAGAACAAAAAGTTATCTGTCACTAATAAATAATTTTCATTTGAAGGGAACGAAACAACTAATTGCATCCACTTGTATTTTTCACTTGCAATAATAAAATCTCTAAATGTTGCAAGTTTAACAAGTTTCTTAAGGTTAAAATCTCTTGTGATTTTCAAGTTTAACCATTGATGAACAGTATTATAATGTCTTGAACCTTTGATGATGATTGTTGGTTCTTCAGGAAGCATTGCTTTTCTTGCACGCTCCAAAATTTTGATTTCACATTTCTCAATTAATGTAACATCATTAATATGAATCATTTTCTCATATTGAGCACGTAATATTCTATTTCTATCAATAAGATCGCAAATGAATGGATCAATGTTGCTTTGATTCAAGTTTGGCATTTCAATATTTTTCCTTTCTCTATTTTCAAGATATGCTTGCATCTTTTCATTATGACGAAGTAATTTTCGAACAATTTCACATTTATCATTGAATTGCTCATTGTTTCCAATTGATCTACGCATGTTATCATTTTCTTCACTTATTTCACGGATCAATTTAATGATTTCTTCGTCAGAAAGCTTCTCAACATCAATATTTCTTGGTTCCAAACCCAATTTCTCAGCAAGTTTCTTATTTTCTTCCAATAACTTAATTAAGATTTGTTTTGCGTTTTTGCCAGCGTAAACGTCATCGAATGAATGTAATGGTTGTTCCTTCTTTGGTTTCTTTACTTCTGTTTGAGGAATTCCATGATGTTTGTTGGATTTTGGTGTTTGAATTACTGTATAATCTTCTGTTTCGTTTTGAACTTCAATTCCATCGAATAAAAATGGTCTGTTCTTAACAACTTCCAAGACTCTCTTTCTAAACTCTATATACTTTGAAAGATCACCATGGAAATTAGCTTGGAACTCTGCAAAAGATGAAAATCTTGTATCTGTTGGTATTTCATAAAAAACTCCACGAACATCAATGGAAGAAAGAGTTTTTATCTTGGAAATGAAAGAGATAAAGTCATCTTCTGAGTAGCCTGATGTCTCTTTGATATCTAAGTTCTCAACATTTGGGAATTTGCTGAGAATTAAGTCTAATTTTGTGACTTTTGTTCCACTAAGAATTAATATTGAAATTTTTTCAAATTTTCCTTTGGAAGTAAAGGAATCATTATCAATTGGATTGTATGAGGCATTGAGGAATTCGAGGTTTTGTAGTTTACTAAGTGATTGGAAGTCAATAATGTTGTTGTTCGAGATATTTAATGAAATTAAATTTGGAAGTTCTAAATCAGCTTCATCTGTAATTTTGTTGTGAGATAATGAAAGCTTGGTGAGACTCTTGAAACTTGAAAGAGATAAAAAGTTTGTTAAATAGCAATTGTTCAAAATTAACGTTTTCAAATTTGGAAAAATTTGATGGTAATTGAACTCGCTAATTGGGTTGAATGATAAGTCAAGGTATTCTAAAGCAGGTAATGGATTCTTAATAAAGACTGTATGTATTCTGTTCTCAGGAGCAATGATTTTTGATAATTTATTAAGCTGTTCAACATTTTCGAGTACTTCTATTCTATTTGAAGAAACATTTAAGGTTTCTAATGATTTTAATTGGTTGATATTCTCGATTTTAGAAATTAAATTGTTTGATAAATCCAATTCTTTAATATTTAGAATGGAGTTGAGGTCATCTTCGTTAATCACTTCGATTTTGTTCCATGATGCGCTGAAAAACTTAAGTTTTTCGTTTTTTGGAATATTAGAAATGGATTCTAAAAGATTGTGATCAATAATAAGTGATTCGACTTGACCTATTTTAACAGTGGATATATCTTTAATGTTTTGCTTAGTTAAGATCAGTGGATCTTTGATTTCAACACTCATTATTTTTTTATTTGGCGCCAAGAAATAAACGATCTCTTCTAGTTGAGATTCAAGAATTGTTTATGTTAGCCGAAAAACATTATAAGTATGAGATGTGAACTCGAAATACCATATGATATGCTTTCTTTATTCAAAGATTAAAAATTCTATTCCAAATAATATCATAAATATAGCTATCTGCCGATATCAATCGTCAGTAAAGCATTCAAATTTGATGAAAATACTTAGCTCTTCATTAAATTTGGCATTATTTTAATCGCATTTCTCCTTATTAAGTATCAAATTGAGTATTTTCTTAAAATTCCTCTAGATTAGCCATAAAATACTTTAATTCATGAAATCATAAATGTTATGGAATCATATGACATTTTTTCTCCATATTTAATACAATTAGAGGTCAAAATATATAAATAATGATTCAATTCTAGATATTTTCATATATGAGTAATCTCATAACTATATTATTGAATGAAATAAGACAAAAACTCATATTTATAACAATTACGAATTCATGAAATGTAAGTCTCGGACGAATGTAAGTCTGACTTGAAATGTAAGTCTGATTCTAAATGTAAGTTCTAGACTAAAGTAAGTCTGATTCTAAATATAAGTCTGATATTAAGATAAGTTTGTAACTAAAATTAAGTCTTATTCCAAAAGCAAATTTAATTGTATAATAAGTCTGGATCTAGAGTAAGCCTTAGTCTACAGCTATTCTGTGTCAAAAATAAGTCACGAACCATAGTAAGTTTCGGACTAGAGTATGTCTGTAATTCGAATCATTCATATTCTTCAATTATCCCGCCAAAAAAATTATCGTCTTTTTATCATACCATAGTTTTTATCAATCTCGTTCTACTAAAAAACCTTTATATTGGTGATTTCTTTGTTAAACCCGTATTTTTTCATGTGAATCTTATTGTATAAACTCTAAAAGTTCAATTTCCGGTCGAAAAAAACTTGAAAACAATTTGTATTCGACGAGTTAAAGAGCTCTATTTATTCTAAATTTTCCAAAAAAAAATTAGATTTCGTTTTTTCGCTTCAAAAAATGTTGTTTTAAGTTTTAAAATTTGTAATTCAAATTTTTTTTGGAAAGATTTACGATTTTTTAATACTGCGAATGAGTTTTATTTTACATACTCTATTGATAAATCATATTTTTGTCGAGATATAACTTTTTTTTTAAAAAAATTATATGCAAAGAGTGTTATAGAATTCTAGAAGTTATAGTGCATAATTTGAAGTATACTATCAAATAAAGAAATTTTACAGTTTTTTAGTTTTATTTAGATGTACGTTATTTTAGATGGCTTCGTCGAAAACAAAGCATGTCTGTTAAGTTTATTCTTAACATGGTAAATAAAATGGCAACGAAGCCCAGTGTACTGCGTCTTATGCCGTAGTTTTTGTTATCTTCATACTCAAATACAACAAATACAAATAGATTTATTACGAAAAAACGTATAAAACAAATGATATATTTATTTCTAGACAAGTTGACGAACATGTAGCGCAACTGTATCGCTTTAGAGAACAGTTCTTCCAACACCTACTCATTCAGTGAAAGATTTAAGAAGAACTCTTACTCGACCTTAACTACCTACGCTTTGCTTGAACAATTCCCAACGAGGTTACTATAAGGTTGCAAGTCTTGTCAAAATGTAGTATGCAATACGTTGGGGAAAAATAGATATATACGAACAAACTACTACAGTCTAGCAACTAGTCTTTAAGTGTAATGTATTTTTGCTACAAAGAGCTCATAACGAAGTCAAATTTTGCAATTTGATGTCAAAACTAGCTAGTTGTTGAATCAAATAGCGTTGTGACTTTGTATACATCACGATCTTGTGGTATCAGAGCTGTACTGCTGCAGACTAATTCAACTAAACATGAGCAAGATTGGGATTTCTATTCTCTGGGGTGCGAGGCTCGTCCAAAGTTCAAGCAGCTACAGTGTTTTGGATCACCTAAAGAACTTTGGGAATTCAGTTATTACGTAAATTTCTCAAGATGAACTTGAGAGCAGCGCAGTTATAACGAAAGTCTCTGATGAAAGGCAATGATTTCTTTCATGAATGATCTAACGTTAGCTTGAAATCAGGAAAAGAGACTATTGATGACTTACTTTCCATCGATGGTGCACAACAGCAGGGAGGGGATTGGTGGGTTTGGGGAAATTCGCTGAGGCACTAGTGTCCGGATTGTTCGTCAAATAGGTTTCCTTTCCTATAAAGAAATGACACTTTTTTGGCGGCTTATTGACTCAGAAAAATTTGAGAGTTAACGAATAATTTTGGCGCCAAAAATAATTTCTCTTAATTTATTAAGGGTATAGTCCACTAAAAATTTTTAAGTTTTGACAATGAAAATAAGCTCTGTGACCATGTAAATATATATCTATGCAAAACGAGAGGTTATGCCATAATTTTTTTTAGTTATCAAATTTTCCTTTTTTTGAGAGAAGTCTCTCAATAATTTGAGAAGAATCTTTGATATAAAGAGATACACATTTGTAGAACGAAGTAAGTGTTTTCCAAACATTTTATATGTTCATCCTGTATAACAATATAAAGCTGCATAGTGCCATCTTGTGCGTTTGCTATTTTATGTACTTTTCATTGAGATAATCCCTCTTCTCGGGTGATTTTAACAGTCAACTCAATTTTAAAATAAAGATTTCATCAAAATGATTTCGAAATTCGGATATTGATTATATAAATAGCACTGTTAACATATTTTGGATGAGTAAAAAATACCTTGTTTTGTATGCATTTAGTACACCTTTATTTTTGATTAAAACTATAAAATTTTTATTCCTTATATAATAAATAGTATATGTTACATAAACATGAAATTCAATAGCATTCAATTTTGGATTTTTTAGATTTGGTAAATTTTAGAAGAAATAAAATCAGCAATCAAAATAAAGAAACTTTTTTTGTATCTTCTATGATTACCTTTTGGTACTAAATTTTGCATTAATAAGTAAATTATCTTTATTCTGTCCTCAGTTATGCTGGTAGTGAATGATGAATCGTCATTTTGCGAAGAGAACGCGATTATTAAGGTAATTTTGAGAATTGTCTTGAATTATTTAAAATTAAAGTTAATTGAATAGGTAGGATAACTAGCCTTTGCTAAATTTGTATAATTTGACCTTATTCTAGTTGGATCTGAGAATATTTTGCTGAAATAATAAATTATATCGCCGATTTATGAAAATTTCTCTGATGGGACCGACTCGCTGAAACGTATTAGTGTTAATGGTAACTTGTCTGAATTTTCAAATTTTTTTCGAAATCCAAAAAATCACAAACAAAAGCATCAAAATTAGATTTGCATTTAAGGTTTTCATTTTTTTTTGGAAAATAAAAATATTTTTCCCCAATAAAGTTTATTTTTACTTTTGAGAGGAATAGAAACGTTATTTTGGAATTTTGAAACGACAGAAATGTTCCATTTTTAATGTAGATTCTAAAATGGGGTCAAATTTTTGATTGAACCGTTATCCATTGAAAAACCTCGATTTTAAAATGTTATTCCAAAATATTCATCTAATGATATAGTATATATTTATTAATTATTACTTTTTATTCAATTTTCACTTTTGGCGGGATTTCATTTTTTTTTGTTGTATGGGCCATATTGTTCACCCAAAACGGAAAACAAAGGCAATGCATAACATTTTACTCCACGAACGTCGTCGACTCTCAGCGCGACAGATGCTTGGTGCTTGCATAATGACCGGAATGCCATATACAAAAGGTGCTCGCTTTCTTTCTCTTTGTGGAACTAAGCCCCCTGTGAAGAGTGGTGTCATGAGACAACAGAGATTTTGTGACGATAAGATTAGAAGACTTAAAAGTATTTCCCTAATGCTGTCGAGAAAGTCCTTCAGTGGTTACTTATCCATTGATGCAAGATGGACGCACAGGCGAAACTCGCCAAGTTGTACAGTAACTGCGCTCGATGCTGTCACAAAAAGAGTTCTTGCATGCGTGAACATCAACCATATTGGTGGAAACAGACAGCATGCTCAGTATTCCGGAGCTTCCAACAATATGGAAAGTGCTGGAACTCGAATCATCTTGAAGCAATTAAAGAAATACAATATCTTGAAAGATGTTAAAGAGATTATTAAAGACCGAGATAACAAAAGTGTCTCTGTCTTTAAAGAATTTGGCGTCTCTCATCTTGAAAGATTCGATCCAGGTCATGTATCAAAAATATCTCAAAAGATTTTACAAAGTTCTCAGCTTCTCATAAGACAGTTGAAGTTTTCAACGACAAGACTCAGAAGATTGAAAAAATAGAGAGACCTTTCTGGGGTCTGAATGCAAGCCTAAGTATGTGGCTTTGGTCATGTTTTGCCGAAGAAAATATTGACAAACGTACGAAAATGTGGGAGAATTGTGTCTACCATTACGTAGGCAATCATTCTTTTTGCGAACCGCACAATTACAAATGCTTTGAATGGCAAAAAGGTGTCAATTCGATCCAACTTCAATTCATGCTCTATGACTGGGTTCACAAATGGACACCCATAGTTTCCAAAGTTTCTTCCATTGGATCTACCTGCATGAATGAAGCGTTTAACTCCAAAATTGCATGCTATTTGGACAAATCAAGAGCCTGGAAGAACATTAACATTAGAGTTAACGTTGCAATCTTAGAATGGAATGATCCAGAGCATTTTCTCGGAGATATACAAAAAGCATTACATCTTTCCCCACTTCCAGAAGATTATGTCAAATCATTTGAAGAGAATTGTTACTCCAAAATGATATTGAAACAAAAAACTGTTACAAAAGGTTCTAAAAAACAGAACAAATACAAAAAATCCATTCAGAGTGTACCAGGAGGAGATTATCAAGTTTTCAAGTCCGAATGGGAATCAGAAGACGAAGACATTGATGACTTTGATTAACGAAAATTACATTTTATTTATTGTTTTTGTTTTTAATTAAATTATTATTATGCTCATTTTCTTATTTTGATTTTTCCTCATTATGATATAAATAATTTATTAATGCATTTATCCAATAATTATGCTATGATATTTTTATGCCTTATTTCATTTCTCTTATATTTGATAATCTGGTAAAATATAGTTCAGACTATAATCATTTTAGATTAAAAAAAAAAAAGGTAGTGGGGCTTCCAGGGGCTGCGCCCCTTCTAGCCCCTAAGAAATTTTGCCCAAGACCCAAGAGGAGGACCGAACCCCAGCCGACCAGCCGTTGACTTTTTTGTAGAGCACTCAAAATAGTATAACTTTGTCCGGACAAGTAAGGGTCTATCGTCGCTACAGGAAAAGTTACAGGCGTTCCAAGGAAGTATACTTTGAGAAGCCTTTTCTCCCTTATAGAATGAGATAGGACGGTTATTTTACAAAACCGACAACACTTTGACCGAGTAGTTTTTTGTGCTGAACAAAAAGTGTCATATAAACATCTGTCAAAAACCGTTTTTTAACTTCACTTAAAATGCCACGTAAGCTACGTAAGAATATACGTAAGAGGAAGGGAGCATTGAAACATCCAATAGTAAAACTGACACCACAACAACAGTTGCAACAACAAATGATGAATGACCCCCACTATGTTGCAACAAATGTCAAGCAACCCTATGCTTTTAAACCGAGTTATTGGTGCACAGAGTGGAGGTTTAAGAGCGGCACTTTTAGCGAAAATGGCAGGCTATGGTGGAGCTGCAGACGGAACAGCTTATAACCCTCAAAGTCAAATGAATTTGAGTTCACTCAAAAATCAAATAACAGATGTCAAAAAGTCAAACATAGACATACAGAAACAAATAAGTGAAAACGAAAAGAAACTAGAATATGACAGACACACAAAGAAACTCAATGAGTTAAACGTAGAGAAAAAGAAGAAAGAAGAACAACTGAAAGAACTAAGTACAGAGGAATATGCGAAAAAAGTGTCAGAAAAAGCAGCAGAAGTAGCAAAATGGAACAAGATGTTATAAATTTGAAAAACCATACTACTCAATATAAAGTACTGAAAGATGAAGAAATAAAACAAAAAGCCCTGAAGACATATATGGATAGCGATGAGTATAAAAAAGAAGTTGAAGCAAATGTAAAGGCAGAAAAACTTTTACAGTTGCAAAACCAAACCGTACAGTATGAAAACTTAGCACAAGAAAGTAAAAATAACGACGCAGCCATGCAAAAGGCAATGAAAAGCGCAGAATATATAAAAGCTAATAATGACTGGTTAGATGCCCAAGCCAACGCTAAAGCAGCCCAACTTATAGGGTCAATAAGGACAAAAATACAAGCGGATGAAGACAGTTCAAATGAAGCTTTAATGAATGCTGACTTTAAGAACGCCTTCGAAGCTCTTCATAGTAAGGTGAAACTAGTGAACGACTTCTCATCTGGAAAGAAACTGAAGTCTGAAGGTTTCGACAACGAGTTAAGAGAAGTAGCACAAAATATGACGAAAATAACAGATGCAGCAACGAGACAGGCAGTTCAAAGTGCCTATGACGCCGTTAGAGCAACTGTTGTGGAAAGTCAAGAAAAAGAGTTACAACAGACCAAAACAGACCTAGTAAATGCTTTCTTAAAAACAAAAAGTCAGGTAGGACATTATGCTGCAGATGGAACATATGTGCCAGCTGGTGGAACTTATATACCAGCTGGTGGAACTTATATACTAGCTAGTGGAACTTATATACCACCAAACCCTCCAAGAGAAGCACCTGCACCAGGACTACCTAAAACATTTACATCGTCACATGGACACAGACACAGGCATGCACCAAAACCAACAGTTCAAAATCCAGCACAGCAACCAACAGTTCAAAATCCAGCACCACAACCAACAGTTCAAAACACTGCACAGCAACCAACAGTTCAAAACCCTGCACAGCAACCAACAGTTCAAAACCCTGCACAACAACAACCACAAACAGAGCAAGGACATAAAAGAAGTAGAGAACAAGGAAACCAAGAATTCTTAAAAATGCTTAAGGAAGACTATGGTTACCCAGATACTCTTGACTTTAGTGACAGATATAAAGAAGCTATTAGAAAGTTCAAGGAAGGAAATACTGACCCGAACCTATTTAGCTTTATGGTTCAGCACCAAATGGGATATAATTTCAAACCTGGAAAATACAAGCTCGCTAAGGGATATGATTTAATAGCATATCATCCAAATGACATGACTGAATTTACTCCGAGATATTTGGTGTCAGAGCTAAATGATAATTCAACTCTCTTCATGAAACGCGTAAAAAATAGAGACGGAACGAAAGAAGAAAGGTTTATGAGTCCGGATGACTTAGATAGGGAACTTGTTAAAAACGGTCTCGGAATATATGAAATGCCAGCAGATGAGGTACAAGAAACTCCACAGGAAGAAGTTCAGATACAACCAGACATGGAAGAAATAGTTCAGCAACAACAGCTAGAAGAGCCTGAAGGAAACAAACAAGTCCCTCCTTTGGAAACTAACTTCACAGAACTAGATGAAGATTTGGAACAGCCGAAAAATCTTGACCCTCAACAAGTGTATGCGGGAATATGGAATCTTTCAAGAGTCTAAGAAAAATTCGGCTGACATAGTAGAAGAATATCGAAAAATGTTCGCCGACATACAAAAGACTCCAACATCAGATGAAAATATTCAGCATAGAATGGAAGAACTGAAAGAAAGTGTACGCAAATACAACAATCCTTTTTACTTACGACCATATAACGTTCAATCTTCGGATGAACTCGGTGAAAATAAAAGGTTAAATTTCACCAAAACATATAGAAATGAAACATTGTTTAAAGTTCATTCAGAACCTAACCAATATGGAAACAAACCTACTTTTGTTTCTGCAGACTATGGAACTACAATGAGATGGGGTCATAAAGCTAATCCGGATAGGTGGTTCATAAACTTACAACCACAATTCCAAGAAGTTGTAGACGCAATGGAAGTGAATGGTGAACCAGATATAGCTGGTATTTTCAGCGCGGCTTTAATGCCATTGAAAGATATGAAACATGCAGATATTTTGGACCAGTATGAAATGAACATGGCTGATGGAAATATAACACCTGACGTTCTAGAACATTTATCTCAAAGAACTACACAGAACCATAGAGATGGTATATTTGGTGAAGAGTTTAGAAAGAAAGTTAGGGAGAGAGAAGGAAGAGAACCTATTGTACATGACCTTGCAAACGAAAGTTTACAAAATGTCATAAAAACTTACTTTGCAGACAATGAACCGAGAAGGGATGAATATTTAAGAAAACTCAAATGGACAGTACCAAATGAAATGTTAGTATTGAAAAACATGTTCCTTGACAAAATAAAACCAACTACAGAAATAAATGACGCAAGACTGAAACATTGGGTAAAAGCTTTCCCATTCACAAAAGATATTATTGGTAACATGGAAAGAAAACCAGAATGGCTACAAAAACATATATTTGGAAACGAGCTTATTCCATATGGACAAGCTCTGTTTGAAGAGCTTGAACCGGAAACTCAGGAAAGAGTCATGCAAACAATACGCGAAGACTCAAATACAAACTATGACAAAAATCTTTCTAGGATATAGGTTACCTGAGATGGGCGACCAGAGCCCAAAGGCAAAAAGGACATGGGAAATTTACAACATACTAGGTAACATGAGGCAAAGATGCAACAACTTGAAGCAGAGGGCAAGTTACCAAAAGCGACACCAAAGAAGAAGAGTAGAACAAAGTGAAAGTAGTGAAGAAGTAACTTCATCTAGTGAAAGTAGTGGCAATGAAGGAAAAAGAAGAGTTAAAAACTCAGTCAGGAAGAAAGTAAAGCTTGGTACGAGTGGGTTCTATTATGACACATAAATCCAACTATTCTATATTTTTACCCATATGAAATGTACGCCGCTCAGAATATAACGCCAACAGTTTTGGATGCCATGAACGGAAATGTTTCCGAATGGTATAACGAATGCGACAATGCCATTAGAAGGTCAGAAATAGTTCCTGGAACTTACGAATATACAACTGCTGTTTCTTATGGAAACGTAGGTGAGTTTGGAGAAGGTTCTTCAACAACAGTAGATATTGCTTGCGACAGGTTTCATATTATTTCTATTGACAACTCATTCTTATACGTGGAACAAGACATTGAAATAAAACCTTCTGCCAAGTTGTCTGACAAGAAAGGTTGCAATGGAATTTTCTATGTCGGATACCAATATGCTCCAGAAGTTTTCATGGATATAAGATATATTCTAACTCTGACTTAGTTCAAACAGTAACATGGGCAAACTATGAATGGTTCGCTTTGAGAAACTCAGTACAACCACAAGCTAGAGAACAAACAGACCAGTATGCAAATATTGAGAAAATAAGAAGACTTGACCCTAACGTTCCAGGAGTTTATGTTAACCTTTCTGGTTCAGATGGAACTGCTGCCACTAAAGTAAAACTGAAACTTAGAGTTCCTTTGTCATCTTTCCTCATCTTCAGGTTTTTAAGATACTTGCCAAACTGGGCAGGAAAAATTTCTATCGAACTTACTCCAAGCAAAAATAACTTAGTCATTGCACCAACACAAGACCATTCACTATTACAGACGTAAAGGGAACAAATCAAACGTCATTCGCCGAATTTTGCAAAGACAAAGTTGACTTAGACTTTGGTTTCTCAAACTTCAACAATGAAGTAAACTATTATTTCAATGCTGCTGGAACTGCTTGGGACCCAGTTAAGTTCACATGCGAAAAGTTTGAATGCAAGAGAATAGAAAGCAGACTTGCAGTCTATATGTTGGACCCAGATATTTCAAATGCTTTAGCTGCCAAATATATTGCAGTTCCACTTATGTTCCCTATACACCAAATATCTGTCAAAGACTTTGCAGGTGAAGTTGGAAACCAAAGTGCTGACCCAGGTGCAAGAACAGATATTGCTTTAACAACTGCAATGAAACATGCAGATACTATGTTTGTACTGTTCAGACGAACTATAAATGACTATTCTTGTTTCTACAACCCCGGTATTAAATATCATATAAACATAGATGGCAAATATTATCCAAGAGAAGAATATTCTACAGTTGAGGATATGAGGTCATACAACTTGACATTAGATGCTATGAACTTTAACAACAACTTCACAACAACCATTAACCCTGAAATGCAAAGTTCTATTATGCCATATGTGAAAGTATGGACTCATACAGGAGGTCAAAAAACTCAATATACAAATGGAGACCGTTCAAACTTTTGGCTTGGCATTCCATTTGCTGACTCAGAAGACTTTATGGGTGGTATTTCAACTGTTGGTACTGTACAAATACAATATACTGGTGACAGAGACGGTCCAGATGAACTGAGAGCAAAGAAGTTTACAAAACCAATAGCACTTTTCACGGAAGATGCTCTTTTGAAGATTCGTTCGATGAAACCTGCTGGGGCTCCTCAGATTGGCATAACGACAGCTTCCATCGAGCAGATTTTGGCAGCAGGTCAGTAAGTTGTTCTTGAACTGACTTCTCTCCGTCAAATATTGACAGTACGCCAGTTTTGACATAATATTGTAAGATAAACTTACCTTTAGAAATATCTGTAAGTTTTGTTGTTATATTTTGTCAACGTCAAGAACTTTCACCATCTCGGTTATACCAACTTTCTTTGCTTTATGAAAATATTTTGGTTCAGCAAAATTGCTATTCTATAACATTTACCATTGTTTGTATAAAGAACTATTCTGTCAATGTATTTGTATTGTTTGTGTGTGTAAACTTTGTTCTGCTTCAATTCGAAGAGATACTCGAATACGTCCATCTTTTTATTCTAAGTAAAATGTCATTTCCGAAAAATAGAAGCGTGAGTGTTTCAAAAGGTTTAATGGCGGTGGCAGATGTGAAGTTAAATTCACCAACTCAAACAAACAGTCAAAGTGTTATTGTCAATGTCAAAGACAGAGATGTTGAAGTGGGGAAACCATACGAAGACGAAGATGGTATAACAATTGTTCCTGTAAAAGAACCAACATATCCTGAAGTTAGCAGAGACTTAAGTTCTGTTGCAGATATTCGAAACGACTACCAACAACTGAAAGACAAACTTCAAACTCAGGAGAAGATTTGTCAAGCTTTAAGTATAATGTTAAACTTGGTCGAACACAACCCTGTAAAAGTGAACTCATATGTCATTGCACCTCATGAAGTTTGAAAGAACTATTGAAACTTTTGACAGAGGCAGACGATATAAACATCAAAGAAATAGAACCCGACATTAGTTGCTGTGGTGTTTCATATAATGTCATTGACAAGATATACGTTATGAAAGGAGGTGAACGTTGAACTTAAAGTATAGTTTCCCAGACGTCATAAAAATATTTGACGACCACAACATTTCATTAAAATTTATTTGCTAAGTAAATGGCAGAAGATATAATGGTTTATACTATTACGACTAAAAACCCTGAGTCATATAATTCTATAACAACAAACTTACAAAGTCCTCAAGGACGATATTGTAAACTAACCTTAAACACAATGACGACTAAAGCCTGTTTTGCTCTTTTGACACCAGAAGACTTTATTGTTGTGAATGGTAAAAAATACTCCTTTGAAGATACTTACTCAGATATACCACCAACAGGTTTTGTTGACTTATTTAATACTTTAAGTACGGGTGTAACATGTGCTGCAACTAGAGCAGGTTTCATTATGTTTGGATGTCCGACTGAGTTTACTATAAACGATATGAGCTATAATACAAAACTTATTTCTGGTTTTTACTACCAACAGTTTCCTATAACAGGAAAAGGTGTCATACAAGGAATGTCTATTCCATTGACATTAAGCACACCAATCTTATATATTGTTTCAAACTTAGGTTCAAAGTGTTATTCGAATGTCGACAGAAACTATTATGACCAAAAGATACTTATGCGTAAAACAATACTTTCTCTGCTGGTTTGCCTATTGTTCATTCGAATGCAGAATTTTCAACCTTAGTGAACTCAAACACTTTGGCAAGTATAACGTTGACATTAGTTGACGCAAACTTTGTTCCTGTAAAACTTTTATTCCTATGTATTTGTCAATGACGGCAGAAAGTTTCGAATTGGAAGATGCAACTGGTGAAAGTATTGTATTACAAGAACAACTTCAACAACAAATAGCTCAAGAACAACAAATGCAACAAATGCAACAACAAAGTCAAGAATAAAAAAATATTTTTTTTTATTTTTATAAAAATGTACAGAATAGATGTTTCAGATTTTTATGACTTCCAAGCATTCAGAAATATGTGTCCATTTCGAGACTATAACAAAGCAGTCGAGAATTTGAAACGTTTAGTCATTTATGTGACTCTGCCCCAGAATGTTATGTTATGAAAGAATGGATGTAGTCTTTAACAAACCTAAAGCGACAATAGTTTCAGAACAAGAATGTAGACAGAAACTTAAGAAAATAAAAGTGTACAAGTTGGCATGAAGATGTTAGATGCTTGGGATATCTTATTGTCAAAGTTAGAAGATTTTTCAGTTCGAGGTATAAAGTTCTATACACCTTCTCCAAACTTCTATTCTATCTTCACTGGATATAAATACGAACAAGTAGAATGGAAAGAAAATATTATAGAAGCTTGGTTAGACCATGTCAAAGAAATTATATGCAATGGAAACGAAAAGGTTTATGAGTATATCTTATGTTGGTTTGCAAACATCTTACAACATCCAAGTGCTAAAAATGAAACTGCTCTCATTATAATTGGAAAACAAGGAACTGGTAAGAACACATTCTTTACAGATATTTTGTGCAAACTGTTAGAGGCTATTCGAATCCGAATATGACAAACTTAGAAAACATCTGTGGCAAGTTTAACTCCTCAATAGAGAATATGAAACTTATAGTATGTAACGAACTTCAAAGTATAGATACAACAAAAGTTTTGAACTCAGATGCTTTGAAGAGTCTTATAACAGACAAAGTTGGAGTTGTTGAAAGAAAATATAAAGACCAAAGAGTTTGTGAAAATGTTGCAAACTTCATTATGGTTTCAAACAATGCTGTTCCGATGAAGTTAGAAAGTTCTGACAGAAGATATGTAGTTGTCAGAACGTCAGATTTCATATGCAAGATACAGAATATTTTGACGACTTAGCAGAAACTTTGACATCTGACTTTTTACAACCACTTGTTCTCATATTTTATGACATTAGATATTTCAAAGTTCAATCCAAGACAAATTCCACATACCGAAGAGAGACAAACATTGTTAGAAGCAAACAAGAGTGTATATGAACTGTTCATAGATGAAACTGACTTTGTGTCATTAGATGAAAGGTCATTGTACGATTCGTATAAACAATATTGTCAAGAATATGGTTATATGACAGCGTCTAAACGAACATTCTTGGCAAATGTCAAAAGTCTTTTAGAGTACAGAATGGTGTATATACAAAGAAAATTTTTTATGAGTAAATTTTAAAAAAAATATTTTTTTTATCCGATAGAAAAGATGGCAAAATTCATCTCAGTAAACAAGTACATGTCAGGACTTAAAGAAGAACTAGACCCATTCACATATTTGAATGTTTACTTCTACCATTTTGAAAAGTCTTCATTCAGCAAAGTTTGGAACATCGAACCAGTTAAGTTTGCTATTGTGACTAAAAATGGTGCGAAATTTGAAGACTTAGACATAGAAGGTTTGTTAGCAGTCAAAGAAAGTTTTGACAGAAGGTTTTCAAACCTTAAAGAAGGCAAAGCATACAAACTTGTTATACCTTATGAACCAAAGAAAGCAGACGACTATGAATATTATGAGTCTAAGATAGTTGAAGTTCAAGGTAAATTGGGTAAAAAGATTTTAGAGTCTAAGCCAGTGTTTGCTCCTAAAGAGGAAGAGAACATTGACATTGACCCAGAAATGTTCTAAAAATAAAATTTTATTTTTACATGTCAAATTTCTTTTTCTCTGGAACTGGTTCAGGTTCTTTCTTCTCTTCTTCTACTTTCTTTTCTTTCTTTCTCTCTTCTTCTTTTCTGGTGGAGTATGTCAAATTTGGCGCAACTATATTTATGTAAAAGTTCTTTGTCCTTTAATAGCTCATCTATTCTGTTTTCTATTTCATCTTCAGAACAGCGCATGTGTCTTCTTTGCATTCTAAGAAGTTTTGTTGGACTTCATCTCCAGAGGCGTCATCTCTGTCACAAGTCTGTCATTGACAAAATTTTAAGACTGCTCTGCTTAATGTTTTATGGTTCTTGTCATATTCCAGAAACAGAACTTTAGAACAAATTCACCTTTCTTGTTTACACTATGTAAGATTTTATGGTCGACAGATGTTTTGCTGTCGAAAAGCTTGTCTCGAATATAGATAGCGAATCGCTAGACATTTTCTAAAAGATAAAAATTTTAATTTTCTAAAAATATGTTAGAAAAAAAGTTTGCTGACATTGACAAGAAATTTGAGAATGTTTTAAACAAGAACAAGAGGAAGTTAGAAAATGCTCAGAAAACCTATACATGACAAGTTCTTATTTGCTCAGAATGGTATAACAGGTCTAATTGCACCACCTGGGTCGGGTAAGACTTTCACTTATCTTAAAATGGCTGCACAACACAAGAACTAGATGAGAAGAACCCATTCTATGAGTTAGTTGTCATTTGTAGTACTTCTGGTCAATTTGACCAAACCGTCAATTCGTTCAAAGATATTATAAAGAAGTCTAAGTTAGTATGTATAAAGGATACTGAGTTGTTAGATTGGATAAAGAAGTACCAAAGAAGAGTTTGAAGTATAATGCTATAAATGAGTATATAAATTCTAAGTTTAAAGACCCAAATGAGGAAATGCAGAGAATATTAGAGAAGAAAACACTTCAGAAAACAAACAGAAAGAGATAGAATACATTTCGAAAAATTGCAATCTTACGATTGGAAACATACCCTCATAGATGTCTTCTTATCTTAGATGATTTGCCTTCTCATCCTTTGTTAAAGAACAGAGAACAAGATATGTGTCGAATTCTTAAGAAGCTCAGACACTTTAACATCTCAGTTGTCATTTGTGTACAGACAGCAAAGAGTTTAAGTAAGGATGTTAAAAGAATACTACTGACATTATACTTTTCCCGGATTGTCCGAAGACGATTTCATGGAACTTATGAAAGATCCATGGCAGGTAAGTTTGACAGACATGAACTATGGAGAAGTACAAAGTCATACAAGACCCTCATACTTCTTCAGAATTCATATCTACGCAAACAAAGTTCAAATTGTAAAAAGTCAAGCTTGAAAAATAAAGAGTTCATTTACGTCTATTGTTTGAAGTTGTCAAAATATCTGTCTATTTTTCCTTAACATGAAATCTTCTTTGAATGTGTTATCGTAAACCTTTAATATCTAGTTGTGGTTTGAGGTACGTATCTTGACTATTTGTTTACATCTTCATTTCGGTGTCTTGAAATGTAAGTTGGATTAAGCAATTTCATGTGATTGTAAATTTAAGAAGGGTCGTAAAAGCTTTTGTGTTTCTATGCAAGTGCAACATAACATATCTCTGTTACCTTCCTTTATTTTCCAATCTTCAGTATAAATCATATCTTATAGTTCTTTTCTTCTTTTGTACTGAACGTGGTATTCTTTCTGAATCTTTTGTCTTATGTTCAAGCTTGTTCGTCTACTTTTCCGTTCTTGTTAGTGTTGTCAAGAATCTGTAATATACAAAGCTACGGGCGAAGCTCCACATTGCACAGCATTTACAAGTAGTCTTGATAGATAAGTATTCCTCGTTCAACGTTTGGGCAATTTTTCAGACGATTTTCATAGAGTTTGGCGAACTGGGTGTTTACTTACGTCGCTGTTCTTCACGATTCATAGATTTGGTGGCTGCGGTTTTTTTACTACGTCTGTGTCTTCAAGATTTTCATAGATCTTTTTTGGCGAATGCGTTTTTTAATTACTCGCTGTTTCTTCACTGTTTTTAGAAAAGTATGTCTGCTGTGCTTCGCTCACAAAGTTCTTGTGGTGTTGGTTTTAAACATCTTGTGTTTTCTTAGTATCTGAGCAACATGGCTTGTTAAAATGAGCTTTGCATTTGTACTGATCTTCTTTGACCGAAACGGCAAGTGAGAGTAGAGTGTTTGTATATACTGTAGTGTACTTATCTCATTATAGCTTCATATGATCATGCAGTTATTGTTGTCTCTGTTGTGACATATCTGTCTTTACCATACAATAAAAAAATAAAATTTTAGAAAAAATTAGGTTATTTTTTTATCTGTTAAAAGACAAAAATATAAACGCATTTACATTATTTTCAGCATTCAGTCAAATAATTTTAGTAGTGTTAGTATCTCATTACATTCTCAACGTTCCTTTTACCTTTTTTATGGGAAGCACACCATACTATTTTCTTCAAACTTTTCATAGAGTTCTGTTTCAGGCAGCTCTCATATCATTTTACCACCAACTAACTTCTAATTGACTGTACTGTATTCTTTGAGTTATTTAATTGTTCTTCCTATCTGATATCTCTTTTATTGAAGTCTTGGGTTTCTGACGATTGTAGTAAAGCCTTCCTGCACGTTCGCGTTGAAGTAGACCTAATTGTTTGAAATTTATAATCCACACACTGGGTTCAATCAGATACAAAACTATGAGTATATTAGTTTTGTCTAATGAGATATGCTTGGTTTCCTAGAATCTTCCGATATATACTCAAGGATTTATTGTCAAAATTTTCTGATGATAGCATTTCTAACCCTCTGATTGTTTTCTTTCAGATGGTTAGAATGTCTGACAAAGAATATTTTTGTATTTTTGAGTATTTTAAGTTTATAATCACAATTCACACTTGGTGTTCATTGTCTATCTTCTTCTAACTTGTTTTCAAATCAATGGGTTTTCGTTTCTGGTTTTTCTAGCAAAATAAGGATAAAAAGATATATAGTAATAGTAAAGTATCTTTTATTTTTTGGTCTTAAGGATAAGTGATTGAATTGTCATTATTCTTCAGCAAAAGATTTTAGTGAATGATGTGAGATCTAACACTCTTTTTCACAGTGTTTTCTAACATGGTCTAAAACAACAACAATCATGAATTTGTCAACGATTTTCACAAAAATATATTTTTAGGTGAAGAGGTGAGATCTCACCTGTTTCGTCCACTTTTTATAAGTTTTTGCACATAGACGTTTTACTGGTAACTTATTTTTGGAAATTTGGTGAAAATAATCGGTGTGACACATGTCATATAATTTTTTATCAGAATTTGTGCTGGAATTTCAGCAAAATTAGTATTTTAGGTGAGGAGTGAGATCTTCCTTCGTTCTCACCTTTTTTCTACTCAACGTCTTTTTTCACAACGTTTTACCATGATTGTGATGTAGTAGTTTGGAAATTCTATGAAGCGTTTTGTTAGCTTCTATTGTTCTTTAGTACATCGATGTTTTTAATAAAATGCCGAAAGTTTCTTATATTCTTCTTGACGTCAGATTGAAGAGAAATCTTGCTGTGGATTAGTTTTTTTTCAGAAATTGTGCACAATGTCGTTTTACTTTGCTGCTGTGTTTCTGTTCTTTTCTTTAAGTCGCTAGGTGCGTTTCTCATACTTCCTTATTCTTGGGCTTTTAGTTAGTAGTCTCCGATTGTGCTTTACATTTAGAACATTGGGTTTCATTTTTGCTTATAGCATTAAAAAAA
>NC_067204.1:4353688-4528741 GCF_026262505.1 Trichomonas vaginalis G3 | reverse complement strand
TTCGCTTATTTGAATGTGGTTGACTTCTAGCCGATTGGTTGAGAGGAAGATCTACATTGACAAAGTTGGAACATGGCGAACAGTTTAGGTTTGCTATTGTGACTAATATAATGTTGCGAAATTGATAGACATTAGACAGTATGAGGGTTTGTTAGCAGTCAATAGAAATTTGATGCAGAAAGGTTTTTAAACCTCGTTAAAGAAGGCAAAGCATTACAAACTTGTTATAGAACCTTTATAGACAAAGAAGAGCAGACGACATGAATATTTATGAAGTTATAGATAAGTTTGATGTTCAAGGTTAAGATGTGGTAAATGATTTTAGAGTCTAATCCAGTGTTGCCTCCTGAAAGAGGAAAGAACATTGACAATTGACCGCAGAAATGTCTCTAAAAATATATTATTATTATTTTACATTTCTAAATTCTTTTTCTCTGTGACTGGTCTGGTTAATCTTCTCTTCTTATTTCTTCTACTTTCTTTTCTTTCTTTCTCTCTCTTCTTTCTCTGGTGAGGTTATTCAAATTTGGCGCAACCGATATTTTTATGTAAAGTATCTTTGTCTCTTTAATAGCTCTCTATTCTGTTTTTATTTCATCTTCCGATACAGCGCCCATAGTGTCTTTGCTTTGTCATTCTAAGAACTTTTGTTGGACTTCATGCTCTTTTCCAATGGCGCTCATCTCGTCACAATTCTGTATTGGACGTAAACTTATTAGACGTCTTTGCTTAATGTTTATGGTTTTGTTCATATGCCATACCAGAACGAACTTTAGACCAAATTCTACCTTCTTGTTTACATATTTAAGATTTTATGCGTTCGACAGAATGTTTTGATGTAAAAGCGCTTGTCTCGAATATAATAGCATGAAATCCTGAGCCATTTTCCTAAAGATTAAAAATTTTAATTTTTCTAGAAAATATTGTTAGAAAAAAATGTTTGCTGACATTGACACAGAATTTGAAGAATTGTTTTTAGAAAGAAGAATAAAGAGGAAGATTAGAAGGATGCTCAAATAAAAACCTATATTGAATTCTTATTTGCTTCAGAAGGAGTATGAACGGGTCTATAAGCCACACCGGTGTCGGGTAAAGACTGTCACTAATCTTAAATGGCTGCAACAACAACAAAACTAGATAGATGAAAACCAAATATCTATGAGTTCGTTGTTATTTGTATACTTCATGTCAAGTTCGACCAAAACCGTAATTCGGTTGCAAAGAGATATTATAAAAAGTCTATAGTATAGTATTAGTATTAGAGATACATGAGTTTTGATGATTGATAGAAATACCAAAGAAGTTAGTTGTTTGAAGTACAATGCTACTGATATCATGAGTATATATATGTCGATAAGTTGTAAAGGACCAAAGTGAGGTAGAATTGCAGAGAAATATAGAGAGAATATCCTGACATAAAGAAACTAGATTAGAATGCATAGAAAATTGATTAGAAATTTGTAATACTACCTATTGAAGGACTTAGTCTCTAGTGTAGTCATTGCTTTATTCTTGATTAGGGTCTCTTGTTAAAGCAGAGAAACATAGTATATGTGTCGATGATTCTCTAAAAGCTTCGAGGACACTTTAACATTCAGTTTTCATTTGGTGTACTAGACAGCAAGAGTTTAAGTAAAGGAGTGTTAAAAGAAAAATACTTACTGACATTATACTGTCCTGGATTGTCGAAGAGATTTCATGGAACTTCTATGAAAGGTCCAATGCGAGTGTAAGTTTGACGACATGAACTATGGAGAAGTACATAGTCATACAAGACCTCATTACTTCTTTAGAATTCATATCTACGCAAACAAAGTTCAATGTTAAAAGTCAAAGCTTGAAAAATATAAGAGTTTGCAGTCTTGTTTGTTTGTTGTGCTGGGGCTGTCGTTCTTCTGGCTTTGGTACCAGACTCGGTTGGTGGTAACGTTGGGACATTCGTTATGTGTTCCTGCCTGAAGAGAAGGACTCCGGAAATGTCGGATGGAAGACTCGGAATAGTACGGAAGGAAAGGACTCGGAATGCCAGAAGGAAGACTCGAATGTCGGAAGGAGGACTCGGGAATGTCGGAAGGGAAAAACTATGTTCTGTCGAAGGAAAACTTTTTCATGAAGTTCCGACCAAAGTTTCTCAATTTTTCGAAAAAAGTTGAAGGTTTACGGAACGAACAACAGGAAATTTTTCAGTTTTCAGGAAATTTTCTTGTTGCGAAGGAAGGACTTGGAATGTTGGAAGAAGACTTGAATGTTGGAAGGAAGACTTGGAAGTTGGAAGGAAGGACTTCGGATGTCGGAAGATTGACAAGACAACTTTTACCTTATAGAGCTAACCTGAGCCATCTGAAGTCAAGCTTGAAAATAAGAGTTCATCTACCTGCTTGTTTGAAGTTTCAAAATACATATATTATTTTTATCCTTTAACAATGGCAAATCTTCTTGGAAAATGTAAGTATTGTACAACCAATATCATATCATTAGTGTGTTTGATGGAAACGTATCTGTGAGACTAATTTTTTTCACATCTTCATTAAAGGTGTTCATTGAAATCGGTAAGTTTTCGCGATAGAACCAATTTCTGTCCAGATTTGTTAAATCTTCAGCAAGGTTCGGTAAAAGCTTTTGTTGTTTTCTTCTGACTAAATGCAAACATAACCATATCTCTGTCTTCTTTCATTTCCATCTCTCAGTGTAAATCATATACATAGTTCTTATTCCTTTCCTTTTTTGGTACCGAACGTGGTATTCTTTTCTGAATTGTTTTTGTCTTTTCGCTTCAAAGCTTGTTCTCTAGCTCTCACGTTCTTGTCTATTGCAAATTTTCATCTAACATCATGAATATATAACAAGCGAACGAGGTGAAGCCCAACATTTGCAACAGCATTGTACAGAAGTCTATGTACATAATATCCTTTCAAAACCATTTGCAAATTTTACGATTTTCGTACGGGAATTCGTTCCTCGGTTTTCCGAGGGACGCCAAACATATGAGGAATTCTTCTAAAAGTTCTTTTTTTACGTTGGTTTTCAAACCAGATTGGTATAAGCTTGCTTTGTAGAACAAGAGCATATCAAATACCTTTGCATTTTGGACATGATCATTTCTTTGACCGAAACGGAATGAGACGTAAACTGTTTGTATATACTGTAGTGTACTTATTCTCATTATAAGCTTCAATGACATGCAGTTTTGTTGTCTCTGTTGTTGACATATCTGTCTTTACATACAAAATAAAAAAATAAAAAAAAATTTAAAAATTAGCGTTATTTTCTATCTGGTATTAAAAGACCAAAAAATAAACGCATTTACATGTATTTTTCAGAACTTCGTTCAAATAATTTTTATATGCTTTAAGCTATCTCATTACTTTCAAACGCTTTCCTTTACCTTTTATGGGAAGCACCCATACATTTTACTTTCCAAACTTTTCAAGCAGTTCTGTTTCAGCAGCTTTCATATCATTTTACAAACACAACTAAACTCTAATTGACTGTTACTGTCATATCTTTGAGTTATATTAAATTGTTCTTCCTATCTGATATCTCTTTTATTGAAGTTCCTTTGGTTTCCTGAACCGATATTAAGTACAGGCCTTCACCTGCACGTTCGCAGTATCGAATAACCTAATGTTATGAAATTTATAATCCAACAACTGGGTTCAATCCAGAACAAAACTACTTGAGTATAAGACTTTGTCTAATGGAGATATGTTTCTTGTTCCATAGAATCTTACCGATATAATAGCTCAAGGATTTCTTGTCAAATTTTCTGAGTTGATAGCATTTCTAACCCAGTCTGGGATGTTTCTCTTCAGATAAGTGTTTAGAATGTCTGACAAAGAATATTTTGTATTCTTTGGAGTATCTTTACGTTTAAATCACCAATTTCTAACACTTTGGTGTTTATTGTCTATCTTCTTATAACTGTTTTCAAACCAGTGTTTGTCATTTTCCTGTTCTTACATACAAAATAAAAAAAAATATTTAAAAAAAAAAACTTAACGTTTAATTTTTATTTTGTATAAAAGATACAGTTATATCATGAAATTTGGTCATTTTTTTTACGATTTTCATGAGTTTTATGCAAACCGAAAAAAAGTCGGGTAGCAATTTTTACGATTTTCATTACGAATCTCTATTCCTCGGGTTGTTCCAGGGAAGCAAACATATGAGGAAATTCATAAATTTGCGCTCATTTTTTTCGGCAAAAATATATTTTAGGTGGAACAGAGTCACTCGGTCACATCTGGTCAACTAACATCTTTTTGAAAAATTGGATGACAACATGACATTTTACAACAAACACAGGAAAATAAACTTTCTTCGTAAAGACTTTGTCAAGACTTCTTCATCGTAGATGAGCGTAAATGACCCCAAAAATATATTTTATGTTAGCATGTTAGATCTAACACCGTTTTCTAACCACTTTTCGTAACATCGTAGAAAACGTCAAGAATTTTATAAGAATTCAATTAAAAAATATATTTTATGTTGCATGTTAGATTTCTAAAAACACGTTTTCTAACATGTTTTTCTAAACATATGTCCTTACTGAAAAAGTATGTGTTCCATCTGTCATTTTACTCAGAATTTCATACGGAATTCAATAAAAAAATAATGTTATGTTAGAATGTTAGATCTAACATGTTTTCTAACATGGTTTTTTCTAACATTAACTATTTAACAAGCGTTTTACAGTGGGTATATTGTTGCGATGGTTCATGACGTTTAAAACAGTTTTGTAGCTTCTATTTCTTCACGAAGGATTAATCAAAGTTTTAACTAATACGAAGGTTTCTTTATATTTCTTCCTTGAGTCAGATAGAAGGAAATCGTCAGCTGTTGATAGTTTTTTGTTTCAGGAAAATTCAACATGTCCATTTTATCTTCTGCTTTGGTCTTCTTCTGCTTCTTTCTTTAAAGCGCATAGTCGTTTTCGCATACGTTCGTATCTCTGTGACGGAGTAGTTATTATTTCCTTCATTGCTTGCTTCTTACATTTAGAATTGTGGGGGGTTCATTTTAGCATGTACATTGAAATTTGACCTGCAAGTACAGAAAACTAAGGCGTCAATGGTTTTCTTTAACTCAAAAGTTGCTTGGTTTTATTTGTTTTCGTTCCATACTTTACCCTCTTCTATCTTTATCTCTTATCTGCCATACAACATTTTGAACCAAACGAAAACAAAGTTGCTAGGCTTAAATTCTTCAGATTATATATATGTCAAGAAACATTTTTAAATATACCATATCGCAGTCTTTGTCCATGACTTTGTGTTGCAATGAAATCCAAGAAACTCAATAGTTTACCTTTCGTATGACTTCGTTTTATTTCTACCGAGTTCAGAGTTGCTTTGACTCTATTCATCGCACAATCTAGGAATAGTAAGCTTTTTGTGGTATTTCAGGAAGTTTAGGTAGATGGTCAATAATATCCTGCATTTCATTAAAGATACTGTCATTTTGTTTCATCTTTCAGCACTACAGATCTAAATCTCCTTGGGAAGTTCTTGCTTTTATCTTGCTGGGAATTGCTTGTTTCGAAAGTTATATGAAGAAGAATTGAAGCTTTTCATCTCTACCTACATTGAAGTGGGTTCATGACAACGAGTTGGTGCATGTTGTTGCTAACATTTCTTAACCATAAAAATAAAAAATATTTTTTTTAAAAAACTAACTTTATTGTTAGTTTTTTATGAAGTGTCAAAACTCCCCTATGAATTTCGAGAGTTTTCTACGATGTTGAAAACGTGGTTAGAAAAACCATGTTAGATCTACATTCTAACATTAAAATATATTTTATTTGAATTCAGCAACAAAATTAAGAGTTTTTAGACCATGTTAAGAGAAAACGTGTTAGAAAACATGTTAGATCTAACATTCTAACAGTAAACATTTGATTTTTGTGAATTCAATAAAAGATAATATGAAGTGTCATATTAAATATATTTGTTTACTATAAACGACCCCAAACTTCTTAAACTTCGTGTTTCGGCAGCTTCTGAATGTAATATCTTAGCGAGTGTATCATTCTCTAAAAATTCTCCTCTTATACAATCATTCTTGTTCCCATTGGATCTAGTTTCGCTATGGAGATTCTCCTTACCAGAACGAGTATCTCACGTTCATCTTCTATTATTTTTCATGACTATTTATCTATCCCGTACTTCTCTTCAGAACAAGGTTTTGCGATCTCTTACTGATCTCAGGTTCTTCATTCATTAAACTTCTCGATGAACTTTCTTTGCTCATGAGCGTCCAATACATTTCCCAACTGCCTACTACGAATATTTTGGAGGAAGCCCACATTAGCGAACTATTAGTTACGAGTCTTGCGATACTACATATTTCAACCTCACCTGTTTCATATCATCCCGGGCAATTCCTCTTGCTATATCGAACTATTGTATATCAAAAAGCAACCGCCGTTTTCCGCGGTCACGTGTTAAATTCTTCACGAAAATGCCTTAAAATTTACTCTTCCCCAGGATCTTAAATTTTCCAAACCACGACCTTTCTAAGAGTCTTTCCAAAACTCGCTGATCACATCTTTGTTGCATTATAATAACCATCCATTGTCCTCAACGTACGATCATCAAATACCGCCTTGTAATCTGACCTTTCGTGATGAATGTTTCGCTCATTTAGATTATGTTCGTTGAACGTTTATTGCTTCGACTGACATTTTCTGGTTCTTACAATTAAAAATAATAAATCAAAAAAATAAAAAAGATAAAAACTAAACTTTATATTTTTATTTCGTGGAGAAAATTTATGAAAATTGCCACAGCCCAGGGTAGAATAGACTCAGGATTAGACAAGAGTTGTTAGATCTGAACCATTCTACCCTAAAAAAATAAGCATTAAATATAGTGTTTTTTTTCATTTAACCTTACTCTTTCTAGCACATTCTCCGTATTAGTTATATATGAAATAAGAGCAACCTCAGAGATCAAAAGTCGATGACTGAGTACAGATGGAAACAATAGTTGCACTGCAACCATTTGTTGATGAAGCCAAACTTGAAAGTCACGAGAACTGTTACTAGCTCATTGTTCGTTAATCAGATTTTAGAAGCAAAGTCATAAATAGTTCCTGATACCTTAACAGAATGAAAAGACAACTATTGTTTTGCTTAACTGAAAACTTGGCCCACTGAACATGAACATTTTGAGTGGTCAAACCACGGTTTCGTATAAACTGTTCAAACTCATGGTGTTTTAAATAACCCGGAAATACGGACCGTATAAGGTGAATGTGTATGCGTTCAGTTAGTTTAGTTATACCGAGAAGAAATTTGTAGCCCAAGAGAACGTTTGGTCTAGCGCCAAATATAAAAAAACTGGTTATCTCTTGAGGGTTATTTTCCCAATCCATGTAAATTGAAATAATCGTGGGGAGTTCAAATCTTCATATTTCTAAGTTTCAGAAGTAGTTCCGATTAGTAAATAGTCTGTCATTTTCTTAGGCAACTTCCATACATATATATTCTATGTTACAGAGTATGCGCATGACGTTTAAAGTCATTTTTCGAGCAGTGCTTCTTCAAAGTTTTATCGTCTGACACAACTTGTAACGATCTCATTTCGTTAATATTGTCTATTAGAACCCATCAGAACCTCTATTACTGCCCCATGAAAAAGTAGGACTCTGCAACATAAATTATGGAGTAAACAGCCAGCGTTCGTTCTTTTAAACAAAACTCTTCTTAAATCCTAGTTGCTTTGCATCTGAAGGACTTTGAAGCCAACGAATGTGGAAAGTCAAAACCTGTAAGCACCGGATGAAATTTCTTCATCTGATATATCTACCGGCGTTTTAAAGAATAGTCTAACGGTTTTGTATCTGCTACATTGTTCTTTGTTTTTCAACCTGAAACAATTTAATATATGTAAAAAAATTATATACTGTTTAAAAAACGTTTTAAAATGGTATGCCATATAGCTGCTTTGAATTCTGTTGAGAAATATATGAACGTGTTTTCCATCTGTATCTCTAGTGTTTACATAAGCATAGCCCGCCTTAGTAAAACATACTGTAATTTTCTACATATTTACGCCGGTATAAAGGTAGAAAAGAGTCCTGTGTCTTCGCCCCAGTATAGTAGTAAACTCAAACGAGGTATGCTTACCATAGTCTGTAATTTCAATTTGCTTCATCTTTCTAGTTCGTCGACAAATTCGAATACAATATCTCTAAATTTGCCTATGTTCTTACTGTTTTCAGAACAAGTGACCCAGCGTAAGTTTTCAAGTCTATTGTCTTTCATTATATGGTTTATATGGTCTACAAAAGGTAGATTGTTAGGATTCGGTATAAAATGAGTTGCATGACAACATGTTTTAAATAGTGTTTTCCACCAATCCTCATCCTAGCATATCCGTCATTTTGCTCCCATTCGCTTAAAACTCTTTTTGTCTTTTTGTTTCTGACTTCAAATGACTCACAACAGTGAATTTCATATTTCTCATTAACAAACAAGTTTCCCAACGGTCTGTTCAACACAAACCCAGCGTACATTTCAAATAAAATAAAAAAAATATTTTTTTGAAAAAATGTTTTTTTTTAAAAATGGTTATGCCATTTCATATTTCTCATCTAATTCTCTATGAACTTTCATCGTCTAATTTCTCATGAACATTTCTTCATCTGTAACAAACAAGTTTCCCAACGGTCTGCTCAAACAAAACTCAGCGTACAGTTCAAATAAAAATAAAAAAAAATGTTTTCCTTTTACTTTACATAACCTCCTGCTGCCAAAAGTCTTTGACCCGCAACCCATACCAGCTAATGAAGGTTGACTTGGTTTAGTTTCCAAAACTAAACTTTGTTTTGGCTCCCCTTCATTTTTTGGCTTCCCTTCTTCTATCGGTTTTTCGTCACTTTTCGGTTCTCTGACCTTACCTCACTTGCAGGTTATGGTTGTGTCGTTAACATCTTCGTAAATATATATGCCATTTGTTTTTTGTTTTCTTTCAACTTTTTGTTGTTTGTTGTAAAGTTTTAGAATATTTCGACTCTAAGTCAAGAGATGTTCTATAATGAACGTTGGTCAGTGAAGTAAACTTTTCCATCTGTTATCTCGAAAGCTCCTTCAGACTTTCAATATTTTATTTGTGAGAGTCTGTTTTCTTTTTTGAGATTACTAGCCGTTCCATTTCTATGAAAAGTGACTTTGTAGTTAGGGTTTGCATTTCCAGACCTGGCACTTTCTATTATTGAATTTTCTCTTCATCTGTAAGTTCTTTGACAGGTTTTTACAATGGTTCTGAACTTTTGTTTGTGTGTCAAATCTTACCGTTTCAACTTCTTCGGTCATTTCATCTCAGTAAAAAATTTTAGTTTGGTTTGTTTCAACTGGTTTTGTTTAGGTTTTTTAAGTCGCGTCTAAAACTTCCTGAGAGTATAGGAAGAACTTGACAAACACGTTGTGTAACTGCTGGAAGTCGACAAATCCATCTTGGAGCCCATTTGTCTTAAAGCTGTATTGTTCATTCATCTCAGTAAAAAAAACTTCTTATTCCCAAGTTTGAGGGGTTGCGGTTGGTTATTGTTTACCCACTTGTGCATGGTTATATCCTCTGTTAAAGAATCTTTCACCGTTGTCCATATAGTTTCCTGCTTGGTTATAGTAGTCATTTGCTTTGTTATAATAGTTTCCTGCTTCTCTTCCTACATTGTCCATCCATCCTTGAACTTTTCCTCTTGTTTCAGGATTTGGAATAAGATTTGCTGCATCTCGTGCTACCTCCCAACCTTTCTGTACAGTTTGTATAATAGGTGTGCTTTCTCTTTCCAGTATACCTAATGTACTCAAAATCTTCCTTCCAATTCCAAATGCACCTCTGGCTAGTGTTCCCACTGCGGGTAAAAATCTAGATTGCAACTCCTGCTAACGCGCCAAATAAACCCATTTCTTATAGGATAAAAAGACGAATCCAAACAAGGACCCGTATGTTCTAAAGCGACAAAGAAAGCACTCATGGTAAAAATCTTTAGTTCAACACCAAATGCTTGGTTTATGGATATCTTGGAAAACATTCGAGGTATAGAGAAGATGGACCTCCATACTGGCTAATATTTGTTGGTCAAAACACAAGATACTGTGAAGCCATACCATTACAGTCCAAAAATATTTAGATGTAGAAACTGCTTTGACAATATTCGTTGACAAATACCATCCAACAAAACTGACATCTGACTGTGAAAGTTCTTTCAAATCAGAATGATGTAAAAAACTATCTGCGTTCAAAAAATGTAAACCAATATTTCATTGTCGACCAAAACCATTCTGCTCTTGTGTCATTTACGGTTGTATAAAAATGTTAAGAGACTTAAACCAACCACAAGGTGGTGAGGTAGATGAAATGTCATATGACGACAAGTATAGGCACTTCTCCATGGCAAAGATGAGACAAGTTTTAAATATTTACAATAGCCTAAACAAAAAGGTTTGGGAAACCACTCCCCCGAAGAAATGAAAAACAACCCCGACTTAGAGAAAGACTATATATTTAATAGTTTAGTCAAAAGAGACAAACAAGAAAGAATGCCAGGCTTCAAACTTAAGAAAGGTGACAAAGTAAAAATAGAAATATCCAAACGCGACCCATATGAAAATACTATTGACTATGACAACAATGGAACTCGACAGGTACTCACGTTCGTGTTCGTAAAAATAGAAGAAAGTATACAAGAGAATATTATGAAGTTTTAGCAAACATGGCAAAATGTACAGACTGCAAGCAGAAGATAAAACTACTATTGTCAGACCTCGTTTCAAACTTGTCAAAGTTCAAGGTGGTATACTTTCAAAGACAGTTCCTAACAAATATAAGACAACTCCTGACGAATATGCTAAAGAAGTTGAAAATGACGACTAAGCATTCTATACCATGCGTAAACTGTCATGTAAGTGGCATGTAGTCTTTACTTTGTTCCCGTTGTTTGCGTATATCCTGTAACGCGATGTGTATGGTTTCCATCTCCCTGAGTGTCACTCCATAACAATTTATAGCAAACTGAACGTCGTCTTTAACATCATATCCTTACCTTTTTTCAAGGCGTCCAATCCCAAAATTTATGCTTATGCCAACCTGCTTGAGATGTACTTAAATCTATGTTAGTGACTGTGCGCAGGTAAGTTTTCACCTGAAATCGTTTTACTTCCACCTGTTTCCTTTGAAGAGTTTGCACAATACAAAAACCTGTCGACTATTTGAGTCCAAGTTTCAAAACCAAGTACTACTTCTGCTGTCTGGTAGAGTTCATTGACGTTAAAATAGAACCTATGGGTATATGTGTTGAAGTATTTCAGTCTTTAACGTTTGAAGCTCTGTTTTGTCAGCTTTTTTATCATATAAATCTTGAGCAGTGAATTTAACTTGTTTTCATCCTCCATGACATAGACATTTCTACATCTAGTGTATTTTATCGTTGTTATGTCTTCATCCGATGTAAACTTGTGGAAAGTTAGGAGGTTTCCAATTTAATACATCCCCACAGTTTCTTCAACCGTTCCTTCAATATTTTCTATACCAACAGTTGCGAAGAAATCGTGTGTATGTCCAACGTCACTTTTCCTGTTAAGGTTCTTGTAAGTTTTGTAATATTTGCAATGGTATGTGTATGAGTCTTTTTAGAATATTCTTTGTCAGCTCTTGTCACTTCACTTGACATTTTATTGTCAACATATGTTTTATCCGCTTTGTCATCTAACATTGCTGGTAGTTCATCTACGTCATAGATGTTATGTGTATGATGTTTTTGTGGGTATGTTCTATCTGTCCATGCGAGAATATAGTCTCTTGTTGCATCTACATACTCTTTGTCAGCTTTGTTGTCAATATCTGCCTTCAAAAGAAGTTCATCTATAGGTTTTCTCGTTTAAAGTTCTTTTTGTTGGAATTTACAAAACAGTATGGTTCCTATTGTCTTGAAAAAGAAACTCATCTGTCATTGGGTTTAATGTCAGTTTTAAGTTTCCTTCTTTCAATGACTCAGATATCTTAGAATAGTTTGAAAAGTTTGTTGGTTCTTATTTAGAGCTTGTACAATGAGTTGTCGGTTGTGTTGTATTTCTCTCATAGACGCTGTTTCTTCGACATTTTTATTCTAGATAAAATATGCTTTCAATAGAAAAAGAAAAATCAAGAGTTGCAACTACTAAAACCATTAGATGAACTTTTTACGAATGTCGGTCAAAAGTTTGAGACAGAGACCGTAAAGCATGAAGGCTATCGTTTTGACTACCCGTTAAGATGGTTAAGAGACCCATCCGTCACAAAAGCTATTGGCTTTCGTAGAATGAAGTTCATTTCAGAAGCCTACATGGTTTCCCATTTACAGTCGGTTTTGAAGTTCGATACTATAACAAAGAAAACGTATGTATGAGAAATTTGAACAGGAAAACTTTTACAAGTTAGTTTGCTTGTAAACTAGAAACAACTCTTCAAACTTTTCAAGAAAAATAAACGATATCTATCTCGAATATGCCAAACAGTACAACATTGACGAAGGAGAGTACCATCTCGATATTGTTTATGACAGGAAAAATGCAACTGTTAAAATCGATAGAATAGAAGACCTTGGAGACAACGTTTATATTTCTACAAAATATAACAACTTGGCATGGTATAGATTTTTGAGGATGTTAAATCAGCCTGCAGAATATCCAGTACACCCGAACTTTTATGAAGTCGAAAACCCTAATGGAACAATTGAAAATGTTTTCGACTCAGATGCTATTATAGTCATGCTTCATTTTCTGGTGCACAAAACTCTTTTTTTATGCTTGGCAAATGACTTTTACGAAAAACCTACAAAGTTATACGAACCACCAAGTGGAAGTATTTCAGACTTTCAAGTATGGTTTACTACAGATGGAAGAAAGAGAATAGTTCCTATATACCACGCGTTTTACTTAGAACTTAGTCTCATATACAACTACTATCGAACGGTAAAATATAATTTTTAATACGGTTTGAGGTGTTGGATTTGGTTGCCAACTAGACTGTGGTGCAGGTTCAGGCTGTTGTATAACAGGAGCTTGTTCTTCTGGTTCAGGGTCTTTAGGTATAATACCAACGAACTGACCTACTCTTTTACCAATATTTTTGACTCCGTTCCAAATTCCTCTTCCGACGGTTTTTATTCCATTCCATATACCTCTTCCAACATTTCGAAAGAAGTTTCCTATCTTACTGAAGAAACCCATTTTACTATATGTAAAAATCTAATGTCCACCTAGTCTCTTACGTTTCCTGTTGAGTTCCATAGCATTCTTTAACTGGAGCTCATACATTCTATTTCTCCTCTGGTAGAAAACATACTCTGGGTCAACTCCTGTGTTCGCGTCATCTGCATAGAGTTGTTTATATCCCACTTCAGGGTTTGTATAAAACTCTTTCCATCTCATATTTGCATACCATGGTGGCAAGCCTAACGCAGCGTCATTTGACATGGCAGTTTGCATTTGTACATCTGTTGGCACTTGACCATAGTTTGCCATTGCAGTTTGTATTCTAACTTCATTTGGAATATTCTCTGGGTTTGGTTGTCCAGGTTGCTGTGCATTCGCTAAGTTCTGTGCGTCCATTTAATATTAGATAAAAATATCTCTTACGAGTACATATGCTGAACATTTGCAGGCATTGGTTCATCTTCATATTCTCTGTACTTTTCTGCCACGTCAAATAAATAAATGACACAATGGAAAAAACCTAAAACAAGTAGTCCTATTTCAAACCACATTTACTTACCAATAAAATTTCTTTGTCAAGACTTCTTCGTAAATGTTTTGTCAAGACTTCTTCATCGTAATGAGTGTAAATGACCCAAAAATAATGTTTATGTTAGAATGTTAGATCTAACATGTTTTCTAACATGTTTTCTAACATGGTCTAAAACATACAAAACTCATGAAATTTCATACGGAATTCAATAAAAATAATGTTTATGTTAGAATGTTAGATCTAACATGTTTTCTAACATGTTTTCTAACATGGTCTAAAACATACAAAACTCATGAAATTTCATACGGAATTCAATAAAAATAATGTTTATGTTAGAATGTTAGATCTAACATGTTTTCTAACATGTTTTCTAACATGGTCTAAAACATACAAAACTCATGAAATTTCATACGGAATTCAATAAAAATAATGTTTATGTTAGAATGTTAGATCTAACCTCTTTTCTAACATGTTTTCTAACATGGTCTAAAACATACAAAATTCATGAAATTTCATACGGAATTCAGCAAAAATATATTTTATGTTAGAATGTTAGATCTAACCTCTTTTCTAACATGTTTTCTACCCTCTTGAATTTTCATGATTTCATCGTAAATTTTTCAAGACTTCTTCGTAAAGACTTTGTTGAGATTTCTTCGTAAAGTTCTTCATCGTAAAGACTTTGTAAAGTCTTTCTCATGAACTTTCTTGTCAATGTTTTGTTGAGACTTTGTAAAGTTCTTCATCGTAAAGACTTTGTAAAGAAAGTTCATGAAAATTCATGAGGTTAGAAAAGAGGTTAGAAAAGAGGTTAGATCTAACATTCTAACATAAACATTATTTTTGTCTGATTTTACGAAGAAGTCTTGACAAAACATTTACGATGAAGAAGTCTTGACAAAACATTTACGATGAAGAAGTCTTGACAAAACATTTACGAAGAAGTCTTGACAAAACATTTACGAAGAAGTCTTGACAAAACATTTACGATGAAGAAGTCTTGACAAAACATTTACGATGAAGAAGTCTTGACAAAACATTTACGAAGAAGTCTTGACAAAACATTTACGAAGAAGTCTTGACAAAACATTTACGAAGAAGTCTTGACAAAACATTTACGAAGAAGTCTTGACAAAACATTTACGAAGAAGTCTTGACAAAACATTTACGAAGAAGTCTTGACAAAACATTTACGATGAAATCATGAGTTTTCTACGATGTTAGAAAACATGTTAGAAAACGTGTTAGATCTAACATTCTAACATAAACATTATTTTTGTCTGATTTTACGAAGAAGTCTTGACAAAACATTTACGATGAAATCATGAGTTTTCTACGATGTTAAAAACATGTTAGAAAACGTGTTAGATCTAACATTCTAACATAAACATTATTTTTGGGTCATTTACGCTCATTACGAAGAAGTCTTGACAAAACATTTACGATGAAGAAGTCTTGACAAAACATTTACGATGAAGAAGTCTTGACAAAACATTTACGATGAAGAAGTCTTGACAAAACATTTACGATGAAGAAGTCTTGACAAAACATTTACGATGAAATCATGAGTTTTCTACGATGTTAGAAAAGAGGTTAGAAAAGAGGTTAGATCTAACATTCTAACATAAACATTATTTTTGTCTGATTTTACGAAGAAGTCTTGACAAAACATTTACGATGAAGAAGTCTTGACAAAGTCTTTACGAAGAAGTCTTGACAAAACATTTACGATGAAGAAGTCTTGACAAAACATTTACGAAGAAGTCTTGACAAAACATTTACGATGAAATCTTGACAAAACATTTACGATGAAATCTTGACAAAACATTTACGAAGAAGTCTTGACAAAACATTTACGATGAAATCATGAGTTTTCTACGATGTTAGAAAACATGTTAGAAAACGTGTTAGATCTAACATGCTAACATAAACATTATTTTTGGTCATTTACGCTCATTACGAAGAAGTTTCGACAAAACATTTACGAAGAAGTCTTGACAAAAAAGTCAACGGCTGGTCGGCTGGGGTTCGGTCCTCCTCTTGGGTCTTGGGAAAAATTTCTTATGGGCTGGAAGCCCTCCGAATAAAAACTTCATTTATACTAAACATCTTCGGGGCTAGAAGGGGCGCAGCCCCTGGAAGCCCCACTACCTTTTTTTTTTTTTTTTTTTTTTTTTTTATTTATATATGTATATATTTATATATGTATATATTTATATATGTATATATTTATATATGTATATATTTATATATGTATATATTTATATATGTATATATTTATATATGTATATATTTATATATGTATATATTTATATATGTATATATTTATATATGTATATATTTATATATGTATATATTTATATATGTATATATTTATATATGTATATATTTATATATGTATATATTTATATATGTATATATTTATATATGTATATATTTATATATGTATATATTTATATATGTATATATTTATATATGTATATATTTATATATGTATATATTTATATATGTATATATTTATATATGTATATATTTATATATGTATATATTTATATATGTATATATTTATATATGTATATATTTATATATGTATATATTTATATATGTATATATTTATATATGTATATATTTATATATGTATATATTTATATATGTATATATTTATATATGTATATATTTATATATGTATATATTTATATATGTATATATTTATATATGTATATATTTATATATGTATATATTTATATATGTATATATTTATATATGTATATATTTAAAAGACGGTGGTTCACCAACATGATTATGAAAATGATGTCCATTTACAAATCTGTATTGATTAGATTTCATTTCAAAGGTAAAGTTAGCACTACAACTTCCCCATCTACAGTAATGTCTAATAATTGTTACTCCATCTGAATTCAAATGCGAATCTTTCCGATAATTGCAGTTAGCACGCATCTCTGCTTGAACTCCATATTGAAGATAATGAATGAAATCAATATATTGTTTTGTATCAGCAAGGGGTGCAGGAACGGATTGATTCATTTAAAAAATGAAAAAAGTGAGAATTGTAAATAATTAAGGTTAATATTGAATAAATAATACATCAAACTAGTTTTAGAGTTGATAGTAAGAAGCGAAGAACACTACCAGTAAGATACAGCAGTAGTAGCTGCTTCATGCTGCATTGAGTATTGTTGAATAATTTGAAGTAGTGGTTTTTGAAATCAGCACCCCTATGAGAGCGCTGGCGACCGAAGCACCACTAGTAAGATTGTGTATTAGAAACTGCTTCATGCTGTGTTGAGTAAGCTTCGATGTCTTTGTAGGATAGCTTTCTGAGAGCGAAACAAGATAGTGTTGAAAAAAAATTTTGAAAATCTGAGAGACTGTGCAAGAGCCAACGACCAAAACACTACCAGTAAGATACAGCAGTAGTAGCTGCTTCATGCTGCATTGAGTATTGTTGAATAATTTGAAGTAGTGGTTTTTGAAATCAGCACCCCTATGAGAGCGCTGGCGACCGAAACACCACTAGTAAGATTGTGTATTAGAAACTGCTTCATGCTGTGTTGAGTAAGCTTCGATATCTTTATCAGACCACCTTTAAATTAACCACTCACATTCTCACTGTGGTCCATCTAAAATTTGTAAACTTTATGACATAAAATTATATTATATGCAGGATCCCACCTATTACTTAATCTTTTTGGAATAAATGTTTTATAATATTTATCGATTGATTGTAATTTTTTGTATAAAAAAAGTTTTTTATTTATATTAAAAATATATTCGGTTAATGATATTATCTTATAATTTGTAAATAAATCTAGTAATAAAATAACTTTAATAGTTGGTGTCACTTTTTCGAAAATTCTGGTTTTTTCTTAAAAGTACTAAGTAAGATCATGAGATATAGCAATATATGTTTAAACCAACTTATATTTTGGTTGTACACCACTTGTATGTGCCGGATACCATTGTGTCAAATTTTTTCTGAAATTAACTTTAAAAGTACTAAGTAAGATCATTTATTTTTGCATAATATAATGCCAATATGGTTTCTTTTGATTTTATTTCATTTATAAGCAAATCAGATTTACCCAAAAACTCCACTCCATAAGCGTTCATTTGCTAAATTAAAAAGTGACAATGGGCTAGTCTGTCCCTTTCTCTATAGAAATAAACAAATATTAAAATTATTTTTTGATAACAAGAAAATTCCCAACAGAAAATATTTGAGACAAAGAAAAAAAGAAAATTGAAAAATATTACTCTCCTTTACATTTCATGAGATTTTCAATTTATTTTCATAAAATTGACAATTTTATACGTTTAGACATAATTGGTAAGTGATTTTGCTTGAAATAAAAATTATTGTTTGTTTACAGCTATCAAATAGATTTTTGCTATTTTGATTAAAATTTGTTAATCAAATTAATAATTTTTTTTCTAAATATCTTAAATATCTGGATCACTCACTGATACGATGAATTAAACGATAAAAATAATACAAACTCAACTAAGTTTCCTGTCTTTCAACCAAAAAATATTGTGCAATTTAAATTAAGTTGTTTATTCAAAGATAAAACAAAGATAAAGTAATTATAATTATCATATACTTTATGAATAACTCTCTAATTGGATAAGATTTTCGTACAAATATTTTTATTAATATCGATAAGAATATGTTTACCTACTATCACCATATGTCGATAAACGAGAGTAGAGTGATTTTTATCATCGAAACTTTTTAAAAGCTGTAAGCAGGAAGTAATAATCTTGTTTTTTCTGAGTTAGTTGTAGAACTATTGATGCCCGAGTTATCATTGTGATGCAGAAGGATATCAATGTACGGACTGAAGGATATGAATTGAATTGAATTTTATTGAATTTCAATTTGATCAAAATTTATTGAAATGATATGAATGTGTCAACTTCTGTATCATTCTCCTTCACTCCTTCCTTATTCTTTCGAGAACGAAGCTAGCTCAGCTTTCGCTGAGCGAATTGACACTTTTCATGCCCTAAACGTACATACTCTCAAATTTATCGAAAAAATTAATACCACCTAAACTAGTATATTCTTATTTTAAATATGATATTATCCTTATATTCCACACTAAAATTCATTTAAATCAACTTTTAAAAAAGTTCGAATCCTGCGCGTCTCACTTTTTAAATTTTCCAAATGGAAAATTATATTCTCCTAAAGTGAAAACAATTTTCCAAATTGACTTCCTTATTACTATTCAACTAGCATAAAAATATGAAAAAAATATCACATGTATTTTAAATATTTCGAATTATCTTTCGCAAAAACTTATAGAATATAAATGAAGCAAATCAGTAGCTACTATTCACTAGTTTATAATAAAAACTTCCTAAACAAGCGAGTATCAAATGATCGTTCTTTGAATTCATATGAAAAATCTTTGGATTCAGGACCTTTAAAAGAACATACACGAAGAAATCGAAATACTTACATGCAATTCATGATATGATTAGAGCTAAAGATCCACTAGTTCAACGTTAAATCGTATCTCTCCATAATCAAAATTGTGAACAAAATTTTTGTAATGTCAGAATTTTAAGATCGCATACGGATTTCTAGTGGGTTTAGTGATTTATAGAAAACTCCTCAATCAAATTCCAAAGATGTAATATAATATAACGCTTTGCAAATATGTATTCCAAGCAAAACAATCTAAGGCGTGTAAAGTAATAGAATTAGGAATATATATAAACATTTAAGATTTTAGTGGTTTCGAAAAGCATTTACACCAACATCTGTACTGGGATTTGATTTATTTAGCATTTCATTTGTAAATTTTCGCACAGCTGATGAACACTAGCAATAGAATTCTTGTCAGGTTCATTTATATCTCAGATGTAATGATTTCCTTGAAGTATCTTGTATAAATCATCACCTGGATGAAAATCTTATTGCTTTCGATTTTTCTATTGTTGTTGTGTCATTTCATATCTATGAACTTAATTAATGTTCATAAATTATTTCCGAAATCTTTGTGATGATTGATTTCCACATGTCTAACATAATATTTGTATCTTCTAATGAGTTTAAAAATATTTGTATGTTAATTTGCAAATGTGTCCTTTTAAAAAATTATTGATGTCCGAACAAGACATTCATCCCAATAAATACAGCGAACTGCGAAGTATCTATAAATGTTACATTTATTCATATAATGCTTTGTATCAACTGAAAACGGACAAGGAAGAAGAATTAAAAGAAATTTACAAAATATTCAAAACAGAATTGATTGATTCGAAGAAATACCCACCAAAAAAGATTATGAAAGATATTTTCAATATAATTCCGTATAATAATCGCTATACAAAGTCATATTTATCTCTTGCCAAACTCATATCTGATGATTACCATATCACTGAGGTCAACTGTGTTGAAACTATTTCAAACTTCCTGTTTTACAAAGAATATGGAATTAAATTAGACAAATCCGTTGATTTTGAAAAAATTAAATCAGGAAATCTCGATATTCATACAGAAGATACAATTTACAGAGCAATTATGTATAATGACTTAGAAAGATTCATTTCATTCACTGAAAGAGATGGATTTGATAAAGATAAAAAACTTAAAAGTAGTTTATATCCAGATTCTTACGAAGGATATTCATTACTTGAATTATGTTGTTACCATGGAGCAGTTGATTGTTTCAAATTCTTAAGAACGAAATTCAGCACAGAAATAACTGGAAGATGTCTTCAATTTTCATTTTTAGGAGGAAATCAAGAGATCATGAGTGAATGTTTGAAATATCAAACACCAAATGAATATTGCAAGAAGTATGCAATTATTTCACACAACATTGATTTTGTTACGTTCTTAAAGAATGAATATGATATATGGATCGATCTGAATTATTGTGCCCAGTATAATAATCTTGAATCATTTTTAGTATGTTTCGATCAAACTAATGATGTTAAGAATTGCTTTATTAATTCGGTGATATTTAATATTCCATCTCTTTGCGAATATTTCCTATCAAATGGTGCATATATCAATAAAAAATATAATGATAGGCAAACCTCTCTTCATATTGCGGCAGAATATAATAGTAAAGAAACAGCCAAACTTCTTATTTCACACGGTATAAATATCAATGAAAAAGATAAATATGGAAGAACAGCTCTTCATTATGCAGCAGAATATAATAGTAAAGAAACAGCCAAACTTCTTATTTCACACGGTATAAATATCAATGAAAAAGATAAATATGGAAGAACAGCTCTTCATTATGCAGCAGAATATAATAGTAAAGAAACAGTCGAAATCCTTATTTCACACGGTATAAATATCAATGAAAAAGATAAATATGGAAGAACAGCTCTTCATTATGCAGCAGAATATAATAGTAAAGAAACAGTCGAAATCCTTATTTCACACGGTATAAATATCAATGAAAAAGATAAATATGGAAGAACAGCTCTTCATTATGCAGCAGAATATAATAGTAAAGAAATAGCCAAACTTCTTATTTCACACGGTATAAATATCAATGAAAAAGATAAATATGGAAGAACAGCTCTTCATTATGCAGCAGAATATAATAGTAAAGAAACAGTCGAATTTCTTATTTCACATGGTATAAATATTAATGAAAAAGATAATGATGAGAAAACCGCTCTTCATTATGCATTACGTTATGATAGAAAAGAAACAGCCAAACTTCTTATTCCACACGGTATAAATATCAATGAAAAAGATAAAAATGGACAAACCGCTCTTCATTTTGCATTAGAACTTAAATATCAAGAAATAACCGAACTTCTTATTTCACATGGTATAAATATCAATGAAAAAGATAAATATGGAAGAACAGCTCTTCATTATGCAGTAGAATATAATAGTAAAGAAACAGTCGAATTTTTTATTTCACAAGGTATAAATATCAATGAAAAAGATAAATATGGAAGAACAGCTCTTCATTATGCAGCAGAATATAATAGTAAAGAAACAGTCGAATTTCTTATTTCACATGGTATAAGGTCGATGAAAAATTGAGCGTTTTTAAAAAACCGCCGTTTGAGAGGAAAATTGTGAGCCCCGATGTATACTTTTTGACATTGTCAAAAACTTTGAAAGGACCAAAAAATTTTAGTGTCAGAAAGTTTACAAATGTATACTTTCTGACAAACAGACTCTCAGAAAGTACTCAAACTGCGGTTTTTAATTTCCGCACTTTTTTTGGCGACCTTAAATATCAAAGAAAAAGATAAAAATGGAGAAACCGCTTATCATTATGCATTACGTTATTATAAAAAAGAAATAGCTGAATTTCTTTTTTCATATTGCGGCACGTTACTATTATAATAGTTTTGTGACCGAATATTTTATTTCTTACATAAGATACTAAGCTTAATTTCCCATTAGATTATATACCTAAAAAGATTTTATCACTTTTCATTTTTTTATCACTCTTTTTAGAAGTGCTTCCACTCTGAATATTGGAGTAAATAGCTTGATCATTAACTTGTAAACATGAGTCTAGTAGGTGATAGTAAATTCCTATCTAAGGCTTGATGCATTTATAATTTAATAGTTCGCTGATTAAGAATTAATATATAACTAATCAGCAATGAGCGTTTGTTGAGTTATCCTTATTAATGGAAGCGTCCATTTAAAATTATGTATGACAACTTATTAAGGCTTAACTTTTGCATATGCTTGCTCCTTTTTAGATATATGTGTCCATTTGAGTTCGTATTGGAAACGGAATAAATATGTTCTTATGCCTACATTAGATCAGGTAATGATATCAAGCAAGCAATATCTCATAAAACCTACTAAATTCAGTCCTATGTGTCGTTAAATTAGTATCAGGATCCTGCAAATATGTATCCCTGGGGATCATTGTTTGATGAAGCACATATTAAAAATGACTTTGAATTTTCCAGGGCTAGACTTTAATATATGTTGAACTGTTTTTTTCTTGAAATTTGTTCACGAATAAAAATTATGTTTGCCTACAAATTTTTGAATTCTTTCAAGTTCAGTGCTGTCTATTTTGGCATTAATATGCATTCAGTTTTAAAACATTCACTTAATCTTTCACTAATCAGGTAATTTCAAACTGAAAACAGAAAAGATATATTAAAACTAGAATGATTAGCTTATTTTTAAATTGTAACATGAATGACCCAAGCATTAAAACAAATTTTGAATTGGATTTTTTGATTTCGTCTCTGCTTATGAGTCTGTATATCAAAAATAAAGGGTCTAAAAGAAGTCAATAACAAATGCAACGGAACTTTACAGTTATGATGATCAGAGATATTATCAGTTATCGGTAAAAAAGGGGGTTGGCGTCCTAAGGCGTCCTAGTGTAAATTTCTCAAAATTGTGATATTTACATCACATTTTTGAGAGGTTTATGGGCGTCCTAAGGGAAAATTGAATAGCTAGGGCGTCCCGAATTTTCATTCTAAGATTTAAATATATTATATACTTAAGTATACTACAAGAAATATAAAAATTAAATTTTTATTATGTTAACTTATAAGAAATTTTTTTGAATTATCGTTGATTTATTGTAATCTTTCCAGGCTATACTTTTGAAATCAACTTTACCTGTCATACGCATTAATGTAGTAGATGTCCAGGTGTAGCTATTATATCCCAGCAACATTGGTATTTTATCATTGTAAGATATCAAAATGAAGCGTTTTTTCAGATATAATTTTTCGTAAATTTTTCAAAAATAAGATGGTAAAAAAGCCTCGACTTGCTCGAAAAATAACAATTTTTTTACTTGTAAAAATAACCCTTTTACAGCATGGGCAGCTATTCAATCACTATTTCTTTTTCTAAAAGTATATTTTTCAAAAAAAATTAAGATCAAATTCGACAATTTCTTGATGAAAGCAAAAATATTACACATACTTCTAGATGCATGGGATAAAATATGCAATTATTCAATCAATTCGCATGATTTGAAAAAAAAATCTAAATTTGATAAAAATGTAGAAATTTTTTATTTTTAACTTGAGATTCGATTTTTTTGATCCAATTTGTGAATTTTTTTTGATCGGAATTTCAATTAATTTGTTGATCAAAAATGACCTCACAATGTTTGATCATAAGTGAAGTCATCTTCATGGGTATTTAGAAATTCCAAGAGAAATTGCTTATTTCTCGCAGATGTAATATCTGAGAAAATCGAATTTAAATATTCATAGAAACCCAAATCATTCTCCGGTTCGAATAATTCATCTGTTGCTTTTTCTGTTTTTTCTATGAATTTTAATAATTTGATTAATAAATCTTCATCAGGAAGAATTATTGCTGCATTTGTGATAAAATTCCATATTGAGGTAATATGGCAATAATTACATTTATAAAATGTAATTTTATCCAAAATTTTTTGGCAAATTCGCATAATAGCATTAATATTTGAAGCTGAGATTAAACCTGTGATTACTTCTGTAACTTTTGGAAAATCATCGCAATTTAATATCTCTTTATATTGAATTGAGAAATAAAAAAAATCAAATGGATTCATTTCTTCAATTTCAAGGAGATTGTAAAAATTGATAGAAGTGTTATTGCAACAAATTGTATTTGCAGCAAAAAATATCATTTGCTCGATTCCATTTTTGGAATAAATTTGCTGGAACAATGTTAAATTAAAACAGTTGCTTAATTTTTCTTCATTGTTTTCATAAAAAAGTAACAAGTTTGCAACTGAAATTTCAAAATTTTGATAATTGCCAGTTATTTCAGTAAATATATATATTTGCTTTTCTTCATCTAAAAATGGCAAATATTGATTTGCAATATTAACTAAAGTTTGGGATAAATTGTTCCAGTTTGATTTTACAATTTGTGAGCACATTATGTAATATGTAAATTTATCCGCTTTGTAGGAATTTAAAATTGTTTGTTGTTCTGTTTCAGTTAAATTACTGAATTTTTCAAGATTAATATTGTGATAAAAAATAGAATCCTTGAAACATTCTGATATCTTTTCAATGTTTAAAACGGATGCTAAAAAATGTAAAAGAACTTCATCAGTCACTGTGATTTTTTTGAAAAATTTATCCCAATTCAAGCATCCAATTGATCTTTCTGTCATTGTACTTATGCATTGATAAAGTTGATTTAATGAATCCGAAGAATAATCATTATGCTTGACTAGTTGAGTTAGTTGATACAGACTGTCGTCAGCCATTTTAAAAAAATGAATAAAATTGTATAGTAAATTATATTTGTGAAATTTGTGACGCTACATTCAATCTAAGACCAATATCTCAAAGAATTCCTCATTTAAGTATTACTTTTCATTGTTTTTTAAAAAATATCTTTGCTTATTTGTTCACTTTTTTGACATTTATTATATGCTTTTTATCATATTTCCGATGATATGAATATATATTCTATATAAGAATGACGCTACATTCAATCTAAGACCAATATCTCAAAGAATTCCTCATTTAAGTATTACTTTTCATTTTTGATTCAATTTTCGAACGGTTTTCGTAAATTTTGCATCATTTCATTTTTTAATGGGAAAATCATCTATATTTAATCAAAAAAGAGCAAACTTTACAGACGAAAATAAAATATTTATCAGGGAACAATCTGATAAATACCAAAAATCAACATCGAGAGATGAAAAAACGAATATAATCAAACAAGTTCTTCAATATTTTAATATTAAATACGCCGAAAATGAATCTAAAGCTGTCAGAAGATATTTTAGTTATATTGCAGTTAAAAATATTCCCGCAGTTACTGGAAAATATCCTGATACAATTGTTCGCAAAGATATGCTTTATTCGCATGATCATACAAATATTATTAATTCAAATAATATTGAACGTTACTACCGTTGCATCGATCATTCTTGTCAAGCACGTTATTTAGTTAAAATTGAGAACAGTTCAGTTTCCGAAGATTTACAAAAGGAACATATACCCGAATGCAGACAATTTAAAAAGTTACAAAATGAAAAAAATGATCTTCATAAATCAATGACTCTGACAGAAATATACAATAAGGCAATGGCAAAATTTTCTGAAGACAACGGCACTTTTCAGCAGATTAAAAAATTTATGACAGAACTTGCTGTTGGTACTGATGAAAACCCATTAATTAAAGATTCATTGGTCAGGGAAGTTTATAATAAGTCCAGAAAATTTTCTGTTGGAGAAAAAATTACAGACGATGAAATTGCTAATTTTTGTTTAATAAATGGCGAGCAGTTTTTCATTGGCCATGATTTTCAAGCAAATTGTGAGACGATGTTTTTTGGTTTTGAGAAGGCAATTCAATTTGCAAAAGAAGCCACAGATTTATTTTGCGATGGAACTTTTAAAATTACACCAAAACATTTTCAAAAAGGACAGATGCTAACAATTATGATTTGTGAACCTTCAACAAATCAATATCTACCACTTTTATTTATATTCATGAAAAACCGCACATTTGAATCTTATAAGAAGGCATTTGAATATATTTTTACTGTCAAGGGTATTCAATTTTCAAAGCTAATTCAAATTCATTGTGATTTTGAAAAGGGAATGATAGAGGCACTTCAACAAATTTTCCCTAAAGTCCGTATAATTGGATGCCTATTTCATTTCAAACAAGCTTTACACAGGAAACTTGTAGCACTTTATACAAAAAATTTCAATACTTTACAAAATTCTTTATTTAAGCTATATTCTATTACTCCATTCATGTCTCATGAAGAATTTGTACTTACAATGCATATAATTAATCAAAATAAAGTTGATTCGATCAAAGATTATATTGATTATTTCAACAAAGTTTGGTTGCCGCACTACAATTTAATATCTCAATATAATAATGCAACTGCAATATTCACTAATGATTGCCTCGAGAGTATGCATTCAGAATTTTCTTCGTTAAAACATCCAAACATTTATGAAGCTATTAAGAAGATATCTCAAATCCAATTAGATAAATATAACGCCATCAAAAATAACCAGAAGATCGAGCGCCATATAAAAACCGTTATCACTGATAGCTACAAAAATTATATTCTTGACTGCTTTCAAAAAGAACTTGAGAAAACAATTTTTTCTATCAAACAATACAACGTAAGTGATCTTTCTTTGGCTCAGAACGAGATTTCTCCATATGGTTCCATAGAATCGAGTTCATTGTTCGAAAATATTCCAGTTCATGATGCAGATATACTCAAATCGATCGATCTAACAGATAAAGATACAATGATCACTAAGTTTATTAATGAAAAAAGAGAAAAAATTATGGCATTATTTAATGAAACATTAAATCATCCAGATTTTAATTCATCCACTCCAATTCAAACTAATTTTGAGCAAGCCGATACAAATCAAGGTTCAGATGCTCCAATTCGCTCCGAAAATTCAAATATTGCAGACTCTACAGATTTAGAACCAGAAAATCAAAATCCTTCTACAAATCAAATGTCTAGTAATCTAGAACATAAGCTGGACCTTCTTGATCATATTGAAAAACAATTATCGAAAATGCGCTCGTTATTGGGAATTCTTCCTACTACAAATGCTATTGTTGGGCCGTCAAAACAAGTTTCAGTTAATAGCAAGCAAAATTCTGAAAAAAATAAGAAAAAATCTTCCATAACAACAAAATCAAACAATAAAAAAAAAATTCATCCGACAATCCTCCTAAACGTAAAGCTCCTATTTCGGAAAGGATTCTCAGCGATAATAACTTATATTTTCAAGTTCATCGAAAGAGATCGAAAAGCAAACGTTCCACATCTACAAAGAAAAAGAATTGATATATGAAGTCTAATTCCTTTTATAACTACTATATTTTTATTCTTATGACTAAAAAATAATATATTATTTAACAATTTTCATTTTTTTCTTTTCACAATTTCGTTTTATTTCCATTTATTGTTAAATGATTTTTAGCATACACCTTTCTTTGTTCATCTTCTAAATACAATTTATTTTTTCTTAGATATAATTCTATTCATTCAATTCGATCGTCATTTTTCAGTACATGATCGTAATTTTCAATTATTGATCGCGATTTTACTTCAGAATTTGTTTGCAATATTGCTTATCAAAATTATATCTCTATTCTCTCATTTCTGTTTAGTCAATATCATTACACTCCTATTGTCTAATAACATGCTATTAATTTTCTTAAAATTAAAAAAAAAATATCAACTTTTAAAAACAGAAACTTAACATCCTTAGGTCAATGGATTTTGATGTGAGATACATTTAATCTGTTTTTCTTTTTTTTATTTTAGTAGTATATAATGCGGGTTTTGTGACTTTTTTTGTAAACGTAAGAATTCATACAATATCGAGTGATTTTGTATCATTTTTTTTAACATATGAAGTAAAAAATGTATGATTCTTACGGTTTTTATTCTTACGTTTTTGAATAAATCAAGATTTAAAAAATTTTCAAAATTGTAAGACATTTACACTAAACCCATACATAATGAAATAAAAAAATTAAAAAAAATAAAAAAATAAACTTTAAAAATTCATGTCTTACATTTTTGAATAATTTATTTTTTAATTTGTATGAAAATGAGTGGATCAAGATTCGTAACCGTCAATCAATTAATGGATGCTCTTTCACCAATTCTTGAAAATGTTAAACAAGTAGATGTTTATTTCGATGATTATGTAGAAAGTTTATATTATAAAGGTAAGTTTAATATTAAACTTATTGCTTTTGCATTTGATAATAAATTAATTGAAAATGCAAAAATTTGGGAATTAATTCCAGATATTGAATATATAACAAATATTAATGATAAATGGTTTAAATCTTATATACGAAAAAAAGAGATCTGACATTGTGTCAGATCTCAGTAAAAGTGACATTTACATGTCAAAAAAATAGAATGAGTTTAAGTAATTAAAATTGAGGGTGAGAGTAGTATTGTATGAAATAATATCTCTCACCCTCCAATTCATCCTATGGCGCCGAAAAAATTTTGGTGAAATGCGACCACATTTCACCAAAATTTCTCGGCGCCATATAGAGAACTAGAGCCTGTGAGGTACTGATACTATCCATGTACCTCGCAGGCTCTAGTTCCAAGCCAAAATGGCTAAAAATTGCCCGCAATTGTTCACATTGCGGGCAATTTTTAGCCATTTTGGCTGGGAATTGGAGGGTGAGAGTAGTATTGTATGAAATAATATCTCTCACCCTCCAATTCATCCTATGGCGCCGAAAAAATTTGGTGAAATGCGACCACATTTCACCAAAATTTCTCGGCGCCATATAGAGAACTAGAGCCTGTGAGGTACTGATACTATCCATGTACCTCGCAGGCTCTAGTTCCAAGCCAAAATGGCTAAAAATTGCCCGCAATTGTTCACATTGCGGGCAATTTTTTAGCCATTTTGGCTGGGAATTGGAGGGTGAGAGTAGTATTGTATGAAATAATATCTCTCACCCTCCAATTCATCCTATGGCGCCGAAAAAATTTTGGTGAAATGCGACCACATTTCACCAAAATTTCTCGGCGCCATATAGAGAACTAGAGCCTGTGAGGTACTGATACTATCCATGTACCTCGCAGGCTCTAGTTCCAAGCCAAAATGGCTAAAAATTGCCCGCAATTGTTCACATTGCGGGCAATTTTTAGCCATTTTGGCTGGGAATTGGAGGGTGAGAGAGTATTGTATGAAATAATATCTCTCACCCTCCAATTCATCCTATGGCGCCGAAAAAATTTTGGTGAAATGCGACCACATTTCACCAAAATTTCTCGGCGCCATATAGAGAACTAGAGCCTGTGAGGTACTGATACTATCCATGTACCTCGCAGGCTCTAGTTCCAAGCCAAAATGGCTAAAAATTGCCCGCAATTGTTCACATTGCGGGCAATTTTTAGCCATTTTGGCTGGGAATTGGAGGGTGAGAGTAGTATTGTATGAAATAATATCTCTCACCCTCCAATTCATCCTATGGCGCCGAAAAAATTTTGGTGAAATGCGACCACATTTCACCAAAATTTCTCGGCGCCATATAGAGAACTAGAGCCTGTGAGGTACTGATACTATCCATGTACCTCGCAGGCTCTAGTTCCAAGCCAAAATGGCTAAAAATTGCCCGCAATTGTTCACATTGCGGGCAATTTTTAGCCATTTTGGCTGGGAATTGGAGGGTGAGAGTAGTATTGTATGAAATAATATCTCTCACCCTCCAATTCATCCTATGGCGCCGAAAAAATTTTGGTGAAATGCGACCACATTTCACCAAAATTTCTCGGCGCCATATAGAGAACTAGAGCCTGTGAGGTACTGATACTATCCATGTACCTCGCAGGCTCTAGTTCCAAGCCAAAATGGCTAAAAATTGCCCGCAATTGTTCACATTGCGGGCAATTTTTAGCCATTTTGGCTGGGAATTGGAGGGTGAGAGTAGTATTGTATGAAATAATATCTCTCACCCTCCAATTCATCCTATGGCGCCGAAAAAATTTTGGTGAAATGCGACCACATTTCACCAAAATTTCTCGGCGCCATATAGAGAACTAGAGCCTGTGAGGTACTGATACTATCCATGTACCTCGCAGGCTCTAGTTCCAAGCCAAAATGGCTAAAAATTGCCCGCAATTGTTCACATTGCGGGCAATTTTTAGCCATTTTGGCTGGGAATTGGAGGGTGAGAGTAGTATTGTATGAAATAATATCTCTCACCCTCCAATTCATCCTATGGCGCCGAAAAAATTTTGGTGAAATGCGACCACATTTCACCAAAATTTCTCGGCGCCATATAGAGAACTAGAGCCTGTGAGGTACTGATACTATCCATGTACCTCGCAGGCTCTAGTTCCAAGCCAAAATGGCTAAAAATTGCCCGCAATTGTTCACATTCCCATCTTTTGTTGGTAAGACGAAGAATATGAAATAAATTATGAAGAAGATAATGATGAATAAAATATCACTTTTTATATTTTTGACACGTAAAGTTGTCACTTTTCTGTCAAACCGTTTTTATCGTTTTCGTATATAACATAAACAAATTCCAACCACAAAAGTTCTTTGTAAATTAATGATCAAAACTGAGGAAAAAGAATTTAACGGGTTTAAATATCATCCAAATAAAGTTTCAGAACTAGAAAATGAAAAACTTCAGAAAAAATTAAACGATAGACTTTCAAATGATCGTATTGAAAAAATAAATAAACTAGCAGAAGTTGCATTTAATAATGAAATATTTGATGAATATAACCTTGAACTCAGTGATGAGCTTTAAGGACCCGGGCTCAACGAGTCATGATTTATGAAATCAATAATTTGATTTATTCGCTCTTCAATAATTTCTATTCTTTTTGTTAAATCATCAATTTTCATTAATGAGGTGATTCTTGATTGAGGAATAGATTTCAAACTAACCACTCCTTTTATTTTTGAAATTTTGAATCCATCAACTTTAAACATTTTATTCAATTTACATGTTGTCAATTCTTCAAATAATTTTTTATTATTAGCATAATAGTCATTAAATTCATCAACAGATGAAAAAAATTTTATTTCAGTAATTGGTTTAACAACGTTTATTTTTTGTTGAACATTTTCACTTTCATTTATTTCTTCCTCCTCTGTTTCATTTATTTTTAAAATTGGTTTCATTTATCATTAAATAAAAATTAGAATATAAGTGATGAAATATATTTTTTAATTAATATTAAATCAGAAATGGCGGCAGGATTCTTTAAAAAATTATGGGATGGAATTAAGAAAGCTGCAGGTTGGGTTTATAAAAAGGTTATTAAACCTGTTGCAAACTTTTTGGCACCAGTAGCGAAAACGGCAGGAACTATCATAGGTGGAGTATTAGGTACTAAAGCAGGTAATCCGGCGATGGGAGCACAAGCAGGTAACGCAATTGGTGGAATTGCTGAAGGAATACTTAATAAAATAGGGGGTAAATAGTGGAAAAATAAATAAATATTATTTTTATCTTAGTATTGGTTGTAGTCTTTGATAAACTTTTTCTCCTTTATTTAAAATTTCTCTTATTGGGGCAGCTTTTGGTGTTATTGATTCAGCAACGTCACTAATTGCTTCTTTATTCTTAAATATCCAATTCGCTCCTTTCTTCATTGTTTCCCAAACTTTATGCGCTCCTCTTTTTACTTTATCCCACAGTTTCTTAAAGAATCCTGCAGCCATAGTTGATTATTTCATTAAAATTAAAAATTCATTTTCATCTTTTAATTTTGATTTTTTATTTAATAATAAATGACGACTAACTATTTGGTGCCAAACACTAAACCAATTAATGGAAATGTGTTTCATTCATTCGAAAAGATAAATGAAATATTTGCAAAGAATGACGGAAGAAGATATTATAGAGAACTTGAAAGTTCATGCTATGACTCTGATGCTCCATATTTTGATGATAAACAAACTCATTTAAGAATTACAAATCCGGCTCATGATGTGAACCAATTAGGTGACACATATATTAAACGCAAAGTTAAAGCAACTCTAGTTTCAAATAAAGCTTTCACATGTGATGCCGCTTTTAAATGTATGCGTTTATTCGTTGGTTACAAATCATCAAATCAAAGCTTTAAACAATTAGAAGTAGAAACCGAAAGAGGTGATGCCGGTTATCTTCAGATGGATTGCGCCCGTGAATCTTTCGCATTTGCAACATATAAACCAAAATCAGAAAGGAAAGTTAAAAAGTTTGTTCATTCGTTATATAATAATGTTCAAAAATATGATAACTCAGTATGTGGTAAATATATTGACCCTTCAGAAGTTTTCAAGAAAGCAAATGAAGAAGTTGATATCACTTTTGATATGATTATTCCAGTAAATGATTTGTTAGCATTTCAGGCGTTCGATGATTATCCTAAATCATTTGGTGAAATCATTCTTAAATATTATGTTTTCAGGGATACTTTAGTATTTTGTCAGGTTGACCCGTTAAGAGTTGCTGATTTACAAAATTACGTTTATGAAAAGATAACTGATGAAAATTATGAAAAGATTATGAATCATGTTTATAAATATGATCGCAAATTCCAACAAATCGGACTTCCTGCCAAATTAATTACAAGCTTAGCCGCTACATCTGCTGACGCAACAGTTGATGACGTTATTATTTCATGCACAAAGATGGAAGTTTTAGAGGATAAATGCATTACACCAGGATACGGTTTAATTGAAGAATCAGTTAAAGCAATACCACGTTTATTCAGTAAGGAAGATCCATTCATGATTCCAGCTCAACATATTGACGTTCGTTCACTAAATGGAGGTTGCATCACTCCTGAAGGTATCAGTTCAGATTTCTCATACGCTCTTCATAATGTTACAGATGTTGTGTTAGCATTTCCGAAGAATGCAATGCAAAGAACGGTTTTAGAAAATCCAATGCTTCGAGGTCTTCAGGTCACTATAGATTCCAGAAACTTTCCCGATCAAGCGATGACCACAGTGGGCGACATATTCTTTACACGTATGCTTCAAGCTTCTGATTTAGATGGAGTGAATGAATGCACGGAAGAATACGAGGACTCATTAACTAGACCACTGAATGATGATAATGGCGTGCCATTAGCTAGAACATGGAAAGACCAAACTTCATTCTTATGCACTATTCCAGTTCAACGTGATGGAGCGGGTATATTCTTTGATGGATTAGAAACTTTCAACTCACAAGTTACAGTACAAGTGAAAGCTTATCCAATCATTCAGGGTGTAAATGACACTTACTGTTCAAAGGTGACAAATCCTCCTCAGGTTTGGTTTACTAGGACTACGTATTGGACATGGACACCGGATGAAGGTTTGAAATATCATCCAACAGGTACACCACCACAGTATAGAAGTTCATATGATGAAATATTGATGAATAGAAATGTATAAAATTATAAATTTATTTTTGATTAAATGGATTTAAATTCTGAAGAATTAGCGGGAGTATATAATACATACGTAGATGATATGATTAATGAAGCATTGAGTGATAATAGAAATGCTCTATCTAAGGAAAAATTAATGAAAATTCCATATTCTGAATGTTACTTAAATTCAATCACTGCAGCAATTGGTAAACAAAATAAAGGTAAAACATTAACGATATTAAAACAAATTATCATTATTGCTAACACTTCCCCCATTCACATGTGTTAATTTATATCAACCGTTCAGGTTCACCTTCAGATGATACATTTGAATCTTTAAAGCATTTAATCAAAATTCCAATTATTTATTTATCACAAGAAGAAGCAGAAGATTATTTAAAAAACTTTTTAATGTATAAAGAATTATATAATACAATCAAGAAGCAAGGATTAGAGGATAAAATTATTGATAAACAACGGGATGAATTATTTGAAACACTTTCTATTTCAAATTTTGATAGAGAATTTTTGCATTCACTCATTTTTCTAGATGATGCGGTGAAATCAAAACTAATAACAAATGAGAAATCATATTTTAATCAGTTATTAACTCAATGTCGACACATTCAGTGTTCATTCTTCATGGCTGTTCAATACTTCAAAGCATTAAGCACAAACATTAAATCAAATCTATCAACACTTTTCATTTTCAGTGGTTTTAGTCGTCAACAGTTGAACGTTATGCTTTATCAAGTGAATTTACCAATGAGCATTAATGAACTTTACACACAATATCAACAATTAGGTGAACATGGAAAAATAATAGTTGATTTAAATAAAGGATGTGTTAAATTTGATTAACTTTTTATAATTAATTTTTATTTTTTATTTATAATTAAACATGACAGAAATAGCAAATCTTTTACAGGTTCCATTAAAACAGGGACAAACAAAAAGGGGGTGTGTATAATAGAACTATGAAAGTTCCAGACGGAATGAAAGAATTAGTTCATATTGTTGCTGGTCTTCAAAAAGATGTAAAACAAATGAGAAACGTTTTAACATTACCAGAAGCTCAAGCATATGCCAAACGTCAAGGTCCAAATTGGGAAGCACATGAAGCAGACATTACAGGTCCAAATGGAAAACCTGATGGTATAAATGAAGTTTTCGTTACTGATGGTCGAGGTAATATTAAAGTCATAAATGGTTAAATTAACTGTATCTGATTATCCTAAACGTAAAGCATATAATGAATGTTATCCTATGCAATTTGATGAAAATGGAAAAGCTGTTAAACAATACATTGGAGAAGGTGAACATGCCCAATTAATTCATACCGTCATAATCCATATTCATATTTCAATGAAGAATTAAACGCTATTGAAGAAGGACCGGATGGATTACCACAATATGTTAATCAGTTTGATGGTCAATATGCAAATTTGAGACCTGAAATTCCAGCTAAGAAATTCTTTAAAGTTGCTTTATTCGATCCAGTGTTCAATGAACAGAAAGAAGCAATGAAAGCAGAATTTAAACCAATTCAAGTGGCAAGAATTTCTTCATCTTCACTTGCAGAAGCGTTCAAGGAATTGATAAAGAAACCACTTTATTCTCAACAAGGTTATAACTTTGATTTAATTAAAGAAAGTGATAGACGTAAATTAGAAAAATCAGATGGTTTTAAGAATGCATGTAATGAAATGATTAAAGATATTGTAAATGATGAAATAAGACTGGAAGAAACTCAAAGCAATATCAATAACATTATTGGTGCAGTTACAAAGAAAGTATAAGCAAACAATGATGAACCTTGGGATATTACCGTAACAACTAAATAAAACTTTAAATATATATTTTTCTTTTTTTATTCAATTATAAATGAGAAGACGTTTCACAAGTCAAAAGAACACTAACGCAAAAGCAGAGATTACGGTTGGTTATAACGTAAATGATGATAAATCACGAATTATTCAAAATGTTAAAGTTAATGTTAGCCCTGAATTAACAAGGTCAGCAACTCAACCAAATTTATTAACTCGTGACTTACCGAAGAATGAGGAGAATGAAGAAAACCATGAGAATGGAGACCCAATCATTTTATCTGAACCCGGTAAAGAACCCGTTGAAATCCCCACATATCCAACATACCCCCCACCTCTTTCATCAAACATCGAGAACCCAGGAATATACGATTCCAGTCGCAATGCGCCATATAAAATAGACATTAATTCTGAATTAATGAAAATTTACCGTGATATAATAACTGATAATTATGATTCAATAATAAATTTAATTGATCAATCCGGTTTAATTATTTTACCTTATGAATCATTAATTCACATTATCGCCATTCTTTGTGATGTTCAAGATTCAGACGTTAAGATTCAATTTTTCATAGATGATGAGGTTTCATGCTGCGGAACAGTTGCAAAAATAAATCCTATAAAGGATATTAGCACAATTAAGATATCAAAGAACGGAACAACAACTGAACTTCATTTAACATATAATGATATTTATAATAAAATAGTTGATGAATATAAAATATCACTTGAAAAATTCTTTGTTAAGGCTATTTAATATTCAAGCATTAACATTATTGAATAATAATCCTTTGAATCATAATCAATAATAATTGACCTTTCACCAGTTTCTATCGTTTGTTTTATTTTTTTTGTTCCCCACTATCTGGATCGGTCATTGTAATTGTTTTTGTTATAGTATCAGCTTTATCTTTAACTTCAATCTTTTTTCCATCAGGATATTTAAACCAAAATTCCAAAAATTCGATATTGTCAATCTGTTCATATTTTAATCTATCAATTGCATTTTTAATACCATCTGAAAATCTTATGAAATGGTCATTATATGGGTTTGATTGAACTAAATTTGAATGAAGTGAAATATAACCCGATGATGAATATGACATTGACTCATATTTTCTGAAAACACTGAAATTTATAACATGAATGAATTTCTTATTCGTTGAATTTATGAATTCTTGAGGTAATCTTATTCTAGTTTTATTTATCACTGGAAAATAACGCTTTACCATATTTTTAATCGTAATAAAAATGTCAATTATCAATATTATTTCGAATAATAGTTGTGAATTAAATTTAACAGTTAGTGGAATTTATAATGTTACTCTCGTTTCTGTGAGTGGTAAATTTAATCCCATTCTTTTAGACCCTTCAGATTATATATCATTTATTAAAGATGACCTTGAAAAAACGTATGATATGTATATAAATAATGTGATAACGAAATGGGATATTAACACAATTTTAAGTTATTTAAATGAATCATTTATCGTTTGGTATGAAGAAAATTTTAAATCAAAACCTGATAAACTTTTTGAACTTGATGAAATAAATAACCTTATTAAATTCCCGCTGAAAATTAAATTTTGTACTCCTCATCTTCGTTCAATGTTGGGGATATTAAATTTTGAAAAAGATGTTGGGGATGTTTTGTATTCTGACACTGGTTCCAATTTCATTTTAATCAAATGTGATAAAGTTAATACCCCAATGAGATTTTCACATCAAACATTAGACCCTAACTCTTACCCATCAATACAAAACATTTTATCCATCAACTTAAACATATTTTCTTTATCATATCCGTTTCAATTATCCGGGAATTCATTTATTCTTCATTCAAAAGATTTATCAAATATTAAATTTAGAATAACTGACCTATTTGATTGTGATTTAGAATTTATGAATGAAATATTATGGCAATTTCAAATAGAAAAAATAGCTGATGAGATAACAGATTAAATATTTATTTTTAAATCATAATAAATGATTAAACAACAGCAACCACAGCAACTTAAGGCACAGACCATTACATACGCACATATGCATATAATTCAAAGACGGCAGAACAAACGCAAAGGTTGAAATATGGAGATTTGGAGATAGTATTGAAAAATGACCATTTTGAATTCGTTTGCAAGGGTGGTGCAGTGATATCAAATATAAAAGAAATTTTATTTATGAATTCAAAAATTAAAGGAATAACGGATGATATAACATCAATTCCACCAGAAGAACAAAGATATTACGCATTAAATGCATTTCCTAAAGTTTTGAAGATTGGAAGATTTAATTTAAATGAGGAATTCATAGAAGGTTTCCTAAATGACATAATGAAGAAAGCAGATAAGGAATATGTGGATAGTGAGTTAATGAAGAAGGCAGATAAGGGACTTGTGGCTAGTGCATTAATGAAGAAAGCAGATAAGGAATATGTTAATGAAAAAGATAATGAAATTATCGAAAAGGTTGAATGGTACCATGAACGGACATCGAAGATTTTAAAAACTAAAGCTGATACAGGATGGGTTTCAGAATGTTTAGACCTTAAAGCAGATAAAACTTATGTTAACGATGAGTTAGAGAAGAAAGCAAATAAAGAATATGTGAATGAAATATACCAAAGTTTGATAGGAACAACTAAAAATATTGAAACTATTGCTGGTGACTTTTTCGTCTATGAAGAAAATAAATATTTTAGAGGGCAATTGGTACATTCCTTAAAAAATGGTATACGGTATAAACTCATTCCGAAAAATAACAATGAAATGTATGTAAGTTATAAAAAGAATGATGACACACAAGTTAAAGTTCCATTAGACAACAACTGTTACTTAAACTTATATGGAGACGAACAAAAGAAATATTTAAGAGTTTATGAAATGACGGATATGACATTACCTAACGTAGCTCCAGCACCATATTATTATGACTATGGTGTTGACGCACGTGTAGACCCAAAAAAGCAAACATTATATTTAGATTATTATAGATATAAAAGATATAATGCAATAGAAAAAACGAGAATAGTATATTATTATATAGATGACAAAAATAAATATTATAGTCAAGATTTTACATACCCTGAAAACATAAGATTATATTATAAAAAATATTCTGACACAAACCAGAAGAAACCCGAAATAGTTACACTATATTTTAAGTTCAAAAGAGACAATCCTATATTATCTCATATGTTTGATTTAATGAACCCAGTAGGTTCTATTTATACATCTATGGATGTGAGAGGTCCTCAAGCAATGTTTGGTGTTGGTGCATGGGAACAAATAGTCGACAGGTTTTTGTATTGTGCAAACTCTTCAAAGGAAACAGGGGAAGTAAAACGATTACAGGTGAAAATTTACCTGCACACAGTCACTACATAGATTTAAGTACATCTCAAGCGGGTTGGCATAAGCATAGATATTGGGATTGGTCAGGAATGACAAAAGGTAAAGGATATGATGTTAAAGACAACGTTAAGTTTGCCATAAATTGTTACTGGAGTGACACTCAGGGAGAAGGAAACCATACACATCGCGTTTCAGGATATACACAAACAACGGGACAAAGTAAAGATTACATGCCACATTTATGACTGTATTCGCATGGTATAGAGTTCAATGAACGCTCAATGTTTGTGAAACAAACTTTAGGAGCTCCAAAAGAGCAAACGGCATAATTTAAATTTTTATTTTAGTATAAATGAAGATTCTACCATATGGTGTTATTGGAAGAGATAAAGATGGAAACCCAATATTTGATCCAAAGTTAAAATTAAAGTTACTGACAAGACAACAACTTGAAAAGTTGCTGAAACCAAAACAGAATGAGAAAATGAGAAAGAAAAAAAATTTAAATTATGCAATTTTATTTTTATCATAAATGACCAAATTAATTAAGCCAACTATTTCTAAATTAATGATACCAATGAAATCATTTCGTGGAGTACTTATCCCAGGTTCTTCACAATTAGCCGGGGCAAGTGTTGTGACTCAAGGTGGAACATTAGCGAATCCATTCAAATTATTAACTAAAGATGAACTTAATAAAATGATGATAAAATAACTGATAACAAAATTTTATTTCACTGCTACCATAAAAACAGGTGAAAAAACAGGTGAGATCTCACCTCTTCACCTAAATTATATTTTTGTTCAAAGCTTCCACGAGAGAAAAGATTCCTCATTCGCTAAGGATTCCAAAAATGAAAAAATCATTGATTTCGGCTGAGAAAAAACAGCAAAACCCTTCTTCCACGGGAACAAAGAAATAAAGAAGAAATAAAGAAGAAATAAAGTAAATTTTTTATTTCCCAGTTATTCAATAATTAATTATTATTGAAGAACTGAAGGTGTCACTATGTCACTCAGTGTCACTCGGTTATTTAACTTCTCTGAAAAATTGTGACAACATGACATTTTGACAACAGGTATGGAAATATGTGTTATTGTTAATGTTTATGTTAATGATTTCAGGTTATTCAATAATTAATTATTATTGAAGAACTGAAGGTGTCACTATGTCACTCAGTGTCACTCGGTTATTTAACTTCTCTGAAAAATTGTGACAACATGACATTTTGACAACAGGTATGGAAATTTGATGCAGCCCAAAAATAAAGTTAGTTTTAAAATTATTTTTATTTTTTTATTCCTATATAAATGACAACAACAAACAACAACAGCAACTTTATCGTTTCTGATGAAAAAGTTATTGATTCATTAGCTGAGGAATTAGTTGTGACAGAAACTAAAACCCTCAACGAAAGAATTGGTGAAAACAAGATTGATTTACATAACTACCTCAAACACGATGGAGGAAGAGGAAGGAAAACTGGTATGGCTTTATTAGTAAATAAAATTTCAAATTTAACGATTATAGATGTTGATATCAATAAATCATACAATGATGAACTTAAAGAAACAGTTAGAAAAGACATTTTATCAAAACTTTCGGATAAAGATGTTATCGTTAAAACCGCTTCAGGAGGTCTTCACATTTATTGCAACACTAATTTCTTTTATTCAACCTCGAACAGAATGATTAAATGTTATTCCTGCAATGATTATGATATTGATATAATGACTTCTATGGATGATTCAAAGCGTTCTTTAGTAGTTATGGCTGATTCAAGAGTTCGCAAGAATGCAACAGAACCAATCAATACATACTCATTCATTCGTGGAAGTTACGACTCGACCATAACCAGAACAGTGAATGATATATTAAATGATTTGAATATTAAGGTAAGAGTTGAACAGAAGAACGAAGAAATAAAGACTATCATGAATGAAAACAAAGATGTAAACATTGACGATAAACTTGCCCAGAGCATAGTTGATGGCATCTGTGATTTTGAAGTACATAATGACGGTGGAAATATGAATTTAGAAAAAGAAGTTACATTATTCACACTGTTTCAAGCTATTAATTCGTTACCTAATCATTTAATTAATGAAGCATACGATAACGTTTATAACTTCTGCAATTTAACTGAAAATGCAAAAAGTAATTTTGAAAAAGCACGTAATAGATATGCACATTTAATGACTTCTCCATTTGTTTTAGTGAAGATTCTAAAAATATATCAAAAGGAATATTATGATGAATATGTTTTACCTTTATTACGTAAGCCAAAAATAACATTTGATATCAAACTTGACGACTCGTTTTTGATAACAGATATTAGACGCAAGGCTGAAAATCATCAGTATAAAAACAGTTCTGAAGTAATTGAGGATTTATCACGTGTAATCCGTTTTGTAGATTGTGGAAATAAATATTTCATTCAAAAAGATTACAACATACACGATAAAATGAATCAAATATCATTCGTTCTTCAATCAAACATGAAAGAGTCACTCAAAATGATTAAATTATTTAAAGAAGAAGGTAAAACAATAACAGCATGGGATGTACTACTAAATCAATTATCCTCATTAACCGTTAAGGGTGTTTGCTTTAAATCTGATTCCCCCGATGTTTTCTCACGTTTCATGGTTATAAATACAACATTCTTGAAAAGCCTGATTACTCAAAAATTGAGATGTTTATGAATTTCATTAAAGAAACCATTTGTGATAATAACGATGAAGTGTATAAATACCTTCTCGGCTGGATTGCATCAATGATTCAACATCCTGGAATCAAGAATGAAACAGCAATTATTTTGAAAGGACTTCAGGGAACAGGTAAAAACAGATTTACTGACATTATTTCTGAACTTCTCGCTGGTTATTCATGCAAAAACATTACTGAAATAGGTGAGCTAACGGGTAATTTCAACTCAGTTGTTGAAAATAAAATGTTTCTTGTACTTAATGAACTCAAGAATGTTGGTGAAGACAGACTCGCAAACTTCAACGCTTTGAAATCAATTATTACGGATAATGAGATTAGAATTAATGAAAAGAATCAACCCAGAGAACAGCACAGAACGTTGCAAACTTCATTTTCGTAACTAATAACGTCTACCCTGTCAAAATTGAAGTTGGAGACAGAAGATACGTAGTTTTAAGAGTTAATGGTAAATTCAAGGGTCAATTTGATTACTTCAAGAATTTGATGGATTCATGCACAAAGGAATTTATGATAATTTACTGACGTATTTTATCAATTACGACCTTTCATCATTTTAATGTACGAATCATACCGATGACTGAAGCCAAACAAGATTTAATTGAATTATCAAAACAAATCCTTTAGATGTATGGATAAATACACATTATGATGAATTGTGTGCAGGTATGACGTGTAAAAAATGCTCTATTCTGCAAACCATCAGACATGAAAGACAAAAACTTTCAAATGAGCATTAAAGATAAATGTGATAAGAAACAGAGAAGAATAGATGGTAAACAAACATGGTGTTATGTTTTGAAAGAAGAAATGAAAGGATTATATAAACAGGTTGAACCAAACGATAATGATGATTCATTTACTGACGATGAAATACCTGTAAATGAAGCTTTATAAAGTATGATTTGAATTTATTTTTGCATTAATCCTGTGATGTTGTCAAAATGTCATGTTGTCACAATTTTTCAGAGAAGTTAAATAACCGAGTGACACTGAGTGACATAGTGACACCTTCAGTTCTTCAAAAATAAATAATAAGTGCCTTCCTCCTTTCATACCTGTTGTCAAAATGTCATGTTGTCAAAATGTCATGTTGTCACAATTTTTCAGAGAAGTTAAATAACCGAGTGACACTGAGTGACATAGTGACACCTTCAGTTCTTCAAAAATAAATAATAAGTGCCTTCCTCCTGTGTTGTTGTCAAAATGTTATGTTGTCTCAAACTTTAGAACGGACTGAAAGTCCTGAGCTCCAAAAGAGTAAACGGCATAATTTAAATTTTTATTTTTATCATAAATGAATACCCCACAAGCTCAAAATTTACCACGAATCATAACAAGGGAGGAAATGATAAAAATGATGCAAGAACATGTTAAAAATAACAAACCACTAAAACTGAGAAAATGTGGTTATGCAGTAATGATGGAAAGAGAGATGTTGTCGAAGAGGAATAAAAATTAAATTTGGATTGAGTTTAAAAATTCATCTTTATTAAATTCATCTCTTCCAATCAATTTATTTATTCTATTAAATTCTTTTATTTTTGCTTCACTCAGTTTAAGGATTGAACGGTAAGTTTCTAATTTTTCGATTATTTCTTTCCTCTCTTTATCGTTTTCAACCCCACCGCATTGTGGCTTCTTTTTGTAATAGCATATTTTTGATTTAATTCTGTTTAGTTTCTTTTTATATTCATTGTCTGGACTCTTGGATGCTTCGTTGTCACTCATTTCTTACGAAATAAAAAAATTAAATATTATTTAAATATAATGGAGTAATAAAATAAATCGGAATTTCTATTAATTTATTGTTAACCTCAACTAATGCATTGCCGTTAATATATCTAACAAATTCAGCTATTGTGTCAAATCTTCGTCTTCTTTTTGTCATTGATTTATCAGTTTTTCCATAATCGAGATGAATCAAAACTTTATCCCCTTGTTTAAAATTCATGAGCCCCGAATTAATTTGTTCACGTTTAACATCATTCAACCTTTCCATTTGCTTTCTAATATATTCCCATTCTTTTGAAATATCATTTTTCATTTCCACTGGTTTCATGTTTATTGTTCTATGCCATGTATTATTGTAATAATATACTAACTGTTGTATGATGGAGTCATGATTTCCATCCCAGTATATCTGACCGTTAACCCCTAACGCATCTCTAAGAGTTCTCATTACCGCATCAACTATTTTATTATGAAACGTATATGGAGAGGATGAAAAGTAAAAATTAATTTGTGGGAAATAATGAGTCATAGCTGCCTGAAATCCTTTATCACCATCACCCCTGATATTATCTACTCTTTCATGATCTAGTAAGTATTGAATAGCTCTTCTTGTTTCCTGTTCTGTTTTCCCTTTCACTGGAATGCAATATAAATATCTGGTGTTAATGTTAATGGTAAATAAATAAGTAACGTTTCCTTTTGAATATTCTAAATGATCGATTTCATATGAATATGGATATGGTGCAAATGAAGGGCGACTAAATTTTTCCTTTAACGGTTGAATTTTTGGGTCAATTGGTTTATTTAATATCTTGAAATCCTTTTTAAAATCTTTTTGTTTCTTTAATGTTTGAAATGGATATAATAAAGTGAATGATGAAGATTAACTGAAGGAGGAGGTTTTGGTGTTGCAGGTACTGTCGTTAGAGGTTTTGGTGTTGCAAGTGGTTTAATTTTATCTGCTTTGATTTTGGATGATGAAGTTTTGGAATTCCTTCCTTCCTTCATTAATTCTGGATGTATTCTATTCATTTGTTTTAAATATGCTGTATATAAAGGTTTAATATACTTTCCCGCTTCGAGTTTATGTTGAAGGATGAATTCCAAAAGTTGATCTTCATTTAAAAGTCGGGCTGAATATGGTTTAACTAATGAATCATAAATTAAAGCTTGTGCATCATTTATGGTCTGAAGGACCTGGGCGTTTTGCACCTTTTGTTTTTGCTTCTTTTGCTTTTGCGGCTCAGGATTATATAATTTATATAATTCATCAATATCTTCTTCTGTTAATACTTTATTTTTAAATCTTTCAATTGTTTCAGTTGTGATTTAGTTTTTCCCTTTGAATATTCATTATTTTTAATTTTGTCTTTAATTTTAGAAATTATTCTATCATGATATTTCAAAATTTCATTTTTATAATATGGATAATAATATCCATATCATCACCCGTTATATTATTATTATATTTTTGGAGATATGATTTTAATTCATAATAACTAAGAAATTTTTGATTAAGTACTAAATCATCAATTAAATTTTCTAAATCTGAGTTATCCATTTATATAAAAATAAAATAAATGTTTTAAGGGTGCCCACCTCTTTGAATCATAGTATCAAAAACATCATTAACGGTTCCTTTTGTCTCTTCTGTGGCATTTTATTAAATAAATGGCATACAACATCCATTTTCACAACACACAGCCTTAGTGTGTGCTCCTGTTAATGCAGTCTTACCAATTGTTAAGCGAGTCATTGACCCGTTTTTAAGTTGTAAATTAATATTCTGACCATCAAATATCACTTTATCATTTATTATATCCAAATAATTTTTAGGTGTTAATTGTTTATTTTGTCGTAAACTAACTCCTTTCATTTTTTGTGCAATCTTTTTAAAATCACTTCCATCAATTGAACCGTTGAATGATGTATAACACTTGGGGCATAAAGCAACCATGTTATCACCTTGTTTCTCAATTGCTAAACCCAATAACTTCTTCTCATGTGCTTTTTCTTCAGCTTTATTCTTTAATTTAGGTTTAAATTTCTCATTAAAACAAAAGAAATCAAAAGGTGCGAATTTGTAAATGTTTTTATCATAAAATTGTTTATCAGTAACAATTGCTTGAAATGCTTGAGTGTTAGGAAGATTTGGGTCGCCAGCGATTGCCCAATAAGATGAATCAGTATCACCTTCAATGAAATGAAAACGATTAACATTCATGCATTTATACATAAAATCATAAATGAAAACCAAATACCAGTATTTTGCGTTATCTAAAGTGAAGAATGCCTCTTGTAAACATGTATCACATCTATAAAATCTATCTTTAAGCATCACTTGATACGTATCTTCACCTATTTCTCTTATGTTTTTAAACTTATTTGACATACATGCAACGCGTGCCTTCTGTGCATTCATTATTTTAGTCTTTGCGTAATTTTGTGTATTCATTGCATCGTAACCATATGATCCATTAAGTGAAATCTTGCAAAATAAACTTTTTCCTTTATTTCCTTCTAATTCAGCCTTTTGTCTTTCGTTCATAAATTCGTTCGCAAATTCATTAAAGCAAGTGTTTTTCGTAAATGTTAAAATTGATTGAATATCATCAATGATAAAATGAAATCTGTCTATTAGATACCAAAGATAATAAGAAGAAAATGGTTGATATTGGTTGTGTGTTGATGCTAACTGAGTTAATTTCTCTGTTTCTGGTCAACTGGTAGATTGTTTGATTTCATGTAATTATACATAAAACTGCCAATTGTTTTTTCATCTGTGATAATATCTAAGTTTCTTATTATTGGTAAAAAGTTTATGTAATCATTAATGTATTTTTCATCAATGTGACCCTTTACTTCAGCCACGAATAAAGTATTTTTCTTTCTAATATTCCCAGTGCTTTTGCTTTCTTTGTTGCTGTATCACAAATGATAACACCATTCAATCTTCCCGGCATATACATTTTATGGTCAGTATATTGAATGAAATCATGAGGATTAGATGAAAATGATGAAGGATATAATGAATTAAAGTCAACTCCAACGAAATGAGTCATAATGTTGGTGGTGTCCTCATTTGATACAGTTTTAGTTTCTGGATTATATGAAAGTTTATTAATGTGCGTGATTCCTTTAAGATTAACACGATGTTGAACATTTGATAGACCACCAGTAATTCCATTACGGAGAATGTGATAAGCTTCAACTGAATCTAAAGTCATTGGTAAATTATTTTTTAATGCATAATTTCTTAAATTGATTCTTAAACGTTGAACATCTTCATCTTTATTTGATTTTACGACATTGCAATAACAACACATTAACTGACAATTTTCTTTGGTATGTGGTTTTTCATTATCGATTCTATCCAATGTTGGTTTATTAGCATATGTAAACGCTTTACCACACATTTTGCATTTAGATGAAAGGATTAAATCGTGATAGTATTGATAGTCATCCATTGAAACATTGTTTTTAGTATCCCTTTCTGCTTTTTCATCTTGTTTCTTATATGATTCAATTTTATATTTCCAATACTTTTTCGTTAATTCAAAACTTGATTCCACATTTTCTTCTTCTGGATATGTTTCGTTAGGATTGAAGTTCTTATATGCTAACGCGTAACGAATCATTGATGCATTCGATGATAAAGAAAGATTATGAAGCATGTCAATTTTATAAACAAATGTTTCTTCAATAATTTTATCAATTGGGTCAATCATAATTTCAACGTCTTTATTGCAATAATGAATAAAATATTCTAATCTATTCTCAAAATTTTTAGCATCATTGAGATATATTTGATAATCTGAATCGGATATTGTTTCTTGAGTTAATGCTGAATAAAATGAATCTTTCGTGAATGGTTCCTTTTTATATAATTCATCTTCGTAATTTTCCCACGTGATGAATTGATAAGGGAAAAAGGATTTAACACGTGATTTATTGTTTCCGAAATCTTGAGTGAATTGGTCTAATGTCCCACCCGCTATATAATTTCTGATGTCAATAAATCTTAATTCATATGGACAGTTTGTTTTCTTTACAATGATTTGCTTAAATTGTGAAGATGAACCCAGCATTGATTTTATTTTCCATTTTGCAGTGTTTAAATCACGAAGAATTAAATTTAAATCAAACTTTCCCGAATTAAAACCTATGATATTCACTTTATTAAATTCTTCATCTAGAAGTTCTTTAAATGCTTCCTTTTGTTTCTCATTTAATGTATGAGACAAAGTCCCCGCCGTTTGGTCCGTTTGCGGCTTCATTAATTCTTCATATTGTTCAATATTTGATTTAGCAACTAATGAACAGGTTGAAAATAAAAACTCAATCCAATCAGAAATAAAAGAATCACTCGAAGTTAAGCAAAAATTCCTCGTAAATGTTTTATCACGGTCTACGACCTCGCCGCTTTGCGGCTTTATTTTGACAGTTGATGATACCATAAATGGTTTTAAGTAAGCGTTCAAAGTTGCACATTCAGAAAGTTGAAGTTCTTCTTTAGTCTCTAATGTTTCGAAGTCAAAAGTAATATAATATCTTGTTGGTTTATAATATTCCTGCAAATTATGTGCTAATAGCCATTGATATATCTTCTGTTTCGTGATATGTGGTGCATATGGTTGTTGTGTGTTTTGCAATTGAACGTCTTGAATTAATCTTCCATTATTTTCTTTACATTTCTCACAATGTTTTAAAAATCTTCTTTGGTTTTTCCTTTCTGGATCATCACGGATAGAATATACTTCTTCTTTGCAAAAGGGGCAAACTTTATATCCTGTGAGTGCTTCAACGTCTGTTATTCTGTCAGCGTGAAGTTTTCCACATGGACTCTGTGTTAATAAAATATTTACTGTTTCAAATTCTGGATCTATCATTATTGATTCCACTAATGGAAAGTCTACCTTGTTAATGTCTACGTCTTCTGGTTGAGGGTCACAATAATAAAAATCAATATTAACGTTTAACATTCTTGCTAACCTCTCACTTTCTGATGAAATGTCAAACCCTTCATATGCATCTATTGCTTCGTTTAAATAACTTCTACGAGTTTTAGGATTAACACCATCAGGAATGTTATAGAAGCGTTTAAATAACCTTCTACCTTCTGCTCTTATTTGATTATCATTCATTTTAGCTGTTCCGTTTTTGTTCATTTATGTAAGAATAAAAAAATTAAAAAATAAATAAAAATAAAGTTTATTTTTTTAAAGTCCGAGACTCAGAGAGTCCAGGGCTAAAGTCCATAAAATGAATTAAGAACACATAAATTTTTATCATCTGCGACGTGACGAATACATTTTAATTTACTCAAGAATGCGTACCCTGATACATTAAATCTAATTCCTGTCTTATTTAATTTCACAACTTTGAAAAGGAATGTATGAATAGCTATAAAATGATGAGATGATGTTTTATGGGTTGCTTCCATTTTTTCTGAAATAAATGAATAAATATAATGTTTATAAGTTTTCATATCTTTTATGTTCTTAATAACGAATGGTATAGACCTTTCAACTTCATCTTCCTTCGGTGCTGTTCTTTCATATGAAACATTATTGGTATCTTCAATAATGAAACCACAATCGCATAAAATTTTATATGTACCAATTGTTTCTTTTGATATTTTATCTAACAAATCAAAAACTTTATCAACACCTGTACATTTATTTAAATAATAATTTGTGTAAATATCATGGTCTTCTTTCTTAATTGTATTTGTTGCATATGTTACATTTTTCAGTGCTTTTTTGAATTTTCAGAATCAAGAGGGGTGAAAGTAATATACATGGATAATTCTTCAATAAATTGTAACTTATGTTTACGAATAAATTTAGTACCTTCTTCTGAAAGTGTTTCGTCTATTTCACCATCTAATAAATTTTGTGTTGATTCTGAGACATAATTTTTATATCTTTCTTCATGAGATTTCTGAACTGCTGATTCTGAAGCTGGGATATTCATTAAACCCTCTACTTCATTTTCATTATATTTTTCAACTTCTCTTAATTCCTTAATTTTTTCATCTATTTCATCTCTTATTTTTTCCAGTCTTTCAATTTCATCATATTCATCATCTTTAATCCGTTCTTCATAATATTCAGGGAAAACATCAGGTTCTTTAGGTTTTTCTTCTTCAGATGTGGGATATAAGAAATTTATAACATCATCTTTATTCATTTTTCTATCATAATCAAACTCATTTAAAAACTCCGCGAATTTTTGACAATTTCTTAAATAATATTTACTAACCTCATAACCCGCTTCCTCTAATATATCCTTTATTTCCTCATTTGTGAATCCTAATTTTTTAACGTTGTTAGTTTTGACACTCATTTTCATACAAATTAAAAAATAAATTATTCAAAAATGTAAGACATGAATTTTTAAAAAAATAAATTTTTTTATTTCATTATGTATGGGTTGAGTGTAAATGTCTTACAATTTATTTTTAAAGTTTATTTTTTCATTCATGAAAATAATTATTTCTAATTTCTTTTACTCTCTCATACATACTAGATTTAAAGAATTCAGAACATTTCCCATAATCTCCTAAATGTTTTTTTATCCCTAACGTGTGCCAGTTATTATATGAAACTGTATAAACTTTATCTTTATCTTTGCATCTTTCATCACTTCCAATATATTTATATCTCAGTTTTGATTTAGCATTTTCATATTCATTAACGTTTAATAATTCACAGTCTTCCTTTTTAAATAAATGTTTTATGTATTCAGGATTTAATACTCTACGTTTATATGCTCCTAACTTAGTTCTAAAGGTTTTTCTACAAAATTTAGGAATTCCATCCTCTTTAATGTCATCAATGATTTCCATTTCGTTATTTTCAATTTCTTCTTCTCGTTTATGAGGTCTTTGATTATGACTCCATTGATTCCATGAAATTAAATATTCTTTATCATTATATTTATACCTCATTAGCTTATTTTGGCTTTCATATTCATTTAATAATTCACAATCTTCATTTTTAAATTGAAGTTTAACCCATTCAGGATTTAAACAATGTTTAATTAATCGCGGAATATCTGACATCATCTATATATAGCTTCTTTTATAAAAGATAAAAAAATAAATTATTTTAAAATTAATGTTAATTTTTTAATGATTTATAAATAAATATATTTTAATGCATCGTCTATATATAGATGTAACAAAAAAAGTCACTAAACCCGTCATATCTACTACTAATTTCTAGAAAAATCGAGAAAAAATCATTTTCTTCTATTTTTTTAGGACGCCATACCCATTGAAATCTCCTCTCAGGACGCCATAAACTATTCAATTATGGTGTAAACTTCTCAAAAATTGAATAGTTTACATCAGGACGCCTTAGGACGCCAACCCTTTACGCGCCCTCAGTTATCAAGTTAACTTTTGACGAATTAGACCTATAATAGTTAAAAAAATCGCCATGTTAGAACCAATAGGTACTTGTATACTCATGTGATGAAAATGAGAATCTGTGCATAAATTTTACACAAATTTATGAAATTAAAAAAGTGACACGTTATGGAAAACACAGATATTGAGCACTTACGAGAGAAAATTGAACTAGCTAAGATTAAAATCGAAAGTGGGCTTAGAATTCTGCGTATCCGTAAAGAAGAAATGCAATATCAACTTGAAATAATTCGACAAATGGAAACTGGTCAATATAAAGGGCAAATAGAAAGAATAAACGACATATATAGATTTTGTGGCGCTGACCCAGGTTGCGGAATGTCAATTACAGATTTGATTAATTCAAAAATCCAAAATGAAAAAGATAAAATTAAGCAAATGGATGCTGAAATCATCGAGCTTCAGAAAAGATTTGAGAAAGGAAAAGAAGTATGTAAAAATGCAAAAAATATTTTATCAGAATTAAAATCTCGTCAGACAAAAATATTTAATTCCCAAGTTATTATTAATCAAACAAAGAACAGATACAAATCATTATTTGCTCAGGTATCAAAACTCAATTTTTATCAAGATAAAATCGAAATGAGAAAGAAAGAAACAGAAATACTCAAGAAGCAGTTGAGATTCTTGGATTACAAGCCTGATATGAAACGATTTAATGATGTTCAGCCCAGTGTAAGACCATCACAAACAATGAACGGCGTAAAAGACTACAAAACAGCACCAATCGTCAAGAACATACATGATAATCAGCATATCTTTGAAAAACAGATGAGTTTTGCTTTAAGTTTTAATCCACATACCGAAGTTTCCACGATTTTGAATAAATCTAATAAATCTCACAATTCTTCTCCTTCAAAACAGCAAAATACAAATATTCTAACAAAATCACCAGAGGAACTTGCTTTGCTTAAGCAAGTAGAAGAGCAAAACCAAAGAATTAAAGAAAAACAAGCTCAATTTGATGCAATTAAGGAGAAATACGATCCATATCTTGATGAATATAATAAATACCAGTCTCTTGATCCCATTGCAAGAGATATTAATCCAGAAAAACTTGCAAATTTGTATAATGATTTGTTAAAGAGGCAAAAGGAAATGAGAGAAGAATACAAAGGTAAAATAAATAAAGTGAGAATTGCTGCCAATACGATTTCAACAATTAAACAAACTCGTATCGACACTCTTTGCAAATCTCTCGGAAAGGAACCCATTAAGCTACCAATTGAAATTGAAAAATACGAACCTGAGTCTTCAATTAAGGATATTTAAAGATTTTACAAATATATTTTATCAAATTTAAAAGCTAATTGTTATTTAATAATAAACGATTATTATTGTTGCGAATTTATATTATTTTTACTCAGAAATAACTAGTCAATCATTTTCAAAAATCAAAGTAAAAATTATTACAAAATCAGACTTTCTGTTATTAAAGAATGAACCTATTAGAAGTCAGTATGTTCCGGCCTCTTCTTGTTTGGCTGTATAATTTAGATTATTTTAAAAAATGAGTAATTTTTTTGGAAAGTATAGTTGTTGTGTTTAGGTTTGAAGTTTACTTATACTGTGCATGTTATTTTGAAAGATTTTATCGTTAGTAATCCGAGATTTAGTCCTGATGCAATATTATTATCCAAAGAAAGCCTGAGTTTGCCATGAGCGTAGGTTTGTACATGAGGTGCAAACATTTTTCACCACATTTATCAAATTCCCAATTTTTTCTGAATTTCAGAAAATGCAATGCAAGTACCAAGAATTTCAATTGATTATTTTAATTTCAAAAAAAATTTTGGACAAAAATGTAGGAAATCGAAATTTAAAGGGATTTTAAACATTATTTTACGATGAATATTTAAATTTTATATCGATCAAAAGATAATATTATTTATAAAGATATTATTTATCGGGGAAGATATTCATATTAATGAAAATTTTTATTTACAATTTTTGAAATCTAATACAATTAAACTGAAATCATATCCAAATTAATTTTGTTGTCATGGTTATTATCACACATATACTATTCATCTATTTTGAGAAAAAAATTATTTCAAATATGATATAAGTTTAATATCTAGAAGAATTCTGATGGGAAATGTTTTCTATTAATGAGTGAAGACTAAATTACTCATAATATTGATAAGTCAATTTTCAATATTATTTCATGGCCTAAAACTCAAACGAGAAATGCATTCATTTGAAGACATATATTCCATATGTTCTTCATTCTATTTCCACTACTAGAGATTAAAAATAAAAGTGGACTTCATACATTATCCAATTTAACTAACAATGATGTTATATTGAAAGTATATATATAAGGCGATTTGCAATATTTGGTGAAATTCAGCCTAAAGATGTGCAAAATTATATTAGTTTCAAAATAATATTATATATTTTTATGAAAATATGAAATATTCACATACAAACAATAGAACATTTATAACTCACCACACTGAGATATTATACAGTCAAGTGTAGGAATTTCACTGTGTGGTTTCAAAGGAACACTTTCAATATGTCTCAGAACAAGCATTCCTTCAAAAACTTTGCCAATGACAACATAACTATCATTTAGTTCTGGAGCTGGATTCATTGTAATGAAAAATTGGCAACCATTTGAATTTGGGCCACTATTTGCCATTGCTACGATTCCTGTTTCATCAAATTTATAAGCTGATGGCTCATCATTAAATTCGCGGCCATAGATTGAGATACATCCATATCCATCTTGTGTATCACAATCTCCACCTTGAACAATAAAACCAGGAACAACACGATGAAATCTTGTCCCTTTGTATCCTAATGGCACTCCTTTTGGCCTGTATTCGCCAGTACAAAATCTTCTAAAATTTTCGCAAGCTAATGGACATATATCAGGACGCAATTCTATCTTTACTCTACCTATTAAATTACCAGCTATTGATACATCGAAAAATACCCGAGGACCAAGCCAATCGGGCTCTTTTTCAATCATTTATTAATAATTTTTGACATGTAAACAATGTAAACTATATTAATTTGACATAGATAACAAATGAAAACAATTGAGCGCGAATATTGCGAAAATATAACAAACAAGTATTTAAACCACGACCTTGCAATTCCATTTTTACAGCCAGTCGATGAAGTTCGTGATGGAGCCGTTGGTTATCATGATATCATAAAACATCCAATGGATTTAACTACGCTTCATAATAATCTCAAGGCAAATAAATATACTAAAAGTGAAGAATGGAAAACTGATTTTCTTAGAATTTGGGCAAATGCAATTGAATATAACAAAAAACAAAAGAATATGGTTTTTCATATAGCATCAATTTTACAACAAGAAGCCAAGCAGGATACAGATATCATTCCAAAGACTAGCAATGACATTTGGTTCCTAAAATTAAGACAAGCAGCGTTAAAGGTTGAAGAAGAGTTAGGAAAAGGCTCACATAGTAGCTCTAAATCGCGTAGATAAATTACTTATCCATATTTCATTACCAATAAAATGTTCAGTAAAATATATTTATTTAATAATTAATAAAAATACGACTTTTTCTTTCAATAATTAATACATCTGTCTAAATATAATCTAATCACTAATTAAACTTTGCTACAAAGCTTGCAGAATAATGAGAAAGTTAGGATTGTAATTAAAAAAGTGACAAAAAAGATAAAAGTGCCAACCAAGAAACGTTATAATAATTTTTTTCTAAAAAAATGTTCACCCAGATGTACTGCGCAGAGCAAATCCAAATTCCTCCGGATTTGCCTGCTATATTAAAGGCCTACTGCAAAGCAGTTTATAAAGAATCGCAAAGCAGTCAAAATAAATCAGATTTAATTTCATTTTCAATTAAATATTTCAAGGAGCAACTTGATAATCCACCAAACTCAGCTGCTGGCTATAGAATTGCGCTTTCCGATTTCCACGATCTTCAAGAAGAACTTATTAAAATTCTTAAAGTTAATCAAACATTGAAGAGAGTTGATTATCAGGTTACGTGCGATAAACTCGGATTTTCACAAGAAGTTTTCGCAAATATCCTTCGTCTCGGCTTTCCAAATGAAGATGTAATTGATTTGTACAAGTTTATGGGCATTGGTGCAACATTACTCTCATCAAACTTTGAAGCATCAATTACTAACTTGTTTAAGATTTTTGAAGATCAAAACTGCCAAGCAAAATTACCAACACAAGCTTTGATCAATTTTGTCACATTTCTGCAGTCAAAGGATCCAAATATCCCGGCAGAATTTTTAGAGAAGCTTAAGGCAGGTGCTACTGAAGAATTTATTGATCTTACAACTTATAAGCGCATTTTCGCTGCTGATGAGTAAGAATCACATAATCCATATACACTAGCACACAATTTTCTGTTATTATCAATCGATGTTTTTCATCCAAACCATATTTAATAAATTATTATTATAATTTTTTTGTTATTTTGCTAAACGCATCGATTAGCTCTGATATATAGAATCATGCAAGTATACTTTCATGATCTGTGAATCAGACTTACGAGTTTTTTTGAAAATATATAAAAATAATCAATTATTCAGAAAAAATGAAATATCATAAAAACATTTTTCGGTGATGGCCTATCAATGTGAATGAAAGTTGTTGAATTTAGGAAAGATTTGTAAAAAAATCATTTCCTAAGAAGGAAGTTGTTTTCGTTTCATATAGTCAACTTTAACCAAAATTTTATAAAATTTCTAAATCTTTGGAACTCAAAATTTTACGTCGAATATGACAAATGGAATGTAACATAAAAAATAAATTTAATTACTAAAAATGTATTTAGAAAAAGTAAAATTTAAGAGATGTATATGCCTGAAAGTGTTTAGCAATAATAATTTCATATTTAGCAAGCGCATCCGGACTCGCCCTCAACCTTCTTGGCTGGCTTGAGTGGAACAGCATTGCCACCATTCTCGCCACCACTTGTAGCGCCTTGTTTCTTGCGCATAGCCTTAGCCATAGCTGTGAACATTTCTTCAACATTAGCATTGCCAAGAGCACTTGTCTCGAGGAAGGAGACACCATATTGCTGAGCGAGGGACTGACCTTCTTCTGTTGTAACTACACGCTTATCACTAAGATCGGACTTGTTACCAACGATAAGACGGCAAACATCTGGAGCAGCAAGACGATCGATTTCTTTCATCCAGTAGTTGATGTGGTCAAAGGAATCACGGTTTGTAACATCGTATACAAGAATGATACCATTTGAGCCACGATAGTAGCTAGCAGTAATTGTGCGGAAGCGCTCCTGACCAGCTGTATCCCAAACCTGCATTTTGATTGTTTTGCCATCAACATTGATTGTTTTGATCTTGAAATCGACACCGATTGTGGATATGTAATTGTCGCTAAAGATATTTTCGGCGAAACGGATAAGAAGGCAGGATTTACCTGTGCCAGAGTCACCGATAAGGAGAACCTTGAAAAGAAGGTCGAAGTCTGCTGTCGACATCCTATGTCAAAACCGTCCGAAGAATTTTATAAAGAAACCGCTATGGTGAGTAGCTACTCCTTATTGGCTTACTCAATCAGTTAACAAATAAAAATTATCTCCGTTTCACGAATGTTCGCATAAAAAAAAGAAATACGAAATTGGAAATGAATTTCAACAAAACGAAATTTCAGATCTTAACCACATGATGAGAACATTAACCTTTAACCAAATATTAACAATCATTGTGGCATTGAATTGAAAGTTCTTTCCTAATTTCATCCGGATTGGTCTGAAGTTGTGAATCAAATTTCTTTGAATATATAATTTTCATACTCTTATAGTGAATAATAAAACATCCGGAAAGCCAAAATATTCCATATTAAAATTCGAAAACTAAGAATAGAGAAAATAGGTTAGAATAAATTAATAGAACAAACAAATAAACGTATTTAGAAAACAATGCACATATTGATTTGCTTTGAAATTGCGTCTAAAACTGAAATTATTCATTTTAGACTCTTTCTCAAAACAAGAATAATAAAGAAGAGGAACAATATAATAATTAATGGCTTTGCATTAAATTCATGGAATGATGCAATCCATTCTAAGAAATCTGAGTTAGCCATGCTCAAATCTGGAACAGGATCAATCTGAACGTCGTCAACAATATCTGGAATCTCAACTTTTTGAATGCATTTCAAGTTTCTGAACAATAATGGCTTAACATTGAAAATTTTATCCTTTTCAGAGGCCGAAGGAGTGATTAACGGGGAAATTCCGTTATAAGTTACTGTTGCATGCTCTAGTTCAAGCTTTTGGACAACATTTGAGACTTGAATTTCCTCTTCTGTCTGACTTTCTTGCGAATCTGATAAAGAAAAGTTTTCTGCTGATTCCAGTAGCTTATCCTTCGAGAAAGCATGCGAAAGGGTCTGGTCTGCGCGACTTGGAATAATACTTTTGACATCTGACAAAATATTTAACAAAATTGCTTTGTTTTTAGACTTCAGACGCCATTTAGTACCATTGTGGAATGTCAAAACAACAAAATCGTCTTCAGATGAAAAATGCATAATTTCGGTAAATGTCACTTTTTGAATTATATTCGCTCCAAAATCTTTTGAAACAAAAATAGAAATTGGATTGATATAGATGTATCTTGTAGTTAATATTCTCCATTTACCGACAATTGACATTTGTACTCTATCTATATAGCAACAATGTCCTCCAAAGAGCGTACAAGCTTCGATGAAATGTCTTTTTGCTTCTTCTTTACTTATTTTTTGGTATTCGTATAGAACTTTTTGGCCATGTGCAAATAAGCTGTCGTCCAGACGTATTTGGTGTGGTATTTTATCAACTAGATGTTGTTTGCTGATATCTTTTGGAGACTTTCCATCTGCTATTAGTCTAAAGATTGATGATCTCACCCAATCATAAGGGAGCATGACAGAAAGTGAGAGTTTAAGCGAAAACACACAATGACTGTATAAATCTTCGATATTGCCCGTTTCTGTTGGTAAAATGTATCTTGTTAGATATAGCTGTTCTCCGTACCATCCTTGGAATACGAGTGGCATAGATTTGCATGTAATTCTCAGGTAAGTTGGGTCATCTGACGGACGAAAGGCAAAAGCATAGTATTTTGCATCAGGAGAATTGATTATTTGCATTATGTTCCGCTCGCATGGTGCCTTTAAATCTATATTGACTGATTTCTTCTGCTCTAAACTGTTGATATATGTTACTGTTGTATGACTGTATACAAGTTGTAGAGGTAATTTCTTTTCTGAAGTAATTTCTGAAAACGGAAGTGACTCATCTAAGATTTCAAACCCATTAGATAAGTTTAATAGAAAATAATCTGTGTCGTAAAATTGATTTAATTCACGTGTGATAAAACTTCTGAATGCACTGCCTTTTGTAGCTGGTGCTACTTTAAATTTTTTTAATTGTTTCCCTTTTCCACCTGGATACTTTAGTATCACAGTTTTCATCTATCAATTTTGAATGATTTTACACGATAAAAAAATATCATTTATAAATTATAAAATAATCACAAATTAAAAATAAATTGTGGCAAAAAATTAAAATAATTTGATCGCCAAATTTTATTTCGTCCATGACAATATATTATTCCTGAACATACAGAGTTGTAACAGTCTAGAAAGCACATTACACCTTTGTGAGTAGAGTTGTTAACAACTTCGTGTATGAATCAAATACATTATGAAAACAGTCATATTGCCCAAAGTCTACCTCCCTTTAAATCAATTTTAGAACTCAAATACATATAAAATATAATCTGATGGGTGAGATCTTTGATATTTTTGTTCAAGATATAATATCATCTCTTGGAGATTTCCCATATATGCATAATCAAGAGCAGTTCGACCATTTTCATCTTTGGCATCCATGTCAATATGGTGTGAGACAAGAAATTTTGCTTGATCTAAACTTCTTCTTCCAACTGCAAAATGCAAACCTGAATATCCATTTATACATTTTGCATCTATATCTGCACCAGAAGATAAAAGTAATTCTGCAATTTCCAAACAGTTGAGTTGTAAAGCAACTAATAAGGGAGGATGCCCATATTTTGAAGTTTTTGCATTAACATCTGCTCCATTGGATATGAGAAGCTTTGCAATATCAAGAAAATTATACATTGATACCTGATAGAGTACAGAACATCCATCCACATTTGTATCGTTGACAAATGCACCATGTGAAATTAACAATTTTACGGTTTCTGTGCATCCAGCGTTGCTGCAATAAAAAGTGGAGATTCTCCATTTGAGTTTTTTGAATGAATGTCTGCACCATGTAAAATTAGCGTTTCTACAACTTCGTAATTATTTTTTTCAGCTACCAAGAATTAACAGATAGCTCTCCGTTTCCTATCAAATTTGGTCCGATTTTGAAAGAGCTCAAAATTTTCCCAGAAGAAGATGACCCCGTCAAAGAGTCACTACAAGGTTTTGTCACTCCTTCAGTGAGGATTGTACAAGCTGCTGTGAATGGGAACTGGGCAGCTGTGCAGAGGGCTTACGACGACAAAGTTGTCCCGGTTTCTCAAACTGGGCAATGTCCGAAAATTGGTGAAGGAGAGAAAAGGAGAGTTTTGGTTTTCTTCGTTGGAGGAGTAACTTTGTCTGAAGTTGGAATACTCAGGAATATCGGAAGACTAAGTCAGACAGTGGAGTTCATTATTGGAGCTTATGAAAATATCAACGGAAACCAACTGATTTCAGATTTGTTCCCTCCTGCTGCAAGAAACTGATTATTTAAGTAAAATGATTTGTGTTTATATATATTCTTAATCATAGTAACACAAGTTAAGGGTGGCTTCCGACCAAATTGTCACTTTTTAGCCCAAGTGAGAAAATTTCGTAATTTATAACCAAGTTTTTAAAAATCTATATTTAATAAAGATTCTATTTTTCTTAATAAATTTCAAAAATGAGGGGGTTCGGAATCGTCCACAAATTGCCGAAAGGGTTTTTGCCAGTTTTGAATCCGCTTATTTTTATCGACCAAAATTATAATAAATATAATTTTCGATAAGTATTCTACCCAAATGATTCTTCAAAAAATTATTTTTCGGATTTTATTCCGTGAAAAAACGTTACAGAAAACGCCTATAAAATTTCGAATTTTCCCTAAAAAATTCAGTGCAGGTCGATTTAAGAGATTTTTCAAAAAGAATCATATCAGTAGATAGGGTATAATATAGAGAAGCTTTATGAATAACTTAAAATCCGGGAAACTCAATATTCAACGAGAAAAACACTTAACGAATCTCACTTTTGGTGTAAACATCACAAAAAATTGAGAGGGCTTTCTGGTCGGAAGCCTCCCTTAAAATTGAAGCATATATTTGTACTAATAACAACAGATATTTTTTAAAAGGTTGCACTTACACCCTTATGATATGGGATTCACTTAGGATGTTTAAGGTTGATTTTCAATGACGATTCACGCCAGTTGTCTAAATTGAATTAAAGCCAGATGGGCTTTATGTGCAACCTTAAGGGTGGCTTTCGAGCAAATTATCTCTTTTTAGCTCAAGCGAGAAAATATCGATCCCGATAATTTTGATGATAACGAATAATTATCATTTTGAAAAAAAAGAGGTAGTGGGGCTTCCAGGCGCGTTGCGCCCTCTAGCCCCGAAGATGTTTAGTATAAATGAAGTTTTTATTCGGAGGGCTTCCAGGCGCGTTGCGCCCTCTAGCCCCGAAGATGTTTAGTATAAATGAAGTTTTTATTCGGAGGGCTTCCAGGCGCGTTGCGCCCTCTAGCCCATAAGAAATTTTGCCCAAGACCCAAGAGGAGGACCGAACCCCAGCCGACCAGCCGGTGACAAAACCAAAACCGTTGTTATTTACATCATATTAATGGTGTCACTTTTTAAAATATCACTTTTTGTGTTGCTTTTCACAAATTATATATGTTTTCATGTTTTGTCACTTTTCTGTCACTTTTCGGGTAAAAACATTTTTATTATTATATATAAATGAATTTTACAAAACCGCCGTTACCGTTCTTTGGAAATAAGAGTAGATGTAAAGATATTATATTGAGAGAACTTAAGAAACTACCGAATGGTCTAACATTTGTAGATTTGTTCGGTGGAAGTTTCTATATATCCCATTTATGTCATACCGTATTTCCTGACTCAAAGATTATATGCAATGACTTCGACAACTATATGAACCGTCTCAAACATATTCCAGACACAAACAATATATTGAAAGAGTTAAAAGAAAAGATACCTATAGGTAAGATGGAACGTATACCATTAGATAACAAAAATATTGTGAGAGAGGTTTTGAAAAAAGCAGAATATATAGACTGGGATAGTATATCTGCTAGACTATTATATAGTGGTTCTATAAGAGTTCATGACATTGAAACACTTATGTCAAAAGTTTTATATCTTAACTATACAAATGTTTTCAAAGAGGACATAGAAAAATATATTGAGGGTATAGAGTTTGTGAGATGTCATTGGACAGAGTTGTATGAAAAATATAAAGACAAGGAAAATGTTTTCTTTATAGTGGACCCGCCGTTCTATAACACATGGGATTTTCAATACCAAGTAGACTGGACTTTGAGAGACTCTTTAGAAACTTTAGACGTTATACATAACCATCCATGCTTTTACTTTACATCCGATAAAAGTGGTTTGGAAACCGTTATGAGATGGTTAGAGGACATACATGACTATGAGTTTATATATGACAAGATAGAATATGAGAGAGGTCCTATAAACCGGAGAAAGTGTCACAATAAAGAAATTTTATTAGTAAGTAAATGTGGTTTGAAATAGGACTACTTGTTTTAGGTTTTTTCCATTGTGTCATTTATTTATTTGACGTGGCAGAAAAGTACAGAGAATATGAAGATGAACCAATGCCTGCAAATGTTCAGCATATGTACTCGTAAGAGATATTTTTATCTAATATTAAATGGACGCACAGAACTTAGCGAATGCACAGCAACCTGGACAACCAAACCCAGAGAATATTCCAAATGAAGTTAGAATACAAACTGCAATGGCAAACTATGGTCAAGTGCCAACAGATGTACAAATGCAAACTGCCATGTCAAATGACGCTGCGTTAGGTTTGCCACCATGGTATGCAAATATGAGATGGAAAGAGTTTTATACAAACCCTGAAGTGGGATATAAACAACTTTATGCAGATGACGCGAACATAGGAGTTGACCCAGAATATGTTTTCTACCAGAGGAGAAACAGAATGTATGAGCTCCAGTTAAAGAATGCTATGGAACTCAACAGGAAACGTAAGAGACTAGGCGGACATTAGATTTTTACATATAGTAAAATGGGTTTCTTCAGTAAGATAGGAAACTTCTTTCGAAATGTTGGAAGAGGTATATGGAATGGAATAAAATCTGTCGGAAGAGGAGTATGGAACGGTGTCAAAAATATTGGTAAAAGAGTAGGTCAGTTTGTTGGTATTATACCTAAAGACCCTGAACCAGAAGAACAAGCTCCTGTTATACAACAGCCTGAACCTGCACCACAGTCAAGTTGGCAACCACAACCGGTATATTAAAAAATTATATTTTTACCGTTCGATAGTAGTTGTATATGAAACTAAGTTCTAAGTAAAACGCATGGTATAATGGAATTATTCTTTTTCTTCCATCTGTAGTAAACCATACTTGAAAGTCTGAAATACTTCCACTTGGTGGTTCGTATAACTTTGTAGGTTTTTCGTAAAAGTCATTTGCCAAGCATAAGAAAGAGTTTTGGGCGCCAGAAAATGAAGCATGAACTATCACAGCATCTTGGTCGAAAACATCTTTAAATAAATATGGTTCATCTCTTGCATATCGACTGTAGATATTTGCTAAAGGAGGTTCAACTTTCTGATTTAACATTCTTTGCAAATAATACCATGACATTGCAGTGAATTCTGTATATATTTGTTCGTCTTTATTTGGATTGTCTTCGTAGATTTGAAATGACACTTGTGAATTTTGTTTGTCATATACAATTCTCACATAAAGTGTGCTATCGGTATTCGCATATTCATCAGCATATTTTGCATAACATGAATTTATTTTATCTTCTATATTTTTTAATGCAGCCTGTAGAGAAGATGAGAGGTCAACTTGTATTAGCTCAATTTCTTCCCACATTTTTCGTTGCCCTTCAGATGTATAATCTATATGAAACCTTACAATAAATGGAAAACTTTTATCTTCTACAGACACAAACTTTATTCTTCGAAAGCCAATAGCTTTTGTGACAGATGGGTCTCTTAACCATCTTAATGGGTAGTCAAAACGATAGCCTTCATGCTTTACGGTATCTGTCTCAAACTTTTGACCGACATTAGTAAAAAGTTCATCTAATGGTTTAGTTGTAGCAACTCTAGAATTTTCTTTTTCTATTGGAAGCATATTTTATCTATAATAAAAATGTCAAATGAAACAGCGTCTATGAGAGAAATACAACACAACCGACAACTCATTATGCAAGCTCTAAATAAGAACACAACAAACTTTTCAAACTATTCTAAGATATCTGAGTCATTGAAAGGGGGTGACTTAAAACTAACAATAAACCCAATGACAGATGAGTTTCTATTTCAAGACAATAAGAACAATACTGTCTGTATAAATCCAACAAAAGGAACTTTAAACGAGAAACCTATAAATGAACTTCTTTTGAAAGCAGATGTTGACAACAAAGCTGACAAAGAATATGTAGACGATGCAATAGCAAAAGAAGAAGAAAGAGCTAACAATGCTTATGCAACAAAAGAACATACTCATCCTGAACTAGCAGACAAAACATATGTTGACAATAAAATGTCAAGTGAAGTGACAAGAGCTGAAAACGAATATTCTAAAAAGACTCATATACATTATATTAACCAAATACCAAGTCTTAAGGAAACATTAGAGACAAAAGCAGATAAGACTCATACACATTCTATATCTGATATTACAAACTTACAAGAAACCTTAAACAGGAAAAGTGCCGTTGGACATACACATACCATTGCAAATATTACAAACTTACAAGAAACCTTAAACAGGAAAAGTGACGTTGGACATACACATACATCTTCTGAAATAACAGACTTAAACGTTGGCCTTGAAAATAAAGCAGATAAAACATATATCAATGAAATATACCAAAGTTTGATAGGAACAAAAAATATTGAAACTATTGTTGGTGACTTTTCTGTCAATGAAGAAAATAAATATTTTAGATGGCAGTTGGTACAGTCCTTAGAAAATGGTACACAGTATAAACTCATTCCGAAAAATAACAATGAAATGTATGTAAGCTATAAAAAGAATGATGGTACACAAGTTAAAGTTCCATTAGACAACAACTGCTACTTAAACTTATATGGAGACGAACAAAAGAAATATTTAAGAGTTTATGAAATGGTGGATATGATATTACCTGACCCAGCTCCGGCACCACATTATTATGACTATGGAGATGACGACAGAACACCACATGTAGATGAACAAAAGCTAACATTATATTTAGATTATTATAGATATAAAAGATATAATGCAATAGAAAAAACGAGAATAGTATATTATTATACAGATGACAGAAATAAATATTATAGTCAAGATTTTACCTACCCTGAAAACATAAGATTATATTATAAAAAATATTCTGACACAAACCAGAAGAAACCTGAAATAGTTGCACTATATCTTAAGTTCAAAAGAGACAATCCTATAATATCTCATATGTTTGATTTAATGAACCCAGTAGGTTCTATTTATACATCTATGGATGCAAGAGGTCCTCAAGTAATGTTTGGTGTTGGTGCATGGGAACAAATAGTCGACAGGTTTTTGTATTGTGCAAACTCTTCAAAGGAAACAGGTGGAAGTAAAACGATTTCAGGTGAAAATTTACCTGCACACAGTCATTACATAGATTTAAGTACATCTCAAGCAGGTTGGCATAAGCATAGATATTGGGATTGGTCATGAATGACAAAAGGTAAAGGATATGATGTTAAAGACGACGTTAAGTTTGCTATAAATTGTTACTGGAGTGACACTCAGGGAGAAGGAAACCATACACATTTCGTTTCAGGATATACACAAACAACGGGACAAAGTAAAGAATACATGCCACCTTACATGACAGTTTACGCATGGTATAGAATTGCTTAGTCGTCATTTTCAACTTCTTTAGCATATTCGTCAGGAGTTGTCTTATATTTGTTAGGAACTGTCTTTGAAAGTATACCACCTTGAACTTTGACAAGTTTGAAACGAGGTCTGACAATAGTAGTTTTATCTTCTGCTTGCAGTGTGTACATTTTGCCATGTTTGCCTAAAACTTCATAATATTCTCTTGTATACTTTCTTCTATTTTTACGAACACGAATGTGAGTACCTGTCGAGTTCCCATTGTTGTCATAGTCAATAGTATTTTCATATGGGTCGCGTTTAGGTATTTCTATTTTTACTTTGTCACCTTTCTGAAGTTTGAAGCCCGGCATTCTTTCTTGTTTGTCTCTTTTGACTAAATTATTAAATATATAGTCTTTCTCTAAGTCAGGGTTGTTTTTCATTTCTTCGGGGGAGTGGTTTCCCAAACCTTTTTGTTTACGGTTATTGTAAATATTTAAAACTTGTCTCATCTTTGCCTGGGAGAAGTGTCTATACTTGTCGTCATATGACATTTCATTTGCTTCACCACCTTGTGGTTGGTTTAAGTCTCTTAACATTTTTATACATCCGTCAATGATACCAAGAGCAGAATGGTTTTGGTCGACAATGAAATATTGGTTTACATTTTTTGAACGCAGATAGTTTTTTACATCATCTGATTTGAAAGAACTTTCACAGTCAGATGTCAGTTTTGTTGGATGGTATTTGTCAACGAATATTGTCAAAGCTGCTAAGATATCTAAAATAGCTTTGGACTGTAATGGTATGGCTTCACAGTATCTTATGTTTTGACCAACAAATATTAACCAGTATGGTGGTCCATCTTCTCTATACCTCGGAATGTTTTCCAAGATATCCATAAACCAAGCATTTGGTGTTGAACTAAAGATTTTTATCATGAGTGCTTTCTTTGTCGCTTTAGAAACATAGGGGTCCTTGTTCGGATTCGTCATTTTTTACCCTATAAGAAATGGGTTTATTTGGCGCATTAGCAGGAGTCGCATCTAGATTTTTACCCGCAGTGGGAACAATAGCCAGAGGTGCATTTGGAATTGGAAGGAAGATTTTGAGTACATTAGGTATACTGAAAGAGAAAGCACAACCTATTATACAAACTGTACAGAAAGGTTGGGATGTAGCACGAGATGCAACAAATCTTATTCCAAATCCTGAAACAAGAGGAAAAGTTCAAGGATGGATGGACAATGTAGGAAGACAAGCAGGAAACTATTATAACAAAGCAAATGACTACTATAACCAAGCAGGACACTATATGGACCAAGGTGAAAGATTCTTTAACAGAGGATATAACTATGCACAACAGTGAGTAAACAATAACCAACCTCAACCACCTCAAACTTGGGAAATGTAAGGTTTTTAACTAGGATGAAATGAACAATGCAGCATTGAGACAAATGAGTTCAAGATGGATTTGTCGGCTTCCAGCATTTAAACCGATACCATATAGTCAGGCTCAGCATGTGAAACTGAATGATATTATTAAAGGAACCATCCCACCTCCACAACAACAACCAGTTGAAAACAAACCAAACTAAAATTTTTTACTGAGATGAAATGACCGAAGAAGTTGAAACGGTAGATTTGACACCACAAACAAAAAGTTCAGAACCATTGTCAAAACCTGTCAAAGAACTTACAGATGAAGAGAAAAATTCAATAATAGAAAGTGCCAGGTCTGGAAATACAAACCCTAACTATAAAGTCACTTTTCATAGAAATGGAACGGCTAGTATCTCAAAAAAGAAACAGACTCTCACAAATAAAATATTGAAGTCTGAAGGAGCTTTCGAGACAACAGATGGAAAAGTTTACTTCACTGACCAACAGTTCATTATAGAACATCTCATTGACTTAGAGTCGAAATATTCTAAACTTTACAACAAACACAAAAAGTTGAAAGGAAAACAAAAACAAATGGCATATGATATTTATGAAGATGTTGACGACACAACTGTTCCTGCAAGTGAAGTAAAGTCAGAGGAACCGAAAAGTGACGAAAAACAGATAGAAGAAGAAAAACCGATAGAAGAAGAAAAACCAAAACCAAAGTTTAGTTTCCAAACTAAACCAAGTCAACCTTCATTAGCTGGTATGGGTTGGCGTCAAAGACTTATGGCAGCAGGCGGTTATGTAAAGTAAAGAAAAAATATTTTTTTATTTTTATAAAAATGCCCCCATATAGAATGGACAGAAAGTCTGCTAGAATAAAAGCAGAGTTACAAAGATATGGTTGGAGAGTTTCGAAGAAGTTTAAATATAGGAAGGGAAAGCCAATAAAAGTCTATGACAAATTGGCAGGTCTGACCTACGAATTAGATTTGGAAACAGCACGTGCCAATTATCCAAACAGACTAGAGAGGTTAGAAGAAGAACGTCTTATGGACATGCCTTTCGATGTTAGTGAACCTCAAGTTGAAGGACACGACGGCTTTGCCAGATTCTACTGGAAACATGACGAACAATTGCATCCTTTGAGAAGGAAAAAAGGAAAAGGTGAAGACGCACATGCTCCCATGGAAAGAACAAGATATGCATATGAAAAGTATCGTGAAGTTAGAAGTCAAATTACATCTGGTCGAACCTTTACAGTAAACTTTGACGAAGGAAAGAACAAAGAAGGCTTCATGGGAGTACTTGCTGCAATTCAAGACGGAAATAAGAAAGGACACAATCTCGGATTGACCATAACAGATTTGGATGGTCACATTTACTATGCACATGGCAATGAACAAACAGCCGCAAAACTTCTTGACGCTTTCAAGACTACAAAGAGAGAACAAATGGTTGACTCCGACTCAGACATTTTGAATGCAATTGAAGGAATTGCAAGTGTCAAGTTCGAATGGTACCAACCTAACCCTCAAGCAGTCAGACAACATGCTGGATACTTCCAGTTCATAAATAAGTCTGACATTGACTTGACAAGGTATGGAATTTACAATTCAATTGAAACAATTGTCAATGAACCTTGTATTCTTACATGTCTCAGGAACTCTGGTCTTGTTACATATGAGAAGATGAAGTATCTTGAGTCATGTGTGAAGACAAGGTACATTCTCAGAGGTCAATTGGCAAAAATTGCACCGTTGGCAAATGTCAATATCCGAGTCAACATACCTACAGCTAAAGGTTCTTCACATGACGACTATGTTGTTGACAAAGACTTACCATGGTTGAAGATTGTAATTGTCCACAACCACTTCATGTTGAACGAAAGTCTTACAAACCCATTCTTTGGTAAAAGTAAGTGCAACATTGTCAGAGCTGTAAACATTCTTTTCGAGAAAGGTTTGTTGGAACCAATTCCAGATGACAAGCTGACAGAAACTTTTGTACCAAAAGACGAAACAAACTTTTCATTGTTAGCAAGACCAAAAGTTGTTCCAGACAAAGTTCTAGTACAAAAGAAGTACACAGTTCCACAAGGGGTTGGTATGTTCGGATACCAACCTGAACCAGAAGAACTTCCAATGAGGTTGCAAGAACTTCAAGATGCTATAAACAAACTTCCATTGAGACATCCAATTGACGTCAAATTGTATTGGAGAGCATCTGAGTTAGGTCAGAAGGTTTTATATGAAACAGGTTGCTTCGACGATGTTTATGAGATAACAGGAGAAGTTTCTCAGAAGATAAGAGACTCACTTGAATTTCCACAAACTGGACCAATTGGTTGCGACAAGTTCGACTCAGATGAAAAGATATACTATGTCGACCTTAACGCTGCATACATGAGGTTTGTCCAATATATTCCGACTGGAATTCCAAACGAAGATGGTGAGTTCCCGGGAAGGAACTATACAGTTGGAAAAGTCATACAACAACTGTATGATATTAGGAAAGCTTCAAACCCCAAACTTGCAATGACACTCAAATTGCTTATGAATTCGACATGGGGATATTCCATTAAGAAACCTCAAGAGATGAAGAGTAAACATTATGAGAAGGTCGACAACTTTGTTGAAAGGTTTTCTCCTTTTGTTTTGAAGTACGAATTCACTCAAGGTCAAAGTGGCTTAGTAACCACATTAAAACCTATTGTCGAACATTGGTCTTACCCTCAGTTCGCAAAGGCAGTCCTTGACAACTACAACAAATTCTTCTCCGAAGTCAAATCCAAAGTGAAGGTTTACTATGAGAACATTGACGCACTCATGACGAACGAAGAAGGCTATAACAAACTCATTGAAATGGGAATGGTCGGTGAAAAGATGGGCTGTTTTAAGCTAGCTAAGGTATTTTCCGAAGTTCATGTAATATCGAAAAGGAAATATTGGGGCATACTTGAAGACGGCACAGAAATAAAACATTGCATGAAATAAAAAATTTATTTTTTAAAAAGTGACATTTTTTTATTTTATTTGAAATGTACGCTGAGTTTGTTGGAGAAGACCGTTGGGAAACTTGTTTGTTAGATGAGAAATATGAAATTCACTGTTGTGAGTCATTTGAAGTCAGAAACAAAAAGACAAAAAGAGTTTTAAGCGAATGGGAGCGAAATGACGGATATGCTATTATGAAGATGGGTGGAAAACACTATCTTAAACATGTTGTCATTGCAACTCATTTTATACTGAATCCTAACAATTTACCTTTTGTAGACTATATAAACCATATAAGAAACGACAATAGACTTGAAAACTTACGTTGGATCACTCGTTCTGAAAACAATAAGAACAAAGGCAAATTTGGAGATATTGTATTCGAATTTGTTGACGAACTAGAAGATGAAACAATTGAAATTACAGACTATGGCAAGCATACGTTTGAGTTTTACTACTATAGCGAAGAACAAGACTCTTTCTACTTTTATACCGGTGTAAACTATAGGAAATTACAAGTATATTTTACTAAGGCGGGCTATGCTTATGTAAACACTAGAGATACAGATGGAAAATACGTTCAAATACTTCTTAACAAATTCAAGAAGCTATATGGCATACCATTTTAAAACAATATATTTTTACATATATTAAATGCTTCAGGTTGAAAAACAAAGAACAAAAGTAGCAGATACAAAACCGTTAGACTATATCTTTACAAATGCTGGTAGGACTATTTCAGATGAAGAAATTTCATCCCGAGCATACAGGTTTGACTATCCAATTCGTTGGCTTCAAAGTCCTTCAGATGCAGAGGCAATAGGATTTAGAAGAGTTTTGTTTTCAAATAGAACTAACGCATTTATGTTCGCAGTATATTTTCATGGGCAGTATGAAGGTCCTGATGGTCTAATAGACAAATTTGACGAAATGAGAATCTTTACAGTTCGTTCAGACGAAAGTCTTGAGAAAACTCTAGATGACTTTCAAACTCAAATGAACAAATATTATTGGGAATTTCAAGAAAAATACGACTCTTTACTAAATGGAACATACTATCTGAAACTAGAATATGACAAGATGAACTCCACCGTTTCATTTCAAAAGATTGAAATTAACCCTCCAAGAGATACAGAGTTTTTATTTTGGGAAGTAGACAAACGTTCTTGGGCACAATTTCTTCGGTTACTAAACCAGAACGAACCATTACCACCAGATGGTCCATTTAAATTTATACTTCCACCAGCAGATTTGATGGTTTATAGAAACGTGTTTGACCCTCAAAATGTTATGTGTCATGCAAGTTTCAGTTCAAGCAACAATAGCTTTCTATGTATTGGTAAGGACCTTTATGACTTTGCTTCTAAATTCTACGAACCACCTAGTAACAGTTTCTCTGACTTTCAAGTTTGGTTCACAACAAATGGTGTGCAACATATTATTCCATTGTACTATGACTTTTATCTCGAATTGTCTTTCATATATAACTACGGAAAAGTGCTGAAAAAGTATTGAATGTGAAGATATTAGAAAATAACATTTTTTCTAACATCGTAGAAAACTCATGAAAACAATTTATTTTTGACACTTTCACAAAAAACATAAAAAAAGTGAGTTAAAATGAGATGTTTACTGAACTGGCTGAATGTCGCCTTCACAGGTTATGTAGAACGGCTGACCAGAGAAGTGAAGGAGAGACTGAATTGCCAATTTCATATGGGGTAGGGGGTTCTCCTTGTTTGGTATTTTTATCCAAGGACGTTTGTTTAGGAACTTAACAAGAGCTTCTCTTTTGGCGTCCTTTATGTCATTGTAGGCTGTCCCGTCTGGTATTTGAATTGGAATTCCAGTCGAAGTCTCGAGATTCAAGGTAGCCCTTCCCGTTATCCAACCGTTAACAAGCTTGCCTTTTACATTCTGCCTGAGGAAGTCTTTTACGCAGTCGTTAAGTTCAATGAGGTAAATTGCCTCGTCAAGTCTTTCTTGCATTCCAAGTTCTTCCATCCGACAGGAAAATATTTTCCCGACAAAGGGAAAAATTTTTCCCGACAACAGGAAGAACTCTTCCAGTTGTCCGTCCGTAAACCATTCAAATTTTTGAAAATTGAGAACTTTTTGGTCGAACTTCAGAAAATGTTTTTCCTTCCGACAGAAAAAGTTTTTCCTTCCGACAGAAAAAGTTCTTCCTTCCGACAGGAAAAATTTTTCCTTCCGACAGGACACAAACGGATGACTGACGTTCCTCTTCCTGAATGCCTTCCAAAGCCAGAAGAACCGAAAGCTGCAGAACCACAACAGTCTCCTCAGCAACCTCAGTTCCAGCAAGTACCTCCGAATTACTACCAATTTCCACCTCAAGGTTACTACCCACCACAAGGCTTCCCGAACTACCCTCCTCAGCCTATGCCTTACTTCCCCAACCCTTGGTTGTTCCAGCAAGCTCCACCCCAGCAATTCCAATTCCAATCTCAATCGAAGAGAGACCAAGACTTCGAAGAAGGTCTGAACCGCTTACGCAAAGAGTATGCTACAGATCCAATTGAGAGAAAGTTGTTCCCGGACCAAAAAATAATGTTTAGGGTAGATGGTTAGATCTAACCCGATATCTACCCTCATTTCTACCCTCACGAATTTTCATGAATTTCCTTAAGATAGAAAAAATAAAGTTAGTTTTATTTTTATTTATTTTTTTTATTTTGTATAAAAGATATGATTTCAACAATCGGCACAACAACAATTCAAACAACAGCACCAAACTCGTTAGTCATGAATCCTACGTCAATGTTAGTAGAAATGAAAAACTTCATTCCTTCTTCATTTACTTTCGAAACAGAAATACAAAGAATAAAGCAAGAACTTTTAACAAGTAATTTAGACTGTAGCGCGAAAGATGAAGAAAATGAAGAATATCTTTATGACATGCAGGACATTATTGACCATTTACCCAAATTGCCTGAAATCCAACAACAAAAGCTCACTATTCCTGAATTCGATGAAATAGAAGTGAAACCAACTGACTCAGTAGAAATAAAGAAGTTCATACGAAAGGTAAACTATGAGTTTCTAGGATATCATTGCAACCATAAAGTTATGGACAAAGATTGCGACATGGTATATAAGAACATCTCTGACATATATAAATCTGGGGAGTTTAAGACATACGACAACTTTGTTTCATTAGTTGCAAAATGTGTATGGCAGATAAGAGATAAAGATAGAAGAGGTAAAGTATGTCATGAACAGATAAAACCAACTGCTTCAGATTTAAAGAAAGTCATTGACGCCTTGGTTGTTCTAGCTGGTTTTATTTCAATGTATAACGCAAAAATGAATCCGCAATGTTCTAAATGTAAAGCAGCAATGAGGAAATATAACTACTCCGTCAAAGAGATAGAACGTATGCGAAACGACTATGCAGACTTAAAGAAAGAAGCAGAGAAGCCGGTAGAAAATAAAATGGACATGTTAGCATTTCTGAACAAAAACTATCCAACTGCTGACGATTTCCTTCTATCTGACGTCAAGAAGAAGTATAAAGAAACTTTCGGCATTGTTAAAATTTTTGATATCCTCAGCGAAGAAATAGAAGCTACAAAACTGTTTAGAATCTCACGAATTCATAACGTTTACCATGTAAAACGTTTATAAAATAACTGGGGTAGAAAAGAGGGTAGATATCGAGTTAGATCTAACCATCTACCCTAAAATATATTTTTATTGAATTCAGCACAAAATTCTGAGTAAAATAATTTTTAGGGCACGTGTCAAACCGTTGAGTTTTCACAAAATTCCAAAAATAACGTTTACCATGTAAAACGTTTATAAAATAACTGGGGTAGAAAAGAGGGTAGATATCGAGTTAGATATACCCATCTACCCTAAAAATATATTTTTATTGAATTCAGCACAAAAATAATGAATTTTCAAGCTTGACCATTTACACAATTTGAACTTTGTTTGCGTAGATATGAATTCTGAAAGAAGTATGAGGGTCTTGTATGACTTTGTACTTCTCCCATAGTTCATGTCTGTCAAACTTACCTGCCATGGACTCTTTCATAAGTTCCATGAAATCGTCTTCGGACAATCCGGGGAAAAGTATTATGTCAGTAAGTATTCTTTTAACATCCTTACTTAAACTCTTTGCTGTCTGTACACAAATGACAACTGAGATGTTAAAGTGTCTGAGCTTCTTAAGAATTCGACACATATCTTGTTCTCTGTTCTTTAACAAAGGATGAGAGGCGAAATCCTCTAAGATAAGAAGACATCTATGAGGGTAAGTCTTCCAATCGTAAGATTGCAATTTCTTCGAAATGTATTCTATCTCTTTCTGTTTGTTTCTGAAGTGTTTCTTCTCTAATATTCTCTGCATTTCCTCATTTGGGTCTTTAAACTTAGAATTTATATACTCATTTATAGCATTATACTTCAAAACTCTTCTTTGGTACTTCTTTATCCAATCTAACAACTCAGTATCCTTTATACATACTAACTTAGACTTCTTTATAATATCTTTGAACAATTGACGGTTTTGGTCAAATTGACCAGAAGTCGAACAAATAACAACTAACTCATAGAATGGGTTCTTCTCATCTAGTTTCTTGTTGTTGGCAGCCATTTTAAGATAAGTGAAAGTCTTACCCGACCCAGGTGGTGCAATTAGACCTGTTATACCATTCTGAGCAAATAAGAACTTTTCATGTATAGGCTTTATCTGAGCATTTTCTAACTTCCTCTTGTTCTTGTTTAAAACATTCTCAAATTTCTTGTCAATGTCAGCAAACTTTTTTCTAACATATTTTTAGAAAAATTAAAATTTTTATCTTTTAGAAAATGTCTAGCGATTTCGCTATCTATATTCGAGAACAAGCTTTTTGACAGCAAAACATCTGTCGACCATAAAATCTTACATAGTGTAAACAAGAAAGGTGAATTTGTTCTAAAGTTCTGTTTCTGGGAATATGACAAGAACCATAAAACATTACAAAGAGCAGTCTTAAAATTCGTCAATGACAGACTTGTTGACAGAGATGACGCCGATTGGAAAGATGAAGTCCAACAAAAGTTCTTAGAATGCAAAGAAGACACATGCGCTGTTCTTGAAGATGAAATAGAAAACAGAATAGATGAGCTATTAAAGGACAAAGAACTTTTTACATAGATATGGTTCTGAGAAATTTGACATATCTCCACCAGAGAAGAAGAAGAAGGAAAAGAAAGAGAAAAAAAGTAGAAGAGAAGAAAGAACCTGAACCAGTTCCAGAGAAAAAGAAATTTGACATGTAAAAATAAAATTTTATTTTTAGAACATTTCTGGGTCAATGTCAATGTTCTCTTCCTCTTTAGGAGTAAACACTGGCTTAGACTCTAATAGCTTTTTACCCAATTTACCTTGAACTTCTACAACTTTAGACTCATAATATTCATAGTCGTCTGTCTTCTTTGGTTCATAAGGTATAACAAGTTTGTATGCTTTGCCTTCTTTAAGGTTTGAGAACCTTCTGTCAAAACTTTCTTTGACTGTTAACAAACCTTCTATGTCTAAATCTTCAAATTTCGCACCATTTTTAGTCACAATAGCAAACTTAATTGGTTCGATGTTCCAAACTTTGCTGAATGAAGACTTTTCAAAATGGTAGAAGTAAACATTCAAATATGTGAATGGGTCTAGTTCTTCTTTAAGTCCTGACATGTACTTGTTTACTGAAATATATTTCGTCATCTTTTCTATCGGATAAAAAAATATTTTTTTTAAAATTTACTCAGAAAAATTTTTCTTTGTATATACACCATTCTGAACATCTAAAAGACTTTTGACATTTGCCAAGAATGTACGTTTAGAAGCTGCCATATAACCATATTCTTGACAATATTGTTTATATTCATCATATAAAGACCTTTCATCTAATGACACAAAGTCGCTTTCTTCTATGAACAGTTCATATACACTCTTGTTTGCTTCTAACAATGTTTGTCTCTCTTCGGTATGTGGAATTTGTCTTGGATTGAAGTTAGAAATATCTAATGTCATGAAATATGAGAACAAGTGGTTGTAAAAGTCAGATGTCAAACATTCTGACAAAGCGTCAAAATATTCTGTATCTTGCATATGAGAATCTGACGTTCTGACAACTACATATCTTCTGTCAGAACTTTCTAACTTCATCGGAACAGCATTGTTTGAAACCATAATGAAGTTTGCAACATTCTCACAAACTCTTTGGTCTTTATACTTTCTTTCAACAACTCCAACTTTGTCTGTTATAAGACTCTTCAAAGCATCTGAGTTCAAAACTTTTGTTGTATCTATACTTTGAAGTTCATTGCAAACTATAAGTTTCATATTCTCTATTGAGGAGTTAAACTTGCCACAGATGTTTTCTAAGTTTGTCATATTCGGATTCGAATAACCTTCTAACAGTTTGCACAAAATATCTGTAAAGAATGTGTTCTTACCTGTTCCTTGTTTTCCAATTATAATGAGAGCAGTTTCATTTTTAGCACTTGGATGTTGTAAGATGTTTGCAAACCAACATAAGATATACTCATAAACCTTTTCGTTTCCATTGCATATAATTTCTTTGACATGGTCTAACCAAGCTTCTATAATATTTTCTTTCCATTCTACTTGTTCATATTTATATCCAGTGAAGATAGAATAGAAGTTTGGAGAAGGTGTATAAAACTTTATACCACGAACTGAAAAATCTTCAAGTTTTGACAATAAGATATCCCAAGCATCTAACATCTTCATGCCAACTTGTACGACTTTTATTTTCTTAAGTTTCTGTCTACATTCTTGTTCTGAAACTATTGTTGCTCTTGGTTTGTTAAAGACAACATCCCATTCTTTCATGACATAACATTCTGGGGCAGAGTCAACATAAATGACTAAACGTTTCAAATTCTCGACTGCTTTGTTATAGTCTCTAAATGGACACATATTTCTGAATGCTTGGAAGTCATAAAAATCTGAAACATCTATTCTGTACATTTTTATAAGAATAAAAAAATATTATTTTTTTATTCTTGACTTTGTTGTTCCATTTGTTGCATTTGTTGTTCTTGAGCTATTTGTTGTTGAAGTTGTTCTTGTAATACAATACTTTCACCAGTTGCATCTTCCAATTCGAAACTTTCTGCCGTCATTGACAAATACATAGGACATAAAAGTTTTACAGGAACAAAGTTTGCGTCAACTAATGTCAACGTTATACTTGCCAAAGTGTTTGAGTTCACTAAGGTTGAAACTTCTGCATTCGAATGAACAATAGGCAAACCAGCAGAGAAAGTATTGTTTATACGCATAAGTATCTTTTGGTCATAATAGTTTCTGTCGACATTCGAATAACACTTTGAACCTAAGTTTGAAACAATATATAAGATTGGTGTGCTTAATGTCAATGGAATAGACATTCCTTGTATGACACCTTTTCCTGTTATAGGAAACTGTTGGTAGTAAAAACCAGAAATAAGTTTTGTATTATAGCTCATATCGTTTATAGTAAACTCAGTCGGACATCCAAACATAATGAAACCTGCTCTAGTTGCAGCACATGTTACACCCGTACTTAAAGTATTAAATAAGTCAACAAAACCTGTTGGTGGTATATCTGAGTAAGTATCTTCAAAGGAGTATTTTTTACCATTCACAACAATAAAGTCTTCTGGTGTCAAAAGAGCAAAACAGGCTTTAGTCGTCATTGTGTTTAAGGTTAGTTTACAATATCGTCCTTGAGGACTTTGTAAGTTTGTTGTTATAGAATTATATGACTCAGGGTTTTTAGTCGTAATAGTATAAACCATTATGTCTTCTGCCATTTACTTAGCAAATAAATTTTAATGAAATGATGTGGTCGTCAAATATTTTTATAACGTCTGGGAAACTATATTTTAAGTTCAACGTTTCACCTCCTTTCATAACGTATATCTTGTCAATGACATTATATGAAACACCACAGCAACCAATGTCGGGTTCTATTTCTTTGATGTTTATATCGTCTGCCTCTGTCAAAAGTTTCAATAGTTCTTTCAAAACTTCATGAGGTGCAATGACATATGAGTTCACTTTTACAGGGTTGTGTTCGACCAAGTTTAACATTATACTTAAAGCTTGACAAATCTTCTCCTGAGTTTGAAGTTTGTCTTTCAGTTGTTGGTAGTCGTTTCGAATATCTGCAACAGAACTTAAGTCTCTGTTAACTTCAGGATATGTTGGTTCTTTTACAGGAACAATTGTTATACCATCTTCGTCTTCGTATGGTTTCCCCACTTCAACATCTCTGTCTTTGACATTGACAATAACACTTTGACTGTTTGTTTGAGTTGGTGAATTTAACTTCACATCTGCCACCGCCATTAAACCTTTTGAAACACTTACGCTTCTATTTTTCGGAAATGACATTTTACTTAGAATAAAAAGATGGATGTATTCGGATATCTTATTGAATTGAAGCAGAACAAAGTTTATACTCACAAACAATACAAATACATTGACAGAATAGTTCTTTACACAAACAATGGAAAATGTTATAGAATAGCAGTCTTTGCTGAACCTAAATATTTTCATAAAGCAAAGAAAGTTGGTATAACTGAAATGGTGAAAGTTCTTGAAGCAGACAAAAATATAACTTCAAAACTTACAGATATTACTAAAGGAAAGTTTATAATACAATATTATGTCAAAACTGGCGTACTGTCAATATTTGACGGAGAGAAGTCAGTTCAAGAACAACTTACTGACCTGCTGCCAAAATCTGCTCGATGGAAGCTGTCGTTATGCCAATCTGAGGAGCCCCAGCAGGTTTCATCGAACGAATCTTCAAAAGAGCATCTTCCGTGAAAAGTGCTATTGGTTTTGTAAACTTCTTTGCTCTCAATTCATCTGGACCGTCTCTGTCACCAGTATATTGTATTTGAACTGTACCAACAGTTGAAATACCACCCATAAAGTCTTCTGAGTCAGCAAATGGAATGCCAAGCCAAAAGTTTGAACGGTCTCCATTTGTATATTGAGTTTTTTGACCTCCTGTATGAGTCCATACTTTCACATATGGCATAATAGAACTTTGCATTTCAGGGTTAATGGTTGTTGTGAAGTTGTTGTTAAAGTTCATAGCATCTAATGTCAAGTTGTATGACCTCATATCCTCAACTGTAGAATATTCTTCTCTTGGATAATATTTGCCATCTATGTTTATATGATATTTAATACCAGGGTTGTAGAAACAAGAATAGTCATTTATAGTTCGTCTGAACAGTACAAACATAGTATCTGCATGTTTCATTGCAGTTGTTAAAGCAATATCTGTTCTTGCACCTGCGGCTCCTGGATTTTGGTTTCCAACTTCACCTGCAAAGTCTTTGACAGATATTTGGTGTATAGGGAACATAAGTGGAACTGCAATATATTTGGCAGCTAAAGCATTTGAAATATCTGGGTCCAACATATAGACGCAAGTCTGCTTTCTATTCTCTTGCATTCAAAATTTTCGCATGTAAACTTAACTGTGTCCCAAGCAGTTCCAGGCAGCATTGAAATAATAGTTTACTTCATTGTTGAAGTTTGAGAAACCAAAGTCTAAGTCAACTTTGTCTTTGCAAAATTCGGCGAATGACGTTTGATTTGTTCCCTTTACGTCTGTAATAGTGAATGGGTCTTGTGTTGGTGCAATGACTAAGTTATTTTTGCTTGGAGTAAGTTCGATAGAAATTTTTCCTGCCCAGTTTGGCAAGTATCTTAAGAAACCTAAAGATGAGGAAAGATGACAAAGGAATCTAAGTTTCAGTTACTTTGGTTACTGCTGCTGGCAGTTTGTCCAGAAAGGTTAACATAAACTCCTGGAACGTTAGGGTCAAGTCTTCTTATTTTCTCAATAGTTGCATACTGGTCTGTTTGTTCTCTAGCTTGTGGGTTGTACTGAGTTTCTCAAAGCGAACCATTCATAGTTTGCCCATGTTACTGTTTGAACTAAGTCAGAGTTAGAATATATCTTATATCCCATGAAAACTTCTGGAGCATATTGGTATCCGACATAGAAAATTCCATTGCAACCTTTCTTGTCAGACAACTTGGCAGAAGGTTTTATTTCAATGTCTTGTTCCACGTATAAGAATGAGTTGTCAATAGAAATAATATGAAACCTGTCGCAAGCAATATCTACTGTTGTTGAAGAACCTTCTCCAAACTCACCTACGTTTCCATAAGAAACAGCAGTTGTATATTCGTAAGTTCCAGGAACTATTTCTGACCTTCTAATGGCATTGTCGCATTCGTTATATCATTCGGAAACATTTCCGTTCATGGCATCCAAAACTGTTGGCGTTATATTCTGAGCGGCGTACATTTCATATGGGTAAAAATATAGAATAGTTGGATTTATATGTCATAATAGAACCCACTCGGACCAAGCTTTACTTTCTTCCTGACTGATTTTTAACTGAATCTTTAACTCTTCTTTTTCCTTCATTGCCACTACTTTCACTAGATGAAGTTACTTCTTCACTACTTTCACTTTGTTCTACTCTTCTTTCTTCTTTGGTGTCGCTTTGGTAACTTGTCCTCTGCTTCAAGTTGTTGCATCTTTGCCTCATGTTCACCTAGTATGTTGTAAATTTCCCATGTCCTTTTTGCCTTTGGGCTCTGGTCGCCCATCTCAGGTAACCTATATCCTAGAAAGATTTTGTCATAGTTTGTATTTGAGTCTTCGCTATTGTTTGCATGACTCTTCCTGAGTTTCCGGTTCAAGCTCTTCAAACAGAGCTTGTCCATATGGAATAAGCTTGTTTCCAAATATATGTTTTTGTAGCCATTCTGGTTTCTTTCCATGTAACCAATAATATCTTTTGTGAATGGGAAAGCTTTTACCCAACGTTTCAGTCTTGCGTCATTTATTTCTGTAGTTGGTTTATTTTGTCATGGAACATGTTTTTCAATACTAACATTTCATTTGGTACTGTCCATTTGAGTTTTCTTAAATATTCATCCCTTCTCATTTCATTGTCTGCAAAGTAAGTTTTTATGACATTTTGCAAACTTTCGTTTGCAAGGTCATGTACAATAGGTTCTCTTCCTTCTCTCTCCCTAACTCTCTTTCTAAACTCTTCACCAAATATACCATCTCTATGGTTCTGTGTAGTTCTTTGAGATAAATGTTTAGAACGTCAGGTGTTATATTTCCCTCAGCCATGTTCATTTCATACTGGTCCAAAATATCTGCATCTTTCATATCTTTCAATGGCATTAAAGCCGCGCTGAAAATACCAGTTATATCTGGTTCACCATTCACTTCCATTGCGTCTACAACTTCTTGGAATTGAGGTTGTAAGTTTATGAACCACCTATCCGGATTAGCTTTATGACCCCATTTCATTGTAGTTCCATAGTCTGCAGAAACAAAAAGTAGGTTTGTTTCCATATTGGTTAGGTTCTGAATGAACTTTAAACAATGTTTCATTTCTATATGTTTTGTTGAAATTAAACCTTTTATTTTCACCGAGTTCAGCCAAAGATTGAACGTTATATGGTCTAAGTAAAAAGGATTATTGTATTTGCGTACATTTTCTTTCAGTACTTCCATTCTATGCTGAAATATTTTCATCTGATGTTGGAGTCTTTGTATGTCGTGTGAACATTTTTCGATATTCTTCTACTATGTCAGCCGAATTTTTCTTAGACTCTTGGAAAGATTCCATATTCTCCTCATACTCTTGTTGAGGGTCAAGATTTTTCGGCTGTTCCAAATCTTCATCTAGTTCTGTGAAGTTAGTTTCCAAAGGAGAGACTTGTTCGTTTCCTTCAGGCTCTTCTAGCTGTTGTGCTGAACTATTTCTTCATGTCTGGTTGTATCTGAACTTCTTCCTGTTGAGTTTCTTGTACCTCATCTGTTGGCATTTCATATATTCCGAGGCCGTTTTTAACAAGTTCCCTATCTAAGTCATCCGGACTCATAAACCTTTCTTCTTTCGTTCCGTCTCTATTTTTTACGCGTTTCATGAAGAGAGTTGAATTATCATTTAGCTCTGACATCAAATATCTCGGAGTAAATTCATTCATGTCATTTGGATGATATGCTATTAAATCATATCCCTTTGCGAGATTGTATTTTCCAGGTTTGAGATTATGTCCGATTTGATGCTGAACCATAAAGCTAAATAGGTTCGGGTCAGTATTTCCTTCCTTGAACTTTCTACTAGCTTCTTTATATCTGTCACTAAAGTCAAGAGTATCTGGGTAACCATAATCTTCCTTAAGCATTTTTAAGAATTCTTGGTTTCCTTTTTCTCTACTTCTTTATGTCCTTGCTCTTGTTGTTGTTGTGCTGGATTTTGAACTGTTGGTTGTTGTGCAGGGTTTTGAACTGTTGTTTTGTTGTTGTTGTTGTGCTGGATTTTGAACTGTTGGTTGTTGTGTTGGTTTTGGTGCATGCCTGTGTCTGTGTCCATGTGACGATGTAAATGTTTTAGGTAGTCCTGGTGCAGGTGCTTCTCTTGGAGGTTTGGTGGTATATAAGTTCCACCAGCTGGCACATATGTTCATCTGCAGCATAATGTCCTACCTGACTTTTCTTTTTAAGAAAGCATTTACTAGGTCTGTTTTGGTCTGTTGTAACTCTTTTCTTGACTTTCCACAACAGCTGCTCTAACGGCATCAGGCACTTTGAACTGCCTGTCTCGTTGCTGCATCTGTTATTTTCGTCATATTTTGTGCTACTTCTCTTAACTCGTTGTCGAAACCTTCAGACTTCAGTTTCTTTCCAGATGGAAGTCTTCACTAGTTTTCATTACTATGAAGAGCTTCGAAGGCATTCTTAAAGTCAGCATTCATTAAAGCTTCATTTGAACTGTCTTCATCCGCTTGTATTTTTGTCCTTATTGACCCTATAAGTTGGGCTGCTTTAGCGTTGGCTTGGGCATCTAACCAGTCATTATTAGCTTTTATAATATCTGCACTTTTCATTGCCTTTTGCATGGCTGCGTCGTTATTTTTACTTTCTTGTGCTAAGTTTTCATACTGTACGGTTTGGTTTTGCAACTGTAAAAGTTTTTCTGCCTTTACATTTGCTTCAACTTCTTTTTTATACTCATCGCTATCCATATATGTCTTCAGGGCTTTTTGTTTTATTTCTTCATCTTTCAGTACTTTATATTGAGTAGTATGGTTTTTCAAATTTATAACATCTTGTTCCATTTTTGCTACTTCTGCTGCTTTTTCTGACACTTTTTTCGCATATTCCTCTGTACTTAGTTCTTTCAGTTGTTCTTCTTTCTTCTTTTTCTCTACGTTTAACTCATTGAGTTTCTTTGTGTGTCTGTCATATTCTAGTTTCTTTTCGTTTTCACTTATTTGTTTCTGTATGTCTATGTTTGACTTTTTGACATCTGTTATTTGATTTTTGAGTGAACTCAAATTCATTTGACTTTGAGGGTTATAAGCTGTTCCGTCTGCAGCTCCACCATAGCCTGCCATTTTCGCTAAAAGTGCCGCTCTTAAACCTCCACTCTGTGCACCAATAACTCGGTTTAAAAGCATAGGGTTGCTTGACATTTGTTGCAACATAGTGGGGTCATTCATCATTTGTTGTTGCAACTGTTGTTGTGGTGTCAGTTTTACTATTGGATGTTTCAATGCTCCCTTCCTCTTACGTATATTCTTACGTAGCTTACGTGGCATTTTAAGTGAAGTTAAAAAGCGGTTTTTGACAGATGTTTATATGACACTTTTTGTTCAGCACAAAAAACTACTCGGTCAAAATGTTGTTAGTTTTGTAAAATAACCGTCTTATCTCATTCTATAAGGGGGAAAAGGCTTCTCAAAGTATACTTCCTTGGAACGCCCGTAACTTTTCCTGTAGCGACGATAGACCCTTACTTGTCCGGACAAAGTTATACTATTTTGAGTGCTCTACAAAAAAGTCAACGGCGACGACTCTCAAAAACCGTTGTGTAAAAAGTTTTACCGTTGGACAAAAAAGTATATATAGAAAACAAAAAACGTTTATAGTTCATTCAATATTTGAGATAAACCGTTTTTCCAACGGTAACTATTAAATAAAATAAAAAAATAGAGGGGTTACCGTTGACGAAAACGGTTTATCTCAAATATTTAAATATCTGTCTTTTTTGGTCAGTTCATTTTTATCTAATGGATGCCAACGCTGTTAACCACAATTCAAACATTAACAATTCTCAACCGCTAACCAAAGCCAAAGCCCCACAACCTCCAAGAACTGGCACAGCGGTTAGAATAACCACCAAAAAGTCTAACAGCGAATTAAGAGAAATTCTTCAACAAATTTGCTCTAAATATCTCAAAAACGCCGAAGAAAAACACACAACCAGACGCTACATACAATACTCAGTTCTGTGAAGTTCTGAACAAAGCAATTACTAGTTCAATTGAACTTACTAAGACAATTCCAAGTCCAATTGAGCTTAGCGATGTCTTAGTTCAGTATTTTCCAACATTTACTAAGCTTATAATGTTGAGAACTTTATACCAAGTTCGTCAAAATCTTCCTCGTTACATCCAACGGTCATTCGACACGAGAATTGCCGAATTCCAAGTCTTTAGTTACGGATATGACGAAGATGAATACGTTGACGAGTTCGGAGACAACCGTACAAAATGGTTTGAATGTTATACGACAACACAATTTGAATTCGACTTTCTCGAATTCAACGCAGCAACCATTCATATCATTGCTCTTTACCTTTCCGAACAACAACAAGACCTCGCAGATGGAGATGTTGTTACTGTCGTTATGAAAACTCCTGAACAATTCGGAAAAAAGAAGTCTCTAATTGCCAAATTCGTTCCAGGACATCAGCTTTTCCAACGCACAGAAGTCTTCTGTATTCCTGGAACTAAGTTCTTTGTCAGGAGCGAACTCAAAGAAAGATATAATGTGTCATTCAATTACACATTATATAATGTTTTCGACCCAGAAGAAGGCTTCTTCCCAGAAGCAATGGAGGAGGAAATACAAGACTCTATCCAAGAAGAGTCCTCCGAATTCACACCAGAAGACTAACAATTTTCCGAATAAAAACTTCATTTATACTAAACATCTTCGGGGCTAGAGGGCGCAATGCGCCTGGAAGCCCCACTCCCTTTTTTTTTTGGAATTCAATTTTTGGAATATGATGTTAATTTTAACAATTAAATTCTTCGTTATCGTCTTAGTAAAACACCATCTCGACCACTATTTTTGGAACGACGATAGGTTTTATTTGGCCTGGTCGAAGACCCGTAAATTTTCCAACATTTTTTTTGAATAAAACAAAAACAAAAATGGTAATAATCCAACTAAAGAATCATATGTTGGAACAGGTTCATGATTTCAAAATGAATGAAACGGTTATGTTAACTGTAAACAATGTTGAAATACAAATAAATAAACATTTCGCTGTTGCAATTTCTCAAATGATTTACAATACTTATGTATTAGATAACAACACACTAAAGATCGATATCGAAACGAAAGTAGAATCAGAAGAAACATATGATGTGTTGAAAGAGATATTACAATCTAATAAAACAGAATTTGAATGCAATGATACAATAGCGAAAGATCTTTTCTACATCTGAAATAAACTCGGAATACAAGAATTGATTGATCCATATAAAACACAGGTTCTCGACAAAAATAACTATGTTCAATTACTCGAGATTTATTTTGATATTTGTTCTGAGAATAAAATATCAGAATGTGTTGATTTCATTTCTTCTCATTTCTACGAGATTGATCAAGATGATCTAAAATCAATTTCGAAGAAACTCGGATTTGATATCATTCAAAGTATTTTTAATAATGATAAACTATTAATCAAAGATTAGGATTCGATAGCAAATTTCATATTCTCTCTCATGAACGAAAGTGAAATTTTCTCACCACTCGTCGAATGCATTCATTTCGAATTTTGCAGTGAACAAGTCATCAATAAAAATCTTGTCATTAGTGACGAAAACAACTATTTCAATATTATCAAATCTCTTCATGATTCATTACTTAGATCAAGAAATAACAAATACGATCATACTCGTTATTTTATTCCAAGCGATTATCAAGGCGTTTACAAATATCTTGATGATCTTTCAAGAAAAGTTGATCTAACTTTATTTGAAACAGTATGTGAAGACATTCTAAATAAAAAAGATGATGAATTTCGTAATAATATCTTATTCGAATCATGTGAAAAAGGAAATTTTACACTCGTTAAATCTCTGATTGAGCATGGCTGCGATAAAGAAGTTAAAAACAAAAATAATCAGACTCCGCTCCATTTATCATCTTTTAATGGTCATCTTGAAGCTGTTAAATATCTTATCTCTGTTGGATCTGATAAAGAAGCGAAGAATAATGATGGAAATACTCCACTCATTTGTGCATCACTATTTGGTCATCTTGAAGCTGTTAAATATCTTATCTCTGTTGGATCTGATAAAGAAGCGAAGAATAATGATGGAAATACTCCACTCATTCTTGCATCAATAAATGGTCATCTTGAAATTGTTAAATATCTTATCTCTAATGGAGCTGATAAAGAAGCGAAGGATAATGGGGAAAGGACTCCACTCATTAAAGCATCAGAAAATGGTCATCTTGAAGTTGTTCAATATCTTATTTCTGTTGGTGCTGATAAAGAAGCAAAGAGCAAAACTGGAGATACTCCACTCATTTGTGCATCACTATTTGGTCATCTTGAAGCTGTTAAATATCTTATCTCTGTTGGATCTGATAAAGAAGCGAAGAATAATAATGGACATACAGCAATGGATCTTGCAAAAGATAATGTAAAAAATTATCTAAAATCTTTATGAATGGTTTTCGAAAGAGCATAATAAAAGCTTAACTTTAAAATAAAAAAGACCTTTTTACTTTCGTCGATCACTAAATGTATAATATATATATATATATAAAGTCGAAAACATGAAAATTCGTAACGTTAGAGAATTTCATTTGCTTTATATACCATAACTAAGTGATTATGATAGAAAACATCAATTTAATCTTTTGAATTTCGCGTTATCAAATTGTAGCTTCGATTCCTGAATATTTCAGTGTATTTTTTGTTTCTATCCTATTTTAAGAGTCGGTTTAACTAATTTTGCGAATTCTTATATGACTTTTATCAATTAACAGTTACTGTTTTTTCCTTAAGCAACGGTTGCTTTTCTGTATATTATAATTGTATCCAATTTCTATCTTTGTGATGATGAAGGTCCACAAATACAGTAATAGTATTCTGAAAAGTTCATAAAAATTGCATAATTATTCATAAAAAATACAAACAAAGTGCTTTATTTTGCATAAATTCCGACAGGAACAAATGGTTTTCTATGTGAAAGATCCATTTCATTTGAATAATATTTTCCATTTCTTCCATAAATAAGGAAATCTAAACGTTTAACTTCATTCAATAGTCTATCATTATCTCTTTTAAGTTTTTCAATGGTTTTTCTTCCTTGTAAAATTTTTGATTTGATATCTTGTTTCTTTCCGATCTCTCCATCAATAGTTTCTTTGGAGAAACTTAGAACTAAGGAGGTATTTTCTGAATCTAAATCATCTCTTTCAGATTTAAGGGATTCAAAGGTTTGATGAACACTTGTTAAACTTGAAACAGACATTGAAATCTTCTGTCTTAAATTCTCAATAAATTCTGTTTTCTGAGCAATTTGTTGCTTGAGTGATTCTATTTCCTCATTGTGCTTATGTTTTAATGAATTTATTTCTCCTTTATATCCGATCTCTGTTTGATTAATACTATCATTAAAGGAAAGGATTGACGTTTCAAGCAGTGTTTCTCTGTCTGATATATCGTTGAAAGTTGAATTCAATTTCTTTTTAATATTTTCTTTTGTGGCTTCAAGTTTTTCTTGTGCAGCTGCGATTTTAGACTTCAATTTAAGTGCTTTATCCCTGAGCTGGATTGCTAAATCAGTATATTTTGACATTTCAATCACTTTATGTTCTTCTAGTAGTTGTTCTTGTTCCTTTAGAACATTCGAAACTATTTCTTGCATCTTTTCAAGTTTTTGCTTTTCTATAAGTGAATTCTTAGAATTCCGTTTTATTGTTTTTCTTTCTTTTTGTAAAAATTCATCTGTAATGCTAGAAGCTGCCTGAGAATATGATGATTTCAAGCTGCTGATTTCAGTTAAATGCGATTGATTTGATTTTGCAATTTCTGAGTTTGTTTCTTCAATTATACTATTCAGTTCATTAACTAGTGACATTTTTTGAGAATTTCTTTGATGTATTTTTGATATTTCTTTCTTTTTTTGTTTGATCTGTTTATTCAAATCATTTAAATTTAATTTTAAACGAGAAATCTCTTCCTCTTGAAGGATACAAGTCTCAGTAAGTTCAAATTCTTGCCGCTGGCTTAAAAAACTACTAACTTCAGTGTCATCCATAATTAAAACGTGACGAAGCTTTTATTCATTTTAAAACACGTGAAATATATAGCCATCAATCAGTTTCAATACTAAAATAATCAAACATTTTTAAGAGCAAGAAGCTAATGTATGCATTTTTAAGCAAATTGGTGAAAAAAGTTCATTCTTCATGTCATATCACAGCAAAGATTTGGAAATACAATGATAATACTATGACAATATGGCATGAAGGATTCGCCATTTTGGCTTTTGAATTCACAAATAGCAGATTTTTTACTTAATGAGCTGATTGTGCGTGAAGATTATAGGGAATTAATGGGTATATCAAATAGTAAGTCGATGCAGCTCATAAATAACAAATGTGATCCATAAAATTGTTGAATGATTTCATTCTGTTACAATTATCAAAGATGGACTACGGAAATACGGAAATTTCTCCAAAAAGCTTGAAACTCATCAAGTTACTCCAAATTCATGATATTAACCTATACAATTTATTTTATTAAGAAAATACTTCATTTATTTATGTGGCATAGACAATTTAGATGATTTATACCAGCTTAAAGTTATATACAGCTTCTCTTTGAAGTCAATTCCAAATTAAGAATAATGATATTTCCAATGTCTGATGAGATATCGTGATAATCTTTGTATTTAAAAAGTTAGGACAAATGTATGCAATGCGGATAATTGAAAATAACGGATAAGCAAAAGGTAGCATATCACGACTACATATTGAATTTCATTGCCACTTTTTTAAAAATGTATTGAAAAAAAAAACAATCACACCATTTGAGAATAATTCAATTTAATTTTAACTCATTTGGAATACATATGCATTTATGCATTCAAAACAAATATTTTTAAATAAAGTAAAAAGAGTCGTAAAATTGAATTGGAGTGTAAATTTTTTTGAATATGGGTCGTAAAAAAGGCTCAATTTGTTACATCTTTGAAAATATCATTTTGTAACAAGATGTCAACTTACTACAAGGTTCGTAAACTTGGCCAAGGAGGATTTGGAAAAGTATACTTAATTAAAAATTCAAATGGAAAACAATATGCCTTGAAACAAATTGATTTATCAGACTTGAGCTATGAAATGAGACAAAAAACTCTTTCAGAAGTAGTAATACTCTCACATCTGAACAATGATTTTATTGTTAAACACGTTTCTTCATGGACAGAGGGAAATAATTTAAACATCGTTATGGATTATATTGATGGAGGAAACTTACGCGAATTAATTTCTAGACAAAATGGACGTCTTATTGGTTTAGATAGAATTTGCTATATAGCTAGACATATCATAAATGCATTACAATATATTCATGATCATCACATCATTCATCGAGATCTTAAGCCTGATAATATTCTTTGTTCAAGCTCTGGCAATAATTTCTATCTTAGTGATTTTGGTCTCGCTAGGCCTCTCACTAACTATAGTCCATACGCAGTTACCCAGTGTGGCACTCGGGGATATTCAGCTCCTGAAGTCCTACTTGGATACCCTTATAATGAAAAGGCAGATATATACTCATTTGGCCTAATCCTCTATGAACTATGTACCCTCAGACCATTTTACGAAGGCAAAAGAGGATTGGATAGTCAATATGCACTAATATTGCCATGCTGTCTCCAAACCCAAATGCTCGACCATCAATCGATCAAATTAACGCACATCCATTATTTTTTGTAGGACCCTTTGCCTATCTTTGCAATCAATTAGTCAAAAATAATCATTAACATTACTTTTCTAAAGTATTACGTAATTTTAATTATTACTTTTTATAGCAAATGCAATATAGTTTCCTTGCATAAATTGCAACGATATTTGAAGACAGTTCAACTTCTTCAGTCATACAAAGAACTCCAGACTCGTCCAACACGACATAGGAGGCCTGAAAACTTTACTGGAAATTTTGAAAAGATGGGCGTTGTCAGCCACTTTCTTGTCCTTAAATTCAACTACTGTATACCTGAAAACTCGGCAAACATGCCGGAAAACTCGTTTTCTTTTTCGGTGAGGAAGTTTTCCAATTACATAATTGAACGAGGCTGTGAAGATGCATACACCTGCGCTTATTCTGATTAGCAACATGTTTTGATGGAGATATCGCTAATTTGTCAATAGATGATAAATAAAGTGCATAATGAGCATCGCTTATTCTGATTAGCAACATGTTTTGAGTTTTTGAGTTAATTCTGCATATGTATATAAGTGCATCATTTTGGATATTCTAATTATGATTGAAAGGGGTCATTTTGATGATATTTTCGAATGTATGCAATATTAATTCAGTATTTTCCTTCGATTCAACAAAAATATAAAATAAAACTTTTAAGAATATGCTACATTTAACCAAGTGCAATTGATTTTGAATAAAATGACATGATCTTCGAAGAGAAATGGCTACATGGGCTTATTATTCTTACAAAAGCCATTCCTATATAAAGTGTTTTAAAATGTAGAGAGTTAAATTATCCTGATCCAATTTTTGAACAAAAAAATGCTGAATTTCATCTGAAAAAAATCGGATCTTGACATCAATTTTCAGATTTTTAGATTCATTATATATGCTACATTCTAACTCTCGAATTACAGATTAATCATGACGGTTTCATTGAATGTAATTTTTTTTTAGGGAAAATTATGGAGCGCTTAATTCCGATTATCAACAAACTCCAAGATGTCTTTAATACTGTTGGCCAGGACATTATTGACCTTCCACAGATCTGTGTCATTGGAAGTCAAAGCTCCGGAAAATCATCAGTTTTAGAATCCATCGTCGGACGTGACTTTCTCCCACGTGGTTCTGGAATTGTAACACGTCGTCCATTAATTCTTCAATTAATTCACCTCGAAGCACCACCTCCAGAGGATCAGCCTCAAGAGTACGGTGAATTCGCACATTTACCAGGTCAAATTTTCACCGATTTCAACGCAATCAACGAAGAAATCGTTAACGAAACAGATCGTGTTACCGGTACCGGCAAGAATGTCAGTCCAAAACCAATTTCACTTCGTTTATGGTCAAATAAAGTTTTAAACTTGACACTTGTCGATCTTCCTGGTATTACAAAAGTTGCTGTCGGCGACCAGCCACAGTCAATCGTCCAAGAAATCTACGATATGGTTAAATCTTTCGCCATAAAACCAAATTGTTTGATCTTGGCAATTACACCTGCAAACCAGGATCTCGCGAACTCCGATTCTCTCAAGCTTGCCCGTGAAGTTGATCCAGCCGGCGACAGAACAATCGGCGTCATTACGAAAGTTGACTTAATGGACCAAGGAACGAATGCCAGAGACATCCTCGAAAACAAGATCTACCCACTCAAGCTCGGCTACATCGGTGTTGTCAACCGTTCTCAGAACGATATCAACACGAACAAATCCATGGAAGATGCCAGGAAGGACGAACGCCAATTCTTCGAAAACCACCGCGACTACTCCGATCTCGCTGATCGCTGCGGCACTGCCTACCTCACAGTTGTCCTTAACCGCTTACTTATGGAACATATCAGATCTTGCATGCCTTCTTTAAGACATACAGTTCAGACAATGCTTGAACAAAAGGAGACTGAGCTCGAAGGTTACGGTACAGACCCTACAACATCAAAGGGAACCCTTAATGCTTTCGTTTTAGACGTCATTACGAAATATCTCGACATTTTCAACACTTTACTCAGCGGCAAGCGCGATAAAGACGATGACGACACAACCTCTCGTGGTGGTGCTCGTATTTCCCGCGTTTTCCTTACAGATTACGAAAAAGCAATCGATGAATTACCTGGCCTTGCACAAATGAACGACAAACAGGTCTTCAATCTCATGAAGAACCACGCCGGCCTCTCTGTACCTCTTTTCACCCCACACAAAGCGTTTGATATGGTCTTATTCAGAACAATCGAACAATTACGAGCTCCTTCCATGAAATTGATCGACGATGTTGTCAAGATCCTCTTCGATATCCACAACCAAGTCGATTTCATGGAGCTTTCCAGATTTAATATTCTTGCCGATGCAATTCACGCCGTTGTTGATGAATGCATCAGATCCTGCATCAAGCCAACACAAGACTTCGTTTCCGACCTCATCGACAACGAGAGATCCTTCATCAACACAGCGAGACCAGATTTCCGCGGTGACCAAGCAATTTACGCCGGAAAGGCCAAAGATCCGAGAACAAGGCCTCTTCCTGAGAAACCAGCCGTTCCTGATCCAGTCGGCGTCTGCTCCATCTACGGCGCATCGAAGGAACTCACTCCTCATCAGAGCACAGAGATCAAGGACTTGGAACAGATCGGAGGAAGGTATTTCGACATCATCAGGCGTCAGATCAAAGACTTGGTTCCAAAGGCAATCGTTAAGTTTTTAGTCAACAGATCGACGGAGATGCTCCGCCCGAAGATGATTGACGACATTTTCACAATGCAAGAATTGACAACACTTCTCCAGGAGGATCCTTCAATCACAAGAAAGAGAATCGCTTGCACACAGATAGTCACCGCACTTAGAAAGGCTCAGGTTATCCTCCTCGAAGTAAGAACTCTCAAGATCTAAAATAAAAAATCAAATCTCTTCTTTTTTTTACAATTTTTATATTTTTTTTATATTTTTTAGGGATGCATTTCTGGAAATTTTGTTACTTCCATGGAAAATATTTCTTAGGAAGATTCTGGAAATTCCTTTTTCTATAAGGTCGATTAACACTACCTAAAGATTTCAATCTTAATTAGGAATGTGAACATTGTATATGATTTACCAAAATCTAATTTAGAATTTAACTTTGATAAAAGAGGTGCGAACAATATTTATAGATATATGCATGACTAGGTCTATGCATTTTCTAGAATGAACAGATAATCTAAGCTGTTCATATTGGGAGTGGGCACATTTTTTATGAGAATTACAATATATCTTTATTGCAATAGGAAAAAAAACAGTTATAACAGCGATATTTGGTTCTATATTGTGATTTATAATCTATAACTTATTACTTTAAAAATTGTGGGATAAAGAGTTGTGAACAGAGATTCAAAAGGAGTACCTACCTTCAACTTTTCTCAACACTTTTATCTTTGATGTCATTTAGCTTCACCACAAAACCTCAGTTTATTTCTCTCGAAGTAACAATTAGCATTTTCGTGCTCCAGATGTTGTCTGTAGGGCTTTTGTTGTAGATTCTAAAAACTAGATTCATTTTTCTGGAAAGGACAAATGCAGTATTATAATGGCAGGATATATCGAATTCAAAAATTCATATGAAATTATTCTAAAAATAAAGCTATTAGTTGGGAGTACAATGAAAAGAATATACATTATTATATTAAACCATATGTGAAACCAGATGAGAAAACCAGTTTGTACTTCGCTTTGAAAAGCATGGCATACCTGTAGAATTAATAATACATAATCAACAATCATACACCACCAATGCCTTAGATCCATTGAAAAGTACAAAAGAAAACTCCTTGAAATACATAAAATAATTTGAATTAGAAAATATAATACAAGACATTCAGGAATAAAATCTTTCAAATTGGGAATTGGAATTAATATCATGAATAAATAAATTGCATTTCCAATTGGATACACATATTCTAAATTAGAATATTCATTTTCCATTGCCAATGGATTACACCATAAATAGGTATATATTGTCAGAGTTACGATTTTAATCAATGGTGATAATCGAATTGTAATAGGATTTATCCGTTTAAAGTAATATATTGCAATTATACAATAAGTTATAATAACTGGAATCAAGTACCATGGTAATCTAAGAAAATTATTGTCCAAATTAATTGGATTTATAGATTTATAAGATGTTTCAATATTTGTATTGTCACAATTAATTATTGCCGGAATAACATTTACACTTTTATTATATTCAATCCTAAAGTTACTATTTTCTGAATTAATTATTTTATGGTCTGGATAGTAAGCCAATCCACTGTTGCAAATGTGTTTTGGTCTATATATATCACGATACTTAGAATAATACATCAAAATACCAGAAATATTTTCACCAGTAAAATTAATCTCCAAAATTCCTCCTTTGGAAAAACCAAAAGACCTCAAATATTCTGGTTTTGAATTTGGTTCGACATTTACAATAAAAGAACCTCTATTAAAAGCAATATAACTCCACATGAGAAGAGTTTTTAACAAATATTAAAATTTCAAAAAAACCGCAAATACTTTTGCTCCCTTCTTTTATTGCCAACCTACTACTAATATATCCTAATGTATCATCATTATTTCCAAAAAATAATAATTTTATCTTAAAAAAGATGTTGTAAATTTGATGTTTAAATTTTATTCAATTTCTAGGTTTTTAAAGCGATTTATATTTGTATTTCACTCCATCTTACAGTATATTGATTCAGAGTTTGGTACACTACTCCAATATTTCATGGATATCAAATGGATATTTGTAAAACTAAAATATAAACCGAAAAATCAGAAAGTTCTTTGATTTAACATTGATTATCATTTAAAGATAAATAGTCGTTATTTTCTCTTGGCCTTAACATTATAACAATATGCCAAAATAAGTGCATAATTTCATATATAATGAAACTAGACAAAATATAGTTTTGCGTTATAAATCTAATAATATGGTTAACAAAATACAAATAAACGAATTGTCCAAAAATTATATTGATAACAATTTGACAATCCATTGTACACAAAATATGGATAGCAACATCAGCTGCATAGGCAGCATCATATAACCATGGATCATTTGCAGTAATTGAATAATAGTAGAAATAATTTCTGAAAATGCAAAGAACACTATGGACAAAAATATTAAACCAATTTCTAAAATCTTTGTCTCTATAATCATAAAATGAAATAATAAGTAATGCGGTACTTATTGCATTTCCTATTGGATATATATGTTCAACATATTTGCAGCAATTTTCAATAGTCCATTGGTTCAGCCATATCAAAGAGAAAATGAAAAGTGATAAAGATTTTATTGCTGCAGATAAAGCTAAGAGAATATTTGGGAAATAATTGTAATAGTACACCATTAGAATTATATGGATTATCATAAACGAAAACAAACAAAAAGGTAGTATAAGAAGATTATTGTCAACATTTATTGGATTTGTGTATCGATATGAAAAATTTAAATCTACATGAATACAGCTTACTATTAACGGAATAACCAACTTACTTTTTGTATAATTAAAAGTAAAATTTCTGTTATCTGAATTTATGATACTACGATCTGGATAATCAATCTGATTGGGGCGACATAGAAGATATGGGATATACTCTTTACCATATTTAGAATCATCTAATAAAACTGCAGAAAAATAATCTGATGAAAAATTAATTTCTAAAGTTCCTCCTTTTGAAATACCAAATCCCCTTAAATATACCCCCTGATCTGATGAATCTAGATGGATGTCAAAATACTTCTGTATAGCATGATATAGTTCCATAATGTAGGCATGTCAAAATTTAAATTTTCAATTAAACCGATATTATGTTTGCTCTCTTTACATAGTATCCAAGAGTATACTAAGACTCATATTAATGCAAGAAGTCATTAAAAAGATATTGTAATTAAAAAAATTCTCTAAATTGACAAAATAATTTTATTAGAAGAATTCGACTGATAAAACAATTCGAGACAAAGTCAAAAATTCACTTATAAAATGACACATGGTTTTATATCACATTGATGTATGGTATTTAACAACTTCAAGATAATTATTTCTTGATGCAAGGATGAGTGGAGTATATCCATGATATTTTATTTTTAACTCTTTTATTCCAACGCAAATATAAAATATATTCAACAGTTTTAAAACAACCACACATTGATAAAAGAATACTAAGAGTGCCTTTTAAATAGCTGGTGGCCTCTATGAAATGGAACACTTTAATACTTTTTCCCTTTCTTTCTCATTATATAAAAAACATTTGTTAATCTATTTGATCATCCTCTTCAATAGTAAATCAAGAACAGTTTAAATGACTGCTGATGTTTAATCCTTTTGATGAAATTCAGACAAAATTTCAATGTCATGAGGCGTTCTTATTGTATTTTAGGGGAAAAACGCCGGGAATTGAATATCGAAGACAATATAATACAAGCAAATACTTGATTTTGTTGGAATTGTATTCACTTACAATGCTGGTTTGATATTTTGCCAAACTTTCATATCTAATCCACGCCTGTAATATTTGAAAAATCAAAAAATCAAATTTTGCTGTTGTATGAAGACCATTTTTTCAAAATGGTTTAGGACAACAGTACCTTTTGAAAGCTTTGAAGCCAAGATATCGTCTAGAGATTATAGAGGGAAAAATCAGCGAAATAGATTTTTTAATATCCGTTGCAATATATCTTATTACATTCTGCTAGCACTATTACTTTTATATTTAGCACATCAAATTTTTATGCTTGCAGCAGATTACATATTTCCTCCATCAACAAATTTTAAATTCAGAATTTACGAAATAACAGTGCTTGACTTAGAAGAAAAGGCAAAAAGTATATGCGGCGATATTGAGTTCCTTAAAAATTCACACTTAGCACAAATTGCGAAAGAAAATGCAAGAAATTTCTCGAAGTGTGACTATTGCGAAAAAATACGTACAGATCCTGGCTCTAACAGTACAGAAAATGATGCAGCATTTGCTTATTTGATGGGAAATAAAACACTTAATATATTAAATTGGGTTCGAACGCTTCGCTCATCAAGTTGCCGTTGCAGTATCATTTTTATTGTCACACAACAAATATACGAAACTCACCACAAGAGTGTATGGGGAGATCTTCAAAATTGCGGTGTTACTATTCATATTGTCCCATATAACAACATGGCATTCTTTAGTGATATTAGAATGTGCAGAAAAGTAATTGAATACGTATTTGCCGCATTCCTTGCCCCTTATTTTGACAGAATTATGTTTAGTGACGTTTTTGATACGATTTTTCAAAAAGATCCTTTCCAGCGTGATGTTCCTAGAGATAAAGTAGCTCTTTCTATTGAAAGAGTAACTTACCAGCATCAAATTTGGGAAAGAATTTTTATGCAAGAAACTTTTTCATATGATTTTGGTCAAAAACTATTTAACTACAATAAATTTGTTATCAATAGTGGTTTTACTCTAGGAAAACCAGAATTAATCGAAAGATTTTATTATTTGATGGTAACATCCGGAAGATTTTTCCAACCAAAAGTTTTAGACCAAACATTCTTTAATTATATTATTTATACCAAGCAATTTACGCAAATTTGGGTTGATTTCAACGCAACTTATTACGCATCAGCTTGTTACTCAGTTTACGAGTTGGAACCGCGTGCAGATAGTTATATGTATGATTGGGACACGAAAACAGCTCCAGCAGTGATTCATCAGATGGATCGAATTTGTCCTTTGACTAATCACATATACAAGACCTGCCCAGCTCACAACAAGTATTATAATAGTGAATACAGAAAGAGTTATGAACATCAGAGGTGTAATGCTTTATTTAATCCTAATGATCGATCTTATCTTGATTCTCGCAATGCTACTATTGATTTTTAAGTTGTTTTTGTTATTGTTCTTTAAATATATATATGTATTAATGCTTAATTAAATTTTTTTCAATTTTTGGTTTCATTATATAGCATTCATCAATTCATGTCATATGATATACATTAACTAAGCCAAATTAATGCATTATTAAAATTTATTTCATAGAGACTGAAATATCGAAATCCTTTTTGAAATTATGATATTTTAAACATATGTTTTATCGATCAATTAGTATGAAAAGTCCAAGTAATGAATTATTTGTATTGCGTGCATAGAATTATTTTTAAATTAGTCAATTCTATTTCATTTTCAAGCAAAATTACAAAAACAGCTAAATAAAACTTTTTTGTGCTTCTTAGTAGATATAATCTTTATGAAACTAATAAAAATATATTTTAAAAATCCGCAATTTTTAATTCAATATTCTATAATAATACATACATCTTCTGTTTCAGAGAAATCCTGACCAAATGGATCAGGTTCATCATCATCATTATGATTTTCACTATATAAAGGATTATCCATTGTAACTTCGGTAGAAATCTTGGTTTTGAAGTAGTTGGATGATATAACTGTTTCTTCAACTTCAGGCATTTCAATATCTGAATCTTTCTTGTTTTCATCTTGATTCCTCTTTCTAATATAAATAATAATTCCAACAACAATTAATAAAACTAAAAGAACTCCAAGAACTGCAGGTAATATAATAATTAGCAAATTCTTATTGTTTGCTGTTGATTCTGGATTTGATGTTCTTTCTATTACAAGCTCAGGAGATTTTGGTTCATTATCAAATTTTGATATCGGTTTAATTATAGTTATTGGTATTTCTTTAGTAATAGATTGAGTTTCATTTGATGCAACATAAATGAAAACTGACATTGTTTTTGCGGCAGTGTTTTCTGGGATTTTGTATTCAATTGAAACATTTTGTAACTTTCCATCTGATGTTATCTTATGGACTTGAGATTCTGATGAATCATTTAATTTTGCATATATTATTATTTCATTATTTGATTCATAATCTCTAAATGGAACAAATAGAATAATACTATTTCCTGGGAGAACCTGACTACTATTTGATGTAATGTCAAATAAATCAATTTTATCCTTTAATTCAAATGAATAAGATTCACATTCTTCTGATGTTTTACCCTATTCATCTGATGCGTAAACTGATATTCTATGCTCTCCTTTTGTTAAGTTGCTTGAATCAAATGTAAATTCTCTTGTAATATTTATTGGATTTTCATATGACTCATAATCAATTGTTGCCAATAGTTGCTTTGACCCATCAATTTTGAAATAAATCTTTCCTTTTGTATCATCACTAATGTTAACAGAAACTGTGAATTTATCTTCAAATTGTTGAATTTTTTCTTTTGGCCAGACTGGTGTCAAAACAGGTAATTTTGTAATGACGAATTCCAATTGTTGTGGATCACTATAAGTGTATGATTTAGAAAGGTCAAGATTCTCTAGTGTTGACACATAAATCTTGGCTGTATGATTTCCAATATCATTTGAAATGCGGAGTTCAATGCCGTTAAATTCTCCTTTTCTTTGTTCCAATGGAACAGCTTTTAATAAAAGTGGTGTTTCTTCGTTAATCACCTGAAATACGTATAGCTTATCATTCTGATCATTGTCTTTAACATTTCCTGATATTGTTATCTTTTCATCTTTTGTTATTTTGTTGTTTGAAAGTTCTAAATTCGATAATGTTGGATAATTTTTGACAGTAATTTTACATTCAAGGAAATATCTTCTATTATTTGGCGTTCTCAAATCAGTATCATCATGTGCAAGGACTTTTATATTATGCTCTCCCGGCTCAATATCTTGTATTGGAACAAAGTCTTCATAAGATTTCTCTGTATCATCAGAAGGAAGTTGATATCCCCTCTGATGAATTGGAGTGTCATCAAGATAGTATTTGATGAGTCCTGATGATCCTTGGTCATCTTTTACTGTTGCTGTTATTGGGATCTTATCTGTTGGTCTAAATATACTGGGAATTTCTGGACATTTTGAATTGTATCTATTTATTATTGGAGGATTTGAAAAATTGACATATACTGTAATTATGTTAGACATTCCATTCTTTTTGTTTGAAGTTAGGTCGGCATCATCTTCAATCCATACCATTATAGGAATATTTCTTCCAGATCTTGCTTCAATTTGCATTTGCAACGAAGTTGATGAAATTTTGTTTCCATTTGAGGCTGCATTGATTGGATATGATTTTGGATTTGTTTCATTAACTACTAAGGATAATTTCTTGCCATATTGGATGTCATCATCTTCAATTTCATATTCTATTGTATAATAAGTTTCTTGTGATGAAAATCTTGAATTTGACGGTTCTGCTTTGATTAATCGTGGTGGATTGACAATATGAAAGTTATATTCAGTAAAATGTGTTCCTGTGCTTGGATTATTAACTTCCACTCTCAGTAAATACTTATTTGTAGAGTAAACTAAGCCCAAATCTTTCAGAGGAACATTGGCATTAAATTTTATGGAAGATTGGCCATTTGGTATTGTGTATTTGAGGTATTGGTCATCAACATTTATGGTTTTGCCGTCAACACTATAAGTAATCGTTCCAGATCCAACATCGTTAATTGTGATTTCGGCAAGAATTGACTCTACATTAGAAAAGATTGCTTCTCCTTCAACCTTTATTGTTACTTCTGGTTTTGCCTCAAGTGAGCGTCTTATGTATATGATATATAACAGCATTTTTACTTAAAAATAAAATTGAATATTTTGAATGCTTTTTCAAAAATCAATTACATTTTTGAATTGGTGTCAGATTTGAAGAAATCAAGATGTCTTAATAAACAGAAATAATTCAGATTTTAAAATTATATTAAAAATTGGAATGACGCTATATTGAAAAAATTGAGAAAAATTTTAATTGAAAGAAAATTTAATTTCAGTGTCATGCAAATATAATCATCTTAAAACCCATAGAGCTTTAAAACTAAAGATAAAACAAGGTTAAAGGATTATCGGTTTATCCAAATTTTTTTTGTTGCCAGTTCATTTTATTTTGTAAAAGAACTACTGTATAAGACTTAAAAAGGATATATGCATTATCATTAGCACGTACCAAAATAATTGAAATAGAAATTATCAATTTTACAGTCTTCAATATTATAATAAAAAAAAAAAAAAAAAAAAAAAAAAAAAGGTATTGGGGCTTCCAGGGCTGCGCCCCTCTAGCCCCCTGAAGATGTTTAGTATAACACCAGGTCCCTCGGTCCCTCGGTCCCTCGGTTAAACGAACTTCTCTGAAAAAATGAGACAACATGACATTTTGACAACAGTCCAGGAAGTCTTAACAAGATAGGATGGTTATTTTACAAAACCGACAAGACCTTAACCGAGTAGTTTTCATGTTTTTGTCACTTTTCTGTCACTTTTCAGGTAAAAACATTTTTATTAAATATAAAATGAATTTTACAAAACCACCGTTACCCTTCTTTGGAAATAAGAGTAGATGTAAAGATATTCTATTGAGAGAACTTAAGAAACTACCGAATGGTCTAACATTTGTAGATTTGTTCGGTGGAAGTTTCTATATATCTCATTTGTGCCATACTGTATTTCCTGACTCAAAGATTATATGCAATGACTTCGACAACTATATGAACCGTCTCAAACATATACCAGACACAAACAAAATATTGAGTGAGTTGAAAGAAAAGATACCTATAGGTAAGATGGAACGTATACCATTAGATAAGAAAAATACTGTCAGAGAGGTTTTGAAAAAAGCAGAGTATATTGACTGGGATAGTATATCTTCTAGACTATTGTATAGTGGTTCTATAAGAGTTCATGACATTGAAACACTTATGTCAAACGTTTTATATCTTAACTATACAAAGGTTTTCAAAGAGAACATAGAAAAATATACTGAGGGTATAGAGTTTGTGAGATGTCATTGGACAGAGTTGTATGAAAAATATAAAAACAAGGAAAATGTTTTCTTTATAGTAGACCCACCGTTCTATAACACATACGATTTTCAATACCAAGTAGACTGGACTTTGAGAGACTCTTTAGAAACTTTAGACGTTTTACATAACCATCCATGCTTTTACTTTACATCCGATAAAAGTGGTTTGGAAAGTGTCATGAGATGGTTAGAGGACATACATGACTATGAGTTTAGATATGACAAGATAGAATATGAGAGAGGTCCTATAAACCGGAAAAAGTGTCATAACAAAGAAATTTTACTAGTAAGTAAATGTGGTTTGAAATAGGACTACTTGTTTTAGGTTTTTTCCATTGTGTCATTTACTTATTTGACGTGGCAGAAAGATATAGAGAATATGAAGATGAACCAATACCAGCAAATGTTCAGCATATGTACTCGTAAGAGATATTTTTATCTAATATTAAAATGGACGCACAGAACTTAGCGAATGCACAGCAACCTGGACAACCAAACCCAGAGAATATTCCAAATGAAGTTAGAATACAAACTGCAATGGCAAACTATGGTCAAGTGCCAACAGATGTACAAATGCAAACTGCCATGTCAAATGACGCTGCGTTAGGCTTACCACCATGGTATGCAAATATGAGATGGAAAGAGTTTTATACAAACCCTGAAGTGGGATATAAACAACTCTATGCAGATGACGCGAACACAGGAGTTGACCCAGAGTATGTTTTCTACCAGAGGAGAAATAGAATGTATGAGCTCCAGTTAAAGAATGCTATGGAACTCAACAGGAAACGTAAGAGACTAGGTGGACATTAGATTTTTACATATAGTAAAATGGGTTTCTTTGGAAGAATAGGAAACTTCTTTCGAAATGTTGGAAGAGGTATATGGAATGGAATAAAATCTGTCGGAAGAGGAGTATGGAACGGTATCAAAAATATTGGTAAAAGAGTAGGCCAGTTCGTTGGTATTATACCTAAAGACCCTGAACCAGAAGAACAAGCTCCTGTTATACAACAGCCTGAACCTGCACCGCAGTCAAGTTGGCAACCAAATCCAACACCTCAACCGTATTAAAAATTATATTTTTACCGTTCGATAGTAGTTGTATATGAGACTAAGTTCTAAGTAAAACGCATGGTATAATGGAACTATTCTCTTTCTTCCATCTGTTGTAAACCATACTTGAAAGTCTGAAATACTTCCACTCGGTGGTTCATATAGCTTTGTAGGTTTTTCGTAAAAGTCATTTGCCAAGCATAAAAAAGAGTTTTGGGCGCCAGAAAATGAAGCATGAACTATAATAGCATCTGGGTCGAAAACATTTTCATATGTTCCATTAGGGTTTTCGACTTCATAAAAGTTCGGGTGTACTGGATATTCTGCAGGCTGATTTAACATCCTCAAAAACCTATACCATGCCAAGTTGTTATATTTTGTAGAAATATAAACGTCTTCTCCAAGGTCTTCTATTCTATCGATTTTAACAGTTGCATTTTTCCTGTCATAAACAATATCGAGATGGTACTCTCCTTCGTCAATGTTGTACTGTTTTGCATATTCGAGATAGATATCGTTTATTTTTTCTTGAAAAGCTTGAAGAGTTGTTTCTAAGTTTACAAGCAAATTCACTTGTAAAAGTTTTCCCTGTTCAAATTTCTCATACGTACGTTTTTCTTTGTTATAGTATCGAACTTCAAAAGCGACCGTAAATGGGAAACCATGTATGGCTTCTGAAATGAACTTCATTCTACGAAAGCCAATAGCTTTTGTGACGGATGGGTCTCTTAACCATCTTAACGGGTAGTCAAAACGATAGCCTTCATGCTTTACGGTCTCTGTCTCAAACTTTTGACCGACATTCGTAAAAAGTTCATCTAATGGTTTAGTTGTAGCAACTCTTGAATTTTCTTTTTCTATTGAAAGCATATTTTATCTAGAATAAAAATGTCGAAAGAAACAGCGTCTATGAGAGAAATACAACACAACCGACAACTCATTTTGCAAGCTCTAAATAAGAACACAACAAACTTTTCAAACTATTCTAAGATATCTGAGTCATTGAAAGAAGGAAACTTAAAACTGACGATAAACCCAATGACAGACGAGTTTCTGTTTCAAGACAGTAAGAACCATACTGTTTGTATAAATCCAACAAAAAGAACTTTAAACGAGAAACCTATAGATGAACTTCTTTTGAAAGCAGATATTGACAACAAAGCTGACAAAGAGTATGTCATTGAAAAAGTTCAAGAAGAACATGACAGAGCAGATGCAACATATGCAACGAAAGAGGATGTTGAAAAGAAAGCTGACAAAGAGTATGTCATTGAAAAAGTTCAAGAAGAACATGACAGAGCAGATGCAACATATGCAACAAAAGCAGATATTGACAACAAAGCTGACAAAGAGTATGTTGACGATGAGTTAGCACGTGTGGCTAGTGCGTTAGTGAAGAAGGCAGATAAGGAATATGTGGATGAAAAGGATGAAAAAATTAAAGAAATGGTTGAATGGTACCATGAACGGACAACAAAGATTTTAGAAGGTAAAGCCAATACAGGGTGGGTTTCAGGATGTTTAGACCTTAAAGCTGACAAAACATATGTTAACGATGAGTTAAAGAAGAAAGCAGACTCGACATGGATAGCTGGATATGTAGATGCAACAAAAAAGTATATTTTCGCATGGACAGAAGGAACATACTCACAAAAATATCATAGACATAGCATCTCTGACGTAAATGAACTTGAAGAAAAGTTATATACAAAAACAGACAAAACATATGTTAACGATGAGTTAAATAAAAAAGCTGACAAAACAGAGCTTCAAACGTTAAAGACAGAAATACTTCAAACACTATATCCTATAGGTTCTATTTACACGTCAATGAACTCTCCAGAAGTAGTACTTGGTCTCGGAACTTGGACTCAAATAGTCGACAGGTTTTGTATTGTGCAAACTCTTCAAAGGAAACAGGTGGAAGTAAAACGATTTCAGGTGAAAACTTACCTGCGCATAGTCACTACATAGATTTAAGTACATCTCAAGCAGGTTGGCATAAGCATAGATTTTGGATTGGTCAGCAATGAAAAAAGGTAAAGGATATGATGTTAAAGACGACGTTCAGTTTGCTATAAATTGTTTCTGGGTAGCACACAGGGAGAAGGAAACCATACACATCGCGTTTCAGGGTATACGCAAACAACGGGACAGAGTAAAGACTACATGCCACCTTACATGACAGTTTACGCATGGTATAGAATTGCTTAGTCGTCATTTTCAACTTCTTTAGCATATCGTCAGGAGTTGTCTTATATTTGTTAGGAACTGTCTTTGAAAGTATACCACCTTGAACCTTAACAAGTTTGAAACGAGGTCTGACAATAGTAGTTTTATCTTCTGCTTGCAGTCTGTACATTTTGCCATGTTTGCCTAAAACTTCATAATATTCTCTTGTATACTTTCTTCTATTTTTACGAACACGAATGCGAGTACCTGTCGAGTTCCCATTGTTGTCATAGTCAATAGTATTTTCATATGGGTCGCGTTTAGGTATTTCTATTTTTACTTTGTCACCTTTCTTAAGTTTGAAGCCTGGCATTCTTTCTTGTTTGTCTCTTTTGACTAAACTATTAAATATATAGTCTTTCTCTAAGTCGGGGTTGTTTTTCATTTCTTCGGGGGAGTGGTTTCCCAAACCTTTTTGTTTACGGCTATTGTAAATATTTAAAACTTGTCTCATCTTTGCCATGGAGAAATGTCTATACTTGTCGTCATATGACATTTCATCTACCTCACCACCTTGTGGTTGATTTAAGTCTCTTAAGATTTTTATACAACTGTCAATGACACCAAGAGCAGAATGGTTTTGGTCGACAATGAAATATTGTTTACATTTTTTGAACGCAGATAGTTTTTAATATCGTCTGATTTGAAAGAACTTTCACAGTCAGATGTCAGTTTTGTTGGATGGTATTTGTCAACGAATATTGTCAAAGCAGTTTCACATCTAAAATATTTTTGGACCATAATGGTATGGCTTCACAGTATCTTGTGTTTTGACCAACAAATATAAACCAGTATGGTGGTCCATTCTCTATACCTCGAATGTTTTCCATGATATCATAAACCAAGCATTTGGTGTTGAACTAAAGATTTTTACCATGAGTGCTTTCTTTGTTGCTTTAGAAACATACGTCCTTTGTATTGGATTCGTCATTTTTATCCTATAAGAAATGGGTTTATTTGGCGCGTTAGCAGGAGTTGCATCTAGATTTTTACCCGCAGTGGGAACAATAGCCAGAGGTGCATTTGGAATTGGAAGGAAGATTTTGAGTACATTAGGTATACTGAAAGAGAAAGCGCAACCTATTATACAAACCGTACAGAAAGGTTGGGAGGTAGCACGAGATGCAGCAAATCTTATTCCAAATCCTGAAACAAGAGGAAAAGTTCAAGGATGGATGGACAATGTAGGAAGACAAGCAGGAAACTACTATAACAAAGCAAATGACTACTATAACCAAGCAGGACACTACATGGACCAAGGTGAAAGATTCTTTAACAGAGGATATAACCATGCACAACAGTGGGTAAACAACAACCAACCGCAACCACCTCAAACGTGGGGAATGTAAAATTTTTTACTGAGATGAAATGAACAATACAGCATTGAGACAAATGGGCTCAAGATGGATTTGTCGGCTTCCAGCAGTTACACAACCACGTGTTTGTCAAGTTCTTCCTATACCTCAGGAAGTTTTAGACCGACTTAAAAAACCTCAACAACCAGTTGAAAACAAACCAAACTAAAATTTTTTACTGAGATGAAATGACCGAAGAAGTTGAAACGGTAGATTTGACACCACAAACAAAAAGTTCAGAACCATTGTCAAAACCTGTCAAAGAACTTACAGATGAAGATAAAAATTCAATAATAGAAAGTGCCAGGTCTGGAAATACAAACCCTAACTATAAAGTCACTTTTCATAGAAATGGAACGGCTAGTATCTCAAAAAAGAAACAGACTCTCACAAATAAAATATTGAAGTCTGAAGGAGCTTTCGAGACAACAGATGGAAAAGTTTACTTCACTGACCAACAGTTCATTATAGAACATCTCATTGACTTAGAGTCGAAATATTCTAAACTTTACAACAAACACAAAAAGTTGAAAGGAAAACAGAAACAAATGGCATATGACATTTATGAAGATGTTGACGACACAACTGTTCCAGCAAGTGAAGTAAAGTCAGAGGAACCGAAAAGTGACGAAAAACCAATAGAAGAAGAAAAACCAAAAACTGAAGAAAAACCAAAACCAAAGGTTAGTTTTCAAACTAAACCAAGTCAACCTTCATTAGCTGGTATGGGTTGGCGTCAAAGACTTATGGCAGCCGGTGGTTATGTAAAGTAAAGAAAAAACATTTTTTTTATTTTTATAAAAATGCCCCCGTATAGAATGGATAGAAGGTCTGCTAGAATAAAAGCAGAGTTAGAAAGATATGGTTGGAGAGTTTCAAAGAAGTTTAAATATAGGAAGGGAAGACCCATAAAAGTCTATGACAAACTGTCTGGTCTTCGCTATGAAATGGACTTAGAAACAGCACGCGCAAATTATCCAAACAGACTAGAGAGGTTAGAAGAAGAACGTCTTATGGACATGCCTTTCAATGTTAGTGAGCCTCAAGTTGAAGGACACGACGGCTTTGCCAGATTCTACTGGAAACATGACGAACAATTGCATCCTTTGAGGAGGAAAAAAGGAAAAGGTGAAGACGCACATGCTCCCATGGAAAGAACAAGATATGCATATGAAAAGTATCGTGAAGTTAGAAGTCAAATTACATCTGGTCGAACCTTTACAGTAAACTTTGACGAAGGAAAGAACAAAGAAGGCTTCATGGGTGTACTTGCTGCCATACAAGACGGAAATAAGAAAGGATACAATCTCAGACTAACCGTAACAGATTTGGATGGTCATATTTACTATGCCCATGGCAATGTCACAACAGCCGCACAACTTCTTGACGCTTTCAAGACTACAAAGAGAGAACAAATGGTTGATTCCGACTCAGACATTTTGAATGCAATTGAAGGAATTGCAAGTGTGAAGTTCGAATGGTATCAACCTAACCCTCAAGCAGTCAGACAACATGCTGGATACTTCCCGTTCAGAAATAAGTCTGACATTGACTTGACAAGGTATGGAATTTACAATTCAATTGAAACAATTGTCAATGAACCTTGTATTCTTACATGTCTCAGGAACTCTGGTCTTGTTACAGATGAGAAAATGAAGTATCTTGAGTCATGTGTGAAAACAAGGTACATTCTCAGAGGTCAATTGTCAAAAATTGCACCGTTGGCAAATGTGAATATCCGAGTCAACATTCCGACTGAGAAAGGTTCTTCACATGACGACTATGTTGTTGACTTCAAATTGCCATGGTTGAAGATTGTACTTGTCCACAACCACTTCATGTTGAACGAAAGTCTTACAAACCCATTGTTCGGAAAAGGTAAGTGCAACATTGTCAGAGCTGTTAACATTCTTTTCGAGAAAGGCTTGTTGGAACCAATTCCAGATGACAAGCTGACAGAAACTTTTGTACCAAAAGACGAAACAAACTTTTCATTGTTAGTGAGACCAAAAGTTGTTCCAGACAAAGTTATAGCACAAAAGAAGTACACAGCTCCAAAAGGAGTTGGTTTGTTCGGATACCAACCTGAACCAGAAGAACTTCCAATGAGGTTGCAAGAACTTCAAGATGCTATAAACAAACTTCCATTGAGACATCCAATTGACGTCAAATTGTATTGGAGAGCTTCTGAGTTAGGTCAGAAGGTTTTATATGAAACAGGTTGCTTCGACGATGTTTATGAGATAACAGGCGAGGTTTCTCAGAAGATAAGAGACTCACTTGAATTTCCACGAACCGGGCCGATTGGATGCGATAAGTTCGACTCATATGAAAAGATATACTATGTCGACCTTAACGCTGCGTACATGAGGTTTGTCCAATATATCCCGACTGGAATTCCAAACGAAAACGGTGAGTTCCCGGGAAGGAACTATACAGTTGGAAAGGTCATACAACAACTCTATGATATTAGGAAAGCTTCAAACCCCAAACTTGCAATGACACTCAAATTGCTTATGAACTCGACTTGGGGGTATTCCATTAAGAAACCTCAAAAGATGAAGAGTAAACACTATGAGAAGGTCGACAACTTTGTTGAAAGGTTCTTCCCTTTTGTTTTGAAGTACGAGTTCACCGAAGGTCAAAATGGCTTAGTAACCACAGTAAAACCTATTGTCGAACATTGGTCCTATCCTCAGTTCGCAAAAGCAGTCCTCGACAACTACAACAAATTTTTCTCAGAGGTTAAATCGAAAGTGAAGGTATACTATGAGAACATCGATGCACTCATGACGAACGAAGAAGGATACAACAAACTCATTGAAATGGGTTTAGTCGGTGAGAAAATGGGCTGTTTTAAGCTAGACAAGGTATTTTCCGAAGTTCATGTCCTCTCCAAGCGTAAGTATTGGGGTATACTTGAAGACGGCACAGAAATAAAACATTGCATGAAATAAAACATTGCATACCATTTTAAAACGTTTTTAAAACAGTATATTTTTACATATATAAAATGCTTCAGGTTGAAAAACAAAGAACAAAAGTAGCAGATACAAAACCGTTAGACTATATCTTTACAAACGCTGGTAGGACTATATCAGATGAAGAAATTTCATCCGGAGCTTACAGGTTTGACTATCCAATCCGTTGGCTTCAAAGTCCTTCAGATGCAAAGGCAATAGGATTTAGAAGAGTTTTGTTTTCAAATAGAACTAACGCATTCATGTTTGCAGTATATTTTCATGGTCAGTATAAAGGCTCTGATGGTCTAATAGAAAAATTTGACGAAATGAAAATCTTTACAATTCGTTCAGACGAAAGTCTTGAAAAAACTCTAAATGACTTTCAAACTCAAATAAACAAATACTACTGGGAATTTCAAGAAAAATACGACTCTTTACTAAATGGAACATACTATCTGAAGCTAGAATACGACAAGATGAACTCCACCGTTTCATTTCAAAAGATTGAAATTAACCCTCCAAGAGATACAGAGTTTTTATATTGGGGAGTAGACAAACGTTCTTGGGCGCAATTCTCTTCGGTTACTAACCAGAACGAACCATTACCACCTGACGGTCCTTTTAAATTTATACTCCCACAACAGATTTGACAGTTTATAGAAACGTGTTTGACCCTCAAAATGTCATGTGTCATGCAAGTTTCAGTTCAAGCAACAACAGTTTTCTTTGTATCGGTAAGGACTTTTATGACTTTGCTTCTAAATTCCTACGAACCACTAGTAAAGTTTCTCTGACTTTCAAATTTGGTTCACAACAAACGGTGTGCAGCATATTATTCCACTGTACTATGACTTTTATCTCGAATTGTCGTTCATATACAACTACGGAAAAGTGCTGAAAAAGTATTGAAAAATATATAGGGTGTCCAAAGGTGTGTTTAGCACAAACCTGAATACTGCGAATAGAAATAAACAAGTTACATATATATAAAGTTTATTTAAATATAATCACCATTGGATTCAATCACGCGTTCGCAGCGATCGATCCAGGCTTCAAAGACACGCTTTAAATCATCATGAGAAAATTGCTCAAATTGCTCTCTTACAAAATTTTCAAGATCATCTGGACTCGCGAATTCGCGTCCTTCAGCTCTCTTTTTAGCGTGCCGAATAAAATAAAAGTCAGAGGGTGCAATATCAGGTGAATAAATTGGGTTTGGAACAACTTTGACATTGTTTTCCACCAAGTAATTCATTACCTTATGACTTTTGTGAACTCTTGAATTATCAAAATGAATTGCAAACTTTTGTTTTTGTTGTTTGGATTTCTCAAACTCATCAGAATTGATAATTTGAGTAAGAACATTGTCAATTAGATACTGAGCATTCATCGTATTAGGTTTTGAAGAATATCAATTGCGATGATGCCATTCACGCCCCAAAAAACCGACAACATCATCATTGGTGTGTCAATTTTTTTCTTCGGGAATGTTTGCGGATTTTCATCCTTCGGGATCCACATGATTTTGGCTTCTGTTGCATATTGAAACCAAGACTCGTCCCTGTTACTAAAAAGCGAAACTTCTTGGATTGATACGCACCCAATATAGAGAGGAGCTCTTTCGAAGATTGGACTCTAGATTTTTTTTGAACTGAATTAAGGTTGTGCGGAACCCAACGTGTATACGCTAGTTTGTAGTTCAAATAATTGTGCAGAGAATAACTGACTGTTGTACGTGGTATCTTTGTCATCTCCTCTATCCTTCTGAGTGATGCTCTTGAGTCTTCATCTAGCGCTTGAAGAATTGCTTTGATTTTTCTTTGATCCGGCGATTTTTTGTCAATTTTTATGATGGGCGCCTTTTTGTTCATGAAGTGATACATCCTAACATGATACGTTACAGTGGAATAACTAGGAGCATCCATACCGAAGCATTTTACCAATGTCTCGTAGATTTTTTTACAGTCTTTGCATTTTTGTGCAAGAGCGAGGATGTTTTCTTTATGATTCATTAAAAAAATGAAAAAAATCCCGCCAAAATTTCCCGCGAAACCGCCTCTTGTCTCAAAATTCATTTTATATCCCGGCATGGCGCCAAAATACAACATACTCATCATATACATATATTCATATTTTTTATTATATATTTATAATCAGCATATATCTCCTTTAATAGTCTCATATAGAGCGCTGTGCTAAACGCACCTTTGGACACCCTATATTTTAGATCTCACCAGGTCACCAGGTCCCTCGGTCCCTCGGTCATTTTAACTTCTCTGAAAAAGTGTGACAACATGACATTTTGACAACAACACAGGAAATAGATTTCATCGTATTCTTTCACCCGTTGAATTTTGTATAAAAAAGCAACCGCCGGAATTCCGGCGGTTGGTATATTCTTCACAAAATGCTTGTTTTGAGGTTAAGCCACAAACGAATGTCCGACGGTTAAGCCACAAACGAATGTCCGACGGTTAAGCCACCCAAAAAAATATTTTTTATTTTTATTGTAAGAACAGTATGACAGTCGAAGCAAAAACGTTCACGAACAAATCTAATGGCGAAACATTCACAAAAGGCACTTACAACGGTATTGAAGTCTTACGTAGAGACAAGGATGGTTATATAAATGTAACAAATATGTGTCAGCAGTTTAGGAAAGACTTTAGAAAGTTGTTGGAAAATAAGTCCTGGGAAGAGTACTATAAGGCATTTTGTGAAGAATATACCAACCGCCGGAATTCCGGCGGTTGCTTTTTATATAAAATTCATGCAGGAATTCCGATGAAATCAAACAGGTTAGAGGAACGTATGTAGACCCAAGACTTGTAAACTATATAGCAATGTGGGCTTCTCCAAAATATTGCATAGCAGTTGGAAAAAATTATGGACTCCATAGACAAGAAAGTTCATGAGAAATTAGATGAAGAAGAACTTGAAGATACAGCAGAGAATGCTAAACCTTTGTTCGAAGAAGAAGTTAGAAAAATGCATGAAAAACAAATAGAACATGAACGTGAGATATGTTCTGGTTATAGAGACTCTCCATACGAACTAGACCAATGGGAACAAGAAGATTTAAAGAGAGAATTTAGAGAATATGAACTCGCTAAAGTTTCATTAGAAGCTGCAGAAGAGAGGTTAAAAGGTTGGGGTCCTTTTGTACAAAAATATTGTGAGTAAATGAACCATTTTATTTTTATTGAATTCGGCAAAAATATATTTTAGGTTAGATGGTTTTTAGGTGTCACCAGGTCCCTCGGTCCCTCGGTCCCTCGGTTAAACGAACTTCTCTGAAAAAGTGTGACAACATGACATTTTGACAACAGTCCAGGAAGTAGACTTCTTCGTCAATGTTTTGTATAAAAAGCAACCGCCGGAATTCCGGCGGTTGGTATATTCTTCACGAAATGCTTGTTTTGAGGTCGAGCCACTTTTGGCTCCACCGTATTTTTCAACCAAAACTCATTTTTTTCGGCAAAAATATATTTTAGGTGAAGTGGTGAGATCTCACCTCTTTTTTCACCTCTTTTCTCACCCGTTGAATTTTCATGAATTTTGACACTTTCACAAAAAACATAAAAAAAGTTAGTTTTTTTAAAAAAATATTTTTTTATTTTTATTGTAAGAACATGTTAGCAACAACAGCACCAAACTCGTTAGTCATGAACCCAACTTCAATGTTAGTAGGATGAAAAGCTTCATTCCTTCTTCATATACTTTCGAAACAGAAATCCAGAAGATAAAGCAAGAACTTCTCCAAGGAGTTTTAGACTGTAGTGCAAAAGATGAAACAAATGAAGAATATCTTTATGAAATGCAGGATATTATTGACCATCTACCTAAACTTCCTGAAATACAACAACAAAAGCTTACTATTCCTGAATTCGATGAAATAGAAGTCAAAGCAACTGACTCAGTAGAAACCAAGAAGTTCATACGTAAGGTAAACTATGAGTTTCTTGGATTTCATTGCAACCACAAAGTCATGGACAAAGATTGCGATATGTTATATAAAAATGTTTCTGACATATATAAATCTGAAGAATTTAAGACCTACGACAACTTTGTTTCGTTAGTTGCAAAATGTGTATGGCAGATAAGAGATAAAGATAAAAGAGGTAAAGTATGGAACGAACAGATAAAACCAGCAACTTTTGAGTTAAAGAAAACCATTGACGCCTTAGTCATACTTGCAGGTTTTATTTCAATGTACAATGCTAAAATGAACCCACAATGTTCAAAATGTAAAGCAGCAATGAGGAAATATAACTACTCCGTCAAAGAGATAGAACGTATGAGAAACGACTATGCAGATTTAAAGAAAGAAGCAGAGAAACCAGCAGAAGATAAAATGGACATGTTGACATTTCTGAACAAAAACTATCCAACTGCTGACGATTTCCTTCTATCTGACGTCAAGAAGAAATATAAAGAAACATTCGGCATTGTGAAAACTTTTGACATACTGACAGAAGAAATAGAAGCTACAAAACTGTTTAGGATTTCAAATATACATCGTACAATTCATGTAAAACGCTTGTGAAAAACAGGTGAGAAAACAGGTGAGAAAACAGGTGAGATCTCACCTCTTCACCTAAAATATATTTTTGCTGAGTAAAATGACCAAATTTCATTATATAACTGTATTTTTTTGACGAAGAGAACTTTTACACTTCGTGAAAAAACATATACGATGAAGTATATTTCCTGGACTGTTGTCAAAATGTCATGTTGTCACCATTTTCAAAAAGATGTTAGTTGACCGAGGGACCGAGGGACCGAGGGACCTGGTTCCACCTAAAATATATTTTTGCTGAGTAAATGACCAAATTTCATGAATTTCCTCATATGTTTGCTACCCCGACTTTTTTCGGCCTTGCATAAAACTCTATGAAATCATGAAAAAATGACCAAATTTCATGAATTTCCTCATATGTTTGCGACCGGCGGAAAACCGCGGGTCGAGATTCCGTACGAAAATCGTAAAAAAACTCTATGAAAATCGTGAAAAATTGCGTCCCGCGGAAAACCGAGGAACGAGATTCCATTCGAAAATCGTAAAAAAAACTCATGAAAATCGTGAAAAATTGCGAGTGGGAGAAAAACCCGGGTCGCCTAAAACTCATGAAAATCGTGAAAAATTGCGACCCCGACTTTTCCCGGGGTCGCCTAAAACTCATGAAAATCGTAAAAAAATTGCGAGTACGGAAAAAACCGTAGTCGCCTAAAACACATGAAAATCGTGAAAAATTGCGACCCCGACTTTTCCCGGGGTCGCCTAAAACTCATGAAAATCGTAAAAAAATGACCAAATTTCATGATATAACTGTATTTTTTTGACGAAGAGAACTTTTGCACTTCGTCAAAAAAATCCCTGAAATCATATCTTTTATACAAGATAAAAAAATAGCGTTAGTTTTTATTTTTTTTATTTTTTTATTTTGTATGTAAGAACAGGAAATGACAAGCACTGAGTTTGAAACAGTTAGAAAGATAGACAATGAGACCAAGGTGGTTAGAATAGGTGATTTAAACGTAAGATACTCAAAGAAATACAAAAAATATTCTTTGTCAGACATTTTAACACTATCTGAAGGAAAGAAAGCACACGACTGGGTTAAAAATGCTTCAACTCAGAAAATTTTGACAAAAAATCCTGAGCTTATGATATCGGTAAGATTCTATGGAACAAGAGCATATCTTATAGACAAAAGTCTTATACCAGTAGTTTTGTTCTGGATTGACCCAGTTGTTGGATATAATTTCATAACATATGGTTCATTCGATACGGAACGTTGCTGTGAAGGCTTACTTTACATCGTTCAGAAACCGAAGGACTTCAATACAAAGAGATATAAGATAGGAAGAACATTTAATATAACTCAAAGATATGACAGTATAGTCAATAGAGTTAAGGTTGCGTTTGTTAACGATATGAGAGCTGCTGAAACAGAACTACTTGAAAAGTTTGAGAAAATGTATGGTGCTCCCACGAGAGGTAAAGAAACGTTTGAAGTAGATGAGATCGACAAAGCTATAAAAGTATTTGACAAGTTGCTGAAAAATACATGTAAAGCGTTTATTTTTGGTCTTTTATACAAGATAGAAAATAACGCTAATTTTATTTTTTTTTATTTTTTTATTTTGTATGTAAGAACAGAAATGTCAACAACAGAGAACACAACAACTGCTATCGTTCATGAAGCCATAAGTGAAGAATACGAGTGGGTTCAGTTTAACAAACAGTTACGTCTCATTCGTTCGGTCAAAGATGACATGTACCAAATGCAAAGTATTTTGACAGCATGTTTTGCACCAGATATCAAACATACAGACGATTGGTTCAAAAACCAAAGCACACAAGAACTTTTGAGCGAAGCACAGCGGACCGACTTTTTCGGGGTCGCCAAACTCTATGAAAATCGTAAAAATTTGCCAAATGGTTTGAGAGGTTGGTATGTACATAGACTTCTTGTAAATGCTGTGCAATGTGGGCTTCGCCTCGTTATGCTTGGTATATTTCAGACTTCTTGACGAAATTCATAGACAAGAACGTGAAGAGCTAGAGAACAAGCTTGAAGCAAAAGACAAAAACATACAGAAAAGAATACCACGTTCGGTACCAAAAGGAAAGGAAAAGAACTATAAGTATATGATTTACACTGAAGAGATGGAAAATGAAGAAGACAGAGATATGGTTATGTTGCATTTAGTCAGAAGAAACAACAAAAGCTTTTACGACTTAGCTAAGATTTACAAATCTGACAGAAATTGGTTCTATCGCGAAAACTTACCGATTTCAATGACACCAAATGAAGATGTTAAACAGATAGTTCAAGATACGTTACCTCAAACACACTATGATATGAAAGGTTGTACAATACTTACATTCAAAGAAGATTTGCCGCTACTGAAGGAAAAGATAACAGAGTATTTCGATAACTTCAAAGAGGAAGAGTAAATGAACCATTTATTTTTCAAGCTTGACACCAAAGATGGCTCATGTAGCTCTAGATGGTAAATTGTCTTGTCCGAGTCCTTCTGGCATTCCGAGTCCTTCCTTCCAAGGAAAAGTTTTTCCTTCCAACAGGAAAAAATTTCCTTCCAAGGAAAAGTTTTTCCTTCCAACAGGAAAAAATTTTCCTTCCAACAGGAAAAAATTTTCCTTCCAACAGGAAAAAATTTTCCTTCCAACAGGAAAAATTTTTCCAGTTGTCCGTCCGTAAACCATTCAAATTTTCGAAAATTGAGAACTTTTTGGCCGACCTTCAGGAAAAATTTTTCTTTCCGACAGGAAAAATTTTTCTTTCCGACAGGAAAAGTTTTTCTTTCCGACAGGAAAAGTTTCCTTCCGACAGGAAAAGTTTTTCCTTCCGACAGGAAAAGTCCTTCCTTCCGACAGGACACAAACGAATGTCCGACGTACCACCAACCGAGTCCATTCCAAAGCCAGAAGAACCGACAGCCCCAGCACCACAACAGACTAAGACTCAAACACTTACATTTTTACGCTTGACTTTTTACAATTTGAACTTTGTTTGCGTAGATATGAATTCTGAAAGAAGTATGAGGGTCTTGTATGACTTTGTACTTCTCCCAGAGTTCATGTCTGTCAAACTTACCTGCCATGGACTCTTTCATAAGTTCCATGAAATCGTCTTCGGACAATCCGGGGAAAAGTATGATATCAGTAAGTATTCTCTTTACATCCTTACTTAAACTCTTTGCTGTCTGTACACAAATGACAACTGAATGTTAAAGTGTCTGAGCTTCTTAGAATTCGACACATGTCTTGTTCTCTGTTCTTTAACAAAGGATGAGAAGCAAAGTCATCTAAGATAAGAAGACATCTGTGAGGGTAAGTCTTCCAATCGTAAGATTGCAATTTCTTCGAAAGTACTATCTCTTTCTGTTTGTTTCTGAAGTGTTTCTTCTCTAATATTCTCTGCATTTCCTCATTTGGGTCTTTAAACTTAGAATTGACATACTCATTTATAGCATTGTACTTCAAAACTCTTCTTTGGTACTTCTTTATCCAATCTAACAACTCAGTATCTTTTATACATACTAACTTAGACTTTTTTATAATATCTTTGAACGAATTGACGGTTTGGTCAAATTGACCAGAAGTACTACAAATGACTACTAACTCATAGAATGGGTTCTTCTCATCTAGTTCTTGTTGTTGTGCAGCCATTTTAAGATAAGTGAAAGTCTTACCCGACCCAGGCGGTGCAATTAGACCTGTTATACCATTCTGAGCAAATAGAACTTGTCATGTATGGGTTTTATCTGAGCATTTTCCAACTTCCTCTTGTTCTTATTTAAAACATTCTCAAATTTTTGTCAATGTCAGCAAACTTTTTTTCTAACATATTTTTAGAAAAATTAAAATTTTTATCTTTTAGGAAATGTCTAGCGATTTCGCTATCTATATTCGAGACAAGCTTTTCGACAGCAAAACATCTGTCGACCATAAAATCTTACATAGTGTAAACAAGAAAGGGAATTTGTTCTAAAGTTCTGTTTCTGGGAATATGACAAGAACCATAAAACCTTAAGCAGAGAAGTCTTAAAATTTGTCAATGACAGACTTGTTGACAGAGATGACGCCTCTTGGAGAGATGAAGTCCAACAAAACTTCTTAGAATGCAAAGAAGACACATGCGCTGTTCTTGAAAATGAAATAGAAAACAGAATAGAAGAGCTATTAAATGACAAAGCACTTTTACAAAAATATGGTTCTGAGAAGTTTGACATAACTCCACCAGAGAAGAAGAAGAGAGAAAAGAAAGAAAAGAAAGTAGAAGAAGAGAAGAAAGAACCAGAGCCAGAGAAGAAGAAATTTGACATGTAAAAATAAAATTTTATTTTTAGAACATTTCTGGGTCAATGTCAATGTTCTCTTCCTCTTTAGGAGCAAACACTGGCTTAGACTCTAAAATCTTTTTACCCAATTTACCTTGAACTTCAACTATCTTAGACTCATAATATTCATAGTCGTCTGCTTTCTTTGGTTCATAAGGTATAACAAGTTTGTATGCTTTGCCTTCTTTAAGGTTTGAGAACCTTCTGTCAAAACTTTCTTTGACTGTTAACAAACCTTCTATGTCTAAGTCTTCAAATTTCGCACCATTTTTAGTCACAATAGCAAACTTAACTGGTTCGATGTTCCAAACTTTGTCAAATGTAGACTTTTCAAAATGGTAGAAGTAAACATTCAAATATGTGAATGGGTCTAGTTCTTCTTTAAGTCCTGACATGTACTTGTTGACTGAGATGAATTTCGTCATCTTTTCTATCGGATAAAAAAAATATTTTTTTTAAAATTTACTCAGAAAAATTTTTCTTTGTATATACACCATTCTGTACGTCTAAAAGACTTTTGACATTTGCCAAGAATGTTCGTTTAGACGCTGTCATATAACCATACTCTTGACAATACTGTTTATACGAATCGTACAATGACCTTTCATCTAAACACTCAAAGTTAGTCTCATCTATGAACAGTTCATATACACTCTTGTTTGCTTCTAACAATGTTTGTCTCTCTTCGGTATGTGGAATTTGTCTTGGATTGAACTTAGAAATATCTAATGTCATGAAATATGAGAACAAGTGGTTGTAAAAGTTAGGTGTCAAAGTTTCTGCTAAGTCGTCAAAATATTCTGTATCTTGCATATGAGCTTCTGACGTTCTGACAACTACATATCTTCTGTCAGAACTTTCTAACTTCATCGGAACGGCGTTGTTTGAAACCATGAGAAATTTGCAACATTTTCACAAACTCTTTGGTCTCTATACTTTCTTTCAACAACTCCAACTTTGTCTGTTATAAGACTCTTCAAAGCATCTGAGTTCAAAACTTTTTTGTATCTATACTTTGAAGTTCGTTACATACTATAAGTTTCATATTCTCTATTGAAGAGTTAAATTTACCGCAGATGTTTTCTAAGTTTGTCATATTCGGGTTCGAATAGCCTCTAACAGTTTGCATAAATATCTGTAAAGAAAGTGTTCTTACCTGTTCCTTGTTTTCCAATTACAATGAGAGCAGTTTCATTTTTAGCACTTGGATGTTGTAAGATGTTTGCAAACCAACATAAGATATACTCATAGACTCTTTCGTTTCCATTGCATATAATTTCTTTGACATGGTCTAACCAAGCTTCTATAACATTTTCTTTCCATTCTACTTGTTCGTATTTATATCCAGTGAAGATAGAATAGAAGTTTGGAGATGGTGTATAGAACTTTATACCACGAACTGAAAAATCTTCTAACTTTGACAATAAGATATCCCAAGCATCTAACATCTTCATGCCAACTTGTACGACTTTTATTTTCTTAAGTTTCTGTTTACATTCTTGTTCTGAAACTATTGTTGCTCTTGGTTTGTTAAAGACTACATCCCATTCTTTCATGACATAACATTCTGGGGCAGAGTCGACATAAATGACTAAACGTTTCAAATTCTCGACTGCTTTGTTATAGTCTCTAAATGGACACATATTTCTGAACGCTTGGAAGTCATAAAAATCTGAAACGTCTATTCTGTACATTTTTTTATAAAAATAAAAAAAAATATTTTTTTTATTCTTGACTTTGTTCCATTTGTTCCATTTGTTGCATTTGTTGTTCTTGAGCTATTTGTTGTTGAAGTTGTTCTTGTAGTACAATACTTTCACCAGTTGCATCTTCCAATTCGAAACTTTCTGCCGTCATTGACAAATACATAGGACATAAAAGTTTTACAGGAACAAAGTTTGCGTCAACTAAGGTTAAGTTTATGTTTGCTAAAGTGTTTGAGTTTACTAAAGCTGAAAACTCTGCATTCGAATGAACAATAGGCAAACCAGCAGAGAAAGTGTTGTTTATACGCATGAGTATCTTTTGGTCATAGTAGTTTCTGTCGACATTCGAATAGCACTTTGAACCTAAGTTTGAAACAATATATAAAATAGGTGTACTTAAAGTCAATGGAACAGACATTCCTTGTATGACACCTTTTCCTGTTATAGGAAACTGTTGGTAGTAAAAACCAGATATAAGTTTTGTATTATAGCTCATATCGTTTATACTAAACTCAGTCGGACATCCAAACATAATGAAACCTGCTCTAGTTGCAGCACATGTTACATCCGTCCTTAAAGTATTAAATAAGTCAACAAAACCTGTTGGTGGTATATCTGAGTAAGTATCTTCAAAGAAGTATTTTTTACCATTCACAACAATAAAATCTTCTGGTGTCAAAAGAGCAAAACAGGCTTTAGTCGTCATCGTGTTTAAGGTCAGTTTACAATATCGTCCTTGAGGACTTTGTAAGTTTGTTGTTATAGAATTATATGACTCAGGGTTTTTAGTCGTAATAGTATAAACCACTATGTCTTCTGCCATTTTTACTTAGCAAGTAAATTTTAATGAAATGTTGTGGTCGTCAAATATTTTTATGACGTCTGGGAAACTATATTTTAAGTTCAACGTTTCACCTCCTTTCATAACGTATATCTTGTCAATGACATTATATGAAACACCACAGCAAGCAATGTCGGGTTCTATTTCTTTGATGTTTATATCGTCTGCCTCTGTCAAAAGTTTCAATAGTTCTTTCAAAATTTCATGAGGTGCGATGACATATGAGTTCACTTTTACAGGGTTGTGCTCAACCAAGTTTAACATTAGACCTAAAGCTTGACAAATCTTCTCCTGAGTTTTAAGTTTGTCTTTAAGTTGTTGGTAGTCGTTTCGAATATCTGCAACAGAACTTAAGTCTCTGCTAACTTCAGGATATGTTGGTTCTTTTACAGGAACTATTGTTATACCATCTTCGTCTTCGTATGGTTTCCCCACTTCAACATCTCTGTCTTTGACATTGACAACAACACTTTGACTGTTTGTTTGAGTTGGTGAATTTAACTTCACATCTGCCATCGCCATTAAACCTTTTGAAACACTTACGCTTCTATTTTTCGGAAATGACATTTTACTTAGAATAAAAAGATGGACGTATTTGAGTATCTCTTCGAATTGAAGCAGAACAAAGTTTACACACACAAACAATACAAGTTCATTGACAGAGTAGTTCTTTACACAAACAATGGAAAATGTTATAGAATAGCAGTCTTTGCTGAACCAAAATATTTTCATAAAGCAAAGAAAGTTGGTATAACCGAGATGGTGAAAGTTCTTGAAGCAGACAAAAATATAACAACAAAACTGACCGATATTTCTAAAGGTAAGTTTTTAATACAATACTATGTTAAGACTGGCGTACTGTCAATATTTGACGGAGAGAAGTCAGTTCAAGAACAACTTACTGACCTGCTGCCAAAATCTGCTCGATGGAAGCTGTCGTTATACCAATCTGAGGAGCCCCAGCAGGTTTCATCGAACGAATCTTCAAAAGAGCATCTTCCGTGAAAAGTGCTATTGGTTTTGTAAACTTCTTTGCTTCAATTCATCTGGACCGTCTCTGTCACCAGTATATTGTATTTGAACTGTACCAACAGTTGAAATACCACCCATAAAGTCTTCTGAGTCAGCAAATGGAATGCCAAGCCAAAAGTTTGAACGGTCTCCATTTGTATATTGAGTTTTTGACTCCTGTATGAGTCCATACTTTCACATATGGCATAATAGAACTTTGCATTTCAGGGTTAATGGTTGTTGTGAAGTTGTTGTTAAAGTTCATAGCATCTAATGTCAAGTTGTATGACCTCATATCCTCAACTGTAGAATATTCTTCTCTTGGATAGTATTTGCCATCTATGTTTATATGATATTTAATACCAGGGTTGTAGAAACAAGAATAGTCATTTATAGTTCGTCTGAACAGTACAAACATAGTATCTGCATGTTTCATTGCAGTTGTTAAGGCAATATCTGTTCTTGCACCTGGGTCAGCACTTTGGTTTCCAACTTCACCTGCAAAGTCTTTGACAGATATTTGGTGTATAGGGAACATAAGTGGAACTGCAATATATTTGGCAGCTAAAGCATTTGAAATATCTGGGTCCAACATATAGACTGCAAGTCTGCTTTCTATTCTCTTGCATTCAAACTTTTCGCATGTGAACTTAACTGGGTCCCAAGCAGTTCCAGCAGCATTGAAATAATAGTTTACTTCAGTGTTGAGGTTTGAGAAACCAAAGTCTAAGTCAACTTTGTCTTTGCAAAAGTCGGCAAATGACTTTATTTGTTCCACTACTTCTGTAAGAGTGAATGGGTCTTGTGTTGGTGCAATGACTAAGTTATTTTTGCTTGGAGTAAGTTCGATAGAAATTTTTCCTGCCCAGTTTGGCAAGTATCTTAAAAACCTGAAGATGAGGAAAGATGACAAAGGAACTCTAAGTTTCAATTTTACTTTGGTTACTGCTGCTGCAGTTTGTCCAGAAAGGTTAACATAAACTCCTGGAACGTTAGGGTCAAGTCTTCTTATTTTCTCAATAGTTGCATACTGGTCTGTTTGTTCTCTAGCTTGTGGTTGTACTGAGTTTCTCAAAGCGAACCATTCATAGTTTGCCCATGTTACTGTTTGAACTAAGTCAGAGTTAGAATATATCTTATATCCCATGAAAACTTCTGGAGCATATTGGTATCCGACATAGAAAATTCCATTGCAACCTTTCTTGTCAGACAACTTGGCAGAAGGTTTTATTTCAATGTCTTGTTCCACGTATAAGAAAGAGTTGTCAATAGAAATTATATGAAACCTGTCGCAAGCAATATCTACTGTTGTTGAAGAACCTTCTCCAAACTCACCTACGTTTCCATAAGAAACAGCAGTTGTATATTCGTAAGTTCCAGGAACTATTTCTGACCTTCTAATGGCATTGTCGCATTCGTTATACCATTCGGAAACATTTCCATTCATGGCATCCAAAACTGTTGGCGTTATATTCTGAGCGGCGTACATTTCATATGGTAAAAATATAGAATAGTTGGGTTTATGTGTCATAATAGAACCCACGTGGACCAAGCTTTACTTTCTTCCTGACTGAGTTTTTAACTCTTCTTTTTCCTTCATTGCCACTACTTTCACTAGATGAAGTTACTTCTTCACTACTTTCACTTTGTTCTACTCTTCTTCTTTGGTGTCGCTTTGGTAACTTGCCCTCTGCTTCAAGTTGTTGCATCTTTGCCTCATGTTCACAGTATGTTGTAAATTTCCCATGTCCTTTTTGCCTTTGGGCTCTGGTCGCCCATCTCAGGTAACCTATATCCTAGAAAGAGTTTGTCATAGTTTGTATTTGAGTCTCGCGTATTGTTTGCATGACTCTTTCCTGAGTTTCCGGTTCAAGCTCTTCAAACAGTGCCTGTCCATATGGAATAAGCTCGTTTCCAAATATATGTTTTTGTAGCCATTCTGGTTTTCTTTCCATGTTACCAACTATATCTTTTGTGAATGGGAAAGCTTTTACCCAATCTTTCAGTCTTGCGTCGTTTATTTCTGTAGTTGGTTTTATTTTGTCAAGGAACATGTTTTTCAATACTAACATTTCATTTGGTACTGTCCATTTGAGTTTTCTTAAATATTCATCCCTTCTCGGTTCATTGTCTGCAAAGTAAGTTTTTATGACATTTTGTAAACTTTCGTTTGCAAGGTCATGTACAATAGGTTCTCTTCCTTCTCTCTCCCTAACTGTCTTTCTAAACTCTTCACCAAATATACCATCTTATGGTTCTGTGTAGTTCTTTGAGATAAATGTTTAGAACGTCAGGTGTTATATTTCCATCAGCCATGTTCATTTCATACTGGTCCAAAATATCTGCATGTTTCATATCTTTCAATGGCATTAAAGCCGCGCTTAAAATACCAGCTATATCTGGTTCACCATTCAATTCCATTGCGTCTACAACTTCTTGGAATTGTGGTTGTAAGTTTATGAACCACCTATCCGGGTTAGCTTTATGACCCCATCTCATTGTAGTTCCATCGTCTGCAGAAACAAAAGTAGGTTTGTTTCCATCTTGGTTAGGTTCTGAATGAACTTTAAACAATGTTTCATTTCTATATGTTTTCTTGAAATTTAACCTTTTATTTTCACCGAGTTCATCCGAAGATTGAACGTTAAATGCTCGTAAGTAAAAAGGGTTGTTGTATTTGTGTACATTTTCTTTCAGTACTTCCATTCTATGCTGAATATTTTCATCTGGTGTTGGAGTCTTTTGTATGTCGGCAAACATTTTTCGATATTCTTCTACTATGTCAGCCGAATTTTTTTTAGACTCTTGGAAATATTCCATATTCTCCGCATACTCTTGTTGAGGGTCAAGAATTTTCGGCTGTTCCAAATCTTCATCTAGTTCTGTGAGGTTAGTTTCCAAAGGAGGGACTTGTTCGTTTCCTTCAGGCTCTTCTAGCTGTTGTTGCTGAACTATTTCTTCCATGTCTGGTTGTATCTGAACTAGTTCTTCCTGTGGAGTTTCTTGTACCTCATCTGCTGGCATTTCATATATTCCGAGACCGTTTTCAACAAGTTCCCTATTTAAGTCATTTGCATTCATAAGCCTTTGTTCTTTCGTTCCGTCTCTATTTTTTACGCGTTTCATGAAGATAGTTGAATTGTCATTTAGCTCTGACACCAAATATCTCGGAGTAAATTCGTTCATGTCATTTGGATGATATGCTATTAAATCATATCCCTTTGCGAGCTTGTATTTTCCAGGTTTGAAATTATATCCGATTTGGTGTTGAGCCATAAAGCTAAATAGGTTCGGGTCAGTATTTCCTTCATTGAACTTTCGAATAGCTTCTTTATATCTGTCACTAAAGTCAATACTATCTGGGTAACCATAGTCTTCCTTAAGCCTTTTTAAGAATTCTTGGTTTCCTTGTTCTCTACTTCTTTTATGTCCTTGCTCTGTTTGTGGTTGTTGTTGTTGTGCAGGGTTTTGAACTGTTGGTTGCTGTGCTGGTTGTGGAGGTGGTTCTGGATTTTGAACTGTTGGTTGTTGTGTAGTGTTTTGAACTGTTGGTTGTGGTGCTGGATTTTGAACTGTTGGTTGTTGTGTTGGTTTTGGTGCATGCCTGTGTCTATGTCCATGTGACGATGTAAATGTTTTAGGTAGTCCTGGTGCAGGTGCTTCTCTTGGAGGGTTTGGTGGTATATAAATTCCAACAGCTGGTATATAAGTTCCACCAGCTGGCACATATGTTCCATCTGCAGCGTAATGTCCTACCTGACTTTTCGTTTTTAAGAAAGCATTTACTAGGTCTGTTTTGGTCTGTTGTAACTCTTTTTCTTGACTTTTCACAACAGTTGCTCTAACGGCGTCATAGGCACTTTGAACTGCCTGTCTCGTTGCTGCATCTGTTATTTTCGTCATATTTTGTGCTACTTCTCTTAACTCTTGTCGAAACCTTCAGACTTCAGTTTCTTTCCAGATGAGAAGTCGTTCACTTGTTTCACCTTACTATGAAGAGCTTCGAAGGCATTCTTAAAGTCAGCATTCATTAAAGCTTCATTTGAACTGTCTTCATCCGCTTGTATTTTTGTCCTTATTGACCCTATAAGCTGGGCTGCTTTAGCGTTGGCTTGGGCATCTAACCAGTCATTGTTAGCTTTTATATATTCTGCGCTTTTCATTGCCTTTTGCATAGCCGCGTCGTTATTTTTACTTTCTTGTGCTAAGTTTTCATACTGTACGGTTTGGTTTTGCAACTGTAAAAGTTTTTCTGCCTTTACATTTGCTTCAACTTCTTTTTTATACTCATCGCTATCCATATATGTCTTCAGGGCTTTTTGTTTTATCTCTTCATCTTTCAGTATTTTATATTGAGTAGTATGGTTTTTCAAATTTATGACATCTTGTTCCATTTTTGCTACTTCTGTTGCTTTTTCTGACACTTTTTTCGCATATTCCTCTGTACTTAGTTCTTTCAGTTGTTCTTCTTTCTTCTTTTTCTCTACGTTTAACTCATTTAGTTTCTTTGTGTGTCTGTCATATTCTAGTTTCTTTTCGTTTTCACTTATTTGTTTCTGTATGTCTATGTTTGACTTTTTGACATCTGTTATTTGATTTTTGAGTGAACTCAAATTCATTTGACTTTGAGGGTTATAAGCTGTTCCGTCTGCAGCTCCACCATAGCCTGCCATTTTCGCTAAAAGTGCCGCTCTTAAACCTCCACTCTGTGCACCAATGACTCGGTTTAAAAGCATAGGATTGCTTGACATTTGTTGCAACATAGTGGGGTCATTCATCATTTGTTGTTGCAACTGTTGTTGTGGTGTCAGTTTTACTATTGGATGTTTCAATGCTCTCTTCCTCTTACGTATATTCTTACGTAGGTTACGTGGCATTTTAAGTGAAGTTAAAAAGCGGTTTTATACTAAACATCTTCGGGGCTAGAGGGCGCAACGCGCCTGGAAGCCCCAATACTTTTTTTTTTTTTTTTTTTTAAGAAATAATCCTGGGACAATTTGTTTCAATTATACATGGCACGGCGGGCGCAAAAAGTGACAAAATAGAATACCTATGGTGGCAAGACAAAGGAAACATTTTTGTAAGGCAAACATTATATCAAATACCTTTACTTTGTAATAAGAAATATAATTATCACGAAATTACAAATAAATATTGTTTAATATAATTAATAGCAAAATTCTTTTTTATTATTTCCCTTAAGACCTTACTTATTAAGTATACGTATAACAAGCTTGTACTGCATGTATTAGTTAATAGAACAAAAGAAAATGAGCTCAAATGAAAAAAATTTTCATGCTATCTTGGAAATATGCATATTCGAAGTATGAGAGTTGTAAACACTGAGAATTTTAAGCTTTGGTTGATGATAGTCTTTAATTTTTCTTGAAGTAGTAAATTATTTGATATGAAAATTTAATGGCCAGCCTAATCAATCGTGCGTTTCGTTTCTTGATTGAGAAACGATGATTGTGTGCTAATGAATTATTGCGTCTGACAGGTTATGATTATGGATACCTGAAATTAAGCTTTTATGGGAAACATCACCGAGCGCCATTTGGCGCCCCTAATGCTGTTTCTATCGGTATGATTAAGGAGCTTTCTTATGCACTTTCATCACTTGAACTTGAACGCTACAAGATATATGCCCCTAGGGTTGTTAGATTCCCGACGATAGGTGTCTTGGAAGATTTGCCTGGTGTCATCATAGTGTCTTTAAATCAAAAATTTTATTTTGGAGTTAGTTTTATTGATTTTTCAATAAAAAACATTTCTAAAACAAGAAAATAAAACGATAAAATATTTATATTTTATATAAGGATCTTATATATTTAAAATAAATATCATTTTATTTTTTTCATTGGTGTCTGTCAAACCATAATACACTATTCAAAAATTCAATGTGTCTTGCGGTTTCAAAAGACACCTTCAAATTGAACGATAGCACAGACACTATTGAATTTTACCCATTGTATTTAGTTTTTACCCTTTTTATTTTTAAGAATTAATGACTGAAACAGCCGTTTTGCTTAAAGTTCATTAAGAGAAAAACAATTCTTCTTCTTCAATCTATTGGCGCATTTATTTCTACACGCCAATAAGGAAGGAAAAATTATAAGACACCATGAAAAAAAAAAAAAAAAAAAAAAAAGGTATTGGGGCTTCCAGGGCTGCGCCCCTCTAGCCCCCTGAAGATGTTTAGTATAACACCAGGTCCCTCGGTCCCTCGGTCCCTCGGTCATTTTAACTTCTCTGAAAAAGTGTGACAACATGACATTTTGACAACAGTCCAGGAAGTCTTAACAAGATAGGATGGTTATTTTACAAAACCGACAAGACCTTAACCGAGTAGTTTTCATGTTTTGTCACTTTTCTGTCACTTTTTCAGGGAAAAAACATTTTTATTGTATATAAAATGAATTTTACAAAACCACCGCTACCCTTCTTTGGAAATAAGAGTAGATGTAAAGATATTCTATTGAGAGAACTTAAGAAACTACCGAATGGTCTAACATTTGTAGATTTGTTCGGTGGAAGTTTCTATATATCCCATTTGTGCCATACAATATTCCCAGACTCAAAGATTATATGCAATGACTTCGACAACTATATGGACCGTCTCAAACATATTCCAGACACAAACAAAATATTGAGTGAGTTGAAAGAAAAGATACCTATAGGTAAGATGGAACGTATACCATTAGATAAGAAAAATACTGTCAGAGAGGTTTTGAAAAAAGCAGAGTATATTGACTGGGATAGTATATCTTCTAGACTATTATATAGTGGTGCTATAAGAGTTCATGACATTGAAACACTTATGTCAAAAGTTTTATATCTTAACTATACAAAGGTTTTCAAAGAGAACATAGAAAAATATACTGAGGGTATAGAGTTTGTGAGATGTCGTTGGACAGAGTTGTATGAAAAATATAAAAACAAGGAAAATGTTTTCTTTATAGTAGACCCGCCGTTCTATAACACATGGGATTTTCAATACCAAGTAGACTGGACTTTGAGAGACTCTTTAGAAACTTTAGACGTTTTACATAACCATCCATGCTTTTACTTTACATCCGATAAAAGTGGTTTGGAAAGTGTCATGAGATGGTTAGAGGACATACATGACTATGATTTTAGATACGATAAGATAGAGTATGAGAGAGGTCCTATAAACTGGAGAAAGTGTCATAACAAAGAAATTTTATTGGTAAGTAAATGTGGTTTGAAATAGGACTACTTGTTTTAGGTTTTTTCCATTGTGTCATTTACTTATTTGACGTGGCAGAAAGATATAGAGAATATGAAGATGAACCAATGCCTGCAAATGTTCAGCATATGTACTCGTAAGAGATATTTTTATCTAATATTAAAATGGACGCACAGAACTTAGCGAATGCACAGCAACCCGGACAGCCAAACCCAGAGAATATTCCAAATGAAGTTAGAATACAAACTGCAATGGCAAACTATGGTCAAGTGCCAACAGATGTACAAATGCAAACTGCCATGTCAAATGACGCTGCGTTAGGCTTACCACCATGGTATGCAAATATGAGATGGAAAGAGTTTTATACAAACCCTGAAGTGGGATATAAACAACTCTATGCAGATGACGCGAACACAGGAGTTGACCCAGAGTATGTTTTCTACCAGAGGAGAAATAGAATGTATGAGCTCCAGTTAAAGAATGCTATGGAACTCAGAAGGAAACGTAAGAGACTAGGCGGACATTAGATTTTTACATATAGTAAAATGGGTTTCTTCAGTAGTATTGGAAACTTCTTTCGAAATGTTGGAAGAGGTATATGGAATGGAATAAAAACCGTAGGAAGAGGAATTTGGAACGGAGTCAAAAATATTGGTAAAAGAGTAGGTCAGTTCGTTGGTATTATACCTAAAGACCCTGAACCAGAAGAACAAGCTCCTGTTATACAACAGCCTGAACCTGCACCACAGTCTAGTTGGCAACCAAATCCAACACCTCAACCGTATTAAAATTATATTTTTACCGTTCGATAGTAGTTGTATATGAGACTAAGTTCTAAGTAAAACGCATGGTATAATGGAACTATTCTCTTTCTTCCATCTGTTGTAAACCATACTTGAAAGTCTGAAATACTTCCACTCGGTGGTTCATATAGCTTTGTAGGTTTTTCGTAAAAGTCATTTGCCAAGCATAAAAAAGAGTTTTGTGCACCAGAAAATGAAGCATGAACTATAATAGCATCTGAGTCGAAAACATTTTCATATGTTCCATTAGGGTTTTCGACTTCATAAAAGTTCGGGTGTACTGGATATTCTGCAGGCTGATTTAACATCCTCAAAAATCTATACCATGCCAAGTTGTTATATTTTGTAGAAATATAAACGTCTTCTCCAAGGTCTTCTATTCTATAGATTTTAACAGTTGCATTTTTCCTGTCATAAACAATATCGAGATGGTACTCTCCTTCGTCAATGTTGTACTGTTTTGCATATTCGAGATAGATATCGTTTATTTTTTCTTGAAAAGCTTGAAGAGTTGTTTCTAAGTTTACAAGCAAATTCACTTGTAAAAGTTTTCCCTGTTCAAATTTCTCATACGTACGTTTTTCTTTGTTATAGTATCGAACTTCAAAAGCGACCGTAAATGGGAAACCATGTATGGCTTCTGAAATGAACTTCATTCTACGAAAGCCAATAGCTTTTGTGACGGATGGGTCTCTTAGCCATCTTAACGGGTAGTCAAAACGATAGCCTTCATGCTTTACGGTCTCTGTCTCAAACTTTTGACCGACGTTAGTAAAAAGTTCATCTAATGGTTTAGTTGTAGCAACTCTTGAATTTTCTTTTTCTATTGAAAGCATATTTTATCTAGAATAAAAATGTCGAAAGAAACAGCGTCTATGAGAGAAATACAACACAACCGACAACTCATTTTGCAAGCTCTAAATAAGAACACAACAAACTTTTCAAACTATTCTAAGATATCTGAGTCATTGAAAGAAGGAAACTTAAAACTGACGATAAACCCATTGACAGACGAGTTTCTGTTTCAAGACAGTAAGAACCATACTGTTTGTATAAATCCAACAAAAGGAACTTTAAACGAGAAACCTATAGATGAACTTCTTTTGAAAGCAGATATTGACAACAAAGCTGACAAAGAGTATGTTGACGATGAGTTAGCACGTGTGGCTAGTGCGTTAGTGAAGAAGGCAGATAAGGAATATGTGGATGAAAAGGATGAAAAAATTAAAGAAATGGTTGAATGGTACCATGAACGGACAACAAAGATTTTAGAAGGTAAAGCCAATACAGGGTGGGTTTCAGGATGTTTAGACCTTAAAGCTGACAAAACATATGTTAACGATGAGTTAAAGAAGAAAGCAGACTCGACATGGATAGCTGGATATGTAGATGCAACAAAAAAGTATATTTTCGCATGGACAGAAGGAACATACTCACAAAAATATCATAGACATAGCATCTCTGACGTAAATGAACTTGAAGAAAAGTTATATACAAAAGCAGACAAAACATATGTTAACGATGAGTTAAATAAAAAAGCTGACAAAACAGAGCTTCAAACGTTAAAACAGAAATACTTCAAACACTATATCCTATAGGTTCTATTTACACGTCAATGAACTCTACCAAACCAGAAGTAGTACTTGGTCTCGGAACTTGGACTCAAATAGTCGACAGGTTTTTGTATTGTGCAAACTCTTCAAAGGAAACAGGTGGAAGTAAAACGATTTCAGGTGAAAACTTACCTGCGCACAGTCACTACATAGATTTAAGTACATCTCAAGCAGGTTGGCATAAGCATAGATATTGGATTGGTCAGGAATGATAAAAGGTAAAGGATATGATGTTAAAGACAACGTTAAGTTTGCTATAGATTGTTACTGGAGTAACACTGAGGGAGGAGGAAACCATACACATCGCGTTTCAGGGTATACGCAAACAACGGGACAAAGTAAAGACTACATGCCACCTTACATGACAGTTTACGCATGGTATAGAATTGCTTAGTCGTCATTTTCAACTTCTTTAGCATATTCGTCAGGAGTTGTCTTATATTTGTTAGGAACTGTCTTTGAAAGTATACCACCTTGAACCTTAACAAGTTTGAAACGAGGTCTGACAATAGTAGTTTTATCTTCTGCTTGCAGTCTGTACATTTTGCCATGTTTGCCTAAAACTTCATAATATTCTCTTGTATACTTTCTTCTATTTTTACGAACACGAATGCGAGTACCTGTCGAGTTCCCATTGTTGTCATAGTCAATAGTATTTTCATATGGGTCGCGTTTAGGTATTTCTATTTTTACTTTGTCACCTTTCTTAAGTTTGAAGCCTGGCATTCTTTCTTGTTTGTCTCTTTTGACTAAACTATTAAATATATAGTCTTTCTCTAAGTCGGGGTTGTTTTTCATTTCTTCGGGGGAATGGTTTCCCAAACCTTTTTGTTTACGGCTATTGTAAATATTTAAAACTTGTCTCATCTTTGCCATGGAGAAGTGTCTATACTTGTCGTCATATGACATTTCATCTACCTCACCACCTTGTGGTTGATTTAAGTCTCTTAAGATTTTTATACAACTGTCAATGACACCAAGAGCAGAATGGTTTTGGTCGACAATGAAATATTGGTTTACATTTTTTGAACGCAGATAGTTTTTAATATCGTCTGATTTGAAAGAACTTTCACAGTCAGATGTCAGTTTTGTTGGATGGTATTTGTCAACGAATATTGTCAAAGCAGTTTTCACATCTAAAATATTTTTGGACCATAATGGTATGGCTTCACAGTATCTTGTGTTTTGACCGACAAATATTAGCCAGTATGGTGGTCCATCTTCTCTATACCTCGGAATGTTTTCCAAGATATCCATAAACCAAGCATTTGGTGTTGAACTAAAGTTTTTACCATGAGTGCTTTCTTTGTTTGCTTTAGAAACATACGGGTCCTTGTTTGGATTCGTCATTTTTATCCTATAAGAAATGGGTTTATTTGGCGCGTTAGCAGGAGTTGCATCTAGATTTTTACCCGCAGTGGGAACAATAGCCAGAGGTGCATTTGGAATTGGAAGGAAGATTTTGAGTACATTAGGTATACTGAAAGAGAAAGCTCAGCCTATTATACAAACTGTACAGAAAGGTTGGGAGGTAGCACGAGATGCAGCAAATCTTATTCCAAATCCTGAAACAAGAGGAAAAGTTCAAGGATGGATGGACAATGTAGGAAGACAAGCAGGAAACTACTATAACAAAGCAAATGACTACTATAACCAAGCAGGGCACTATATGGACCAAGGTGAAAGATTCTTTAACAGAGGATATAACCATGCACAACAGTGGGTAAACAACAACCAACCTCAACCACCTCAAACTTGGGGAATGTAAAATTTTTTACTGAGATGAAATGAACAATACAGCTTTAAGACAAATGGGCTCAAGATGGATTTGTCGGCTTCCAGCAGTTACACAACCACGTGTTTGTCAAGTTCTCCTATACCTCAGGAAGTTTTAGACCGACTTAAAAAACCTAAACAACCAGTTGAAAACAAAACAAACTAAAATTTTTTACTGAGATGAAATGACCGAAGAAGTTGAAACGGTAGATTTGACACCACAAACAAAAAGTTCAGAACCATTGTCAAAACCTGTCAAAGAACTTACAGATGAAGAGAAAAATTCAATAATAGAAAGTGTGAGGTCTGGAAATACAAACCCTAACTACAAAGTCACTTTTCATAAAAATGGAACGGCAAGTATCTCAAAAAAGAAACAGACTCTCACAAATAAAATATTGAAGTCTGAAGGAATTTTCGAGACAACAGATGGGAAAGTATACTTCACTGACCAACAGTTCATTATAGAACATCTCATTGACTTAGAGTCGAAATATTCTAAACTTTACAACAAACACAAAAAGTTGAAAGGAAAACAGAAACAAATGGCATATGACATTTATGAAGATGTTGACGACACAACTGTTCCAGCAAGTGAAGTAAAGTCAGAGGAACCGAAAAGTGACGAAAAACCAATAGAAGAAGAAAAACCAAAAACTGAAGAAAAACCAAAACCAAAGGTTAGTTTTCAAACTAAACCAAGTCAACCTTCATTAGCTGGTATGGGTTGGCGTCAAAGACTTATGGCAGCCGGTGGTTATGTAAAGTAAAGAAAAAACATTTTTTTTATTTTTATAAAAATGCCCCCGTATAGAATGGATAGAAGGTCTGCTAGAATAAAAGCAGAGTTAGAAAGATATGGTTGGAGAGTTTCAAAGAAGTTTAAATATAGGAAGGGAAGACCCATAAAAGTCTATGACAAACTGTCTGGTCTTCGCTATGAAATGGACTTAGAAACAGCACGCGCAAATTATCCAAACAGACTAGAGAGGTTAGAAGAAGAACGTCTTATGGACATGCCTTTCAATGTTAGTGAGCCTCAAGTTGAAGGACACGACGGCTTTGCCAGATTCTACTGGAAACATGACGAACAATTGCATCCTTTGAGGAGGAAAAAAGGAAAAGGTGAAGACGCACATGCTCCCATGGAAAGAACAAGATATGCATATGAAAAGTATCGTGAAGTTAGAAGTAAAATTACATCTGGTCGAACCTTTACAGTAAACTTTGACGAAGGAAAGAACAAAGAAGGCTTCATGGGTGTACTTGCTGCCATACAAGACGGAAATAAGAAAGGATACAATCTCAGACTAACCGTAACAGATTTGGATGGTCATATTTACTATGCCCATGGCAATGTCACAACAGCCGCACAACTTCTTGACGCTTTCAAGACTACAAAGAGAGAACAAATGGTTGATTCCGACTCAGACATTTTGAATGCAATTGAAGGAATTGCAAGTGTGAAGTTTGAATGGTACCAACCCAACCCTCAAGCAGTCAGACAACATGCTGGATACTTCCCGTTCAGAAATAAGTCTGACATTGACTTGACAAGGTATGGAATTTACAATTCAATTGAAAAAATTGTCAATGAACCTTGTATTCTTACATGTCTCAGGAACTCTGGTCTTGTTACAGATGAGAAAATGAAGTATCTTGAGTCATGTGTGAAGACAAGGTACATTCTCAGAGGGCAATTGTCAAAAATTGCACCGTTGGCAAATGTCAATATCCGAGTCAACATTCCGACTGAGAAAGGTTCTTCGCACGATGACTATGTTGTTGACTTCAAATTGCCATGGTTGAAGATTGTACTTGTCCACAACCACTTCATGTTAAACGAAAGTCTTACAAACCCATTGTTCGGAAAGGGCAAATGCAACATTGTCAGAGCTGTTAACATTCTTTTCGAGAAAGGCTTGTTGGAACCAATTCCAGATGACAAGCTGACAGAAACTTTTGTACCAAAAGATGAAACAAATTTTTCATTGTTAGTGAGACCAAAAGTCGTTCCGGACAAAGTTCTAGCACAAAAGAAGTACACAGCTCCAAAAGGAGTTGGATTGTTCGGATACCAACCTGAACCAGAAGAACTTCCAATGAGGTTGCAAGAACTTCAAGATGCTATAAACAAACTTCCATTGAGACATCCAGTTGATGTCAAATTGTATTGGAGAGCATCTGAGCTAGGTCAGAAGGTTTTATATGAAACAGGTTGCTTCGACGATGTTTATGAGATAACAGGCGAGGTTTCTCAGAAGATAAGAGACTCACTTGAATTTCCACGAACCGGGCCGATTGGATGCGATAAGTTCGACTCATATGAAAAGATATACTATGTCGACCTTAACGCTGCGTACATGAGGTTTGTCCAATATATCCCGACTGGAATTCCAAACGAAAACGGTGAGTTCCCGGGAAGGAACTATACAGTTGGAAAGGTCATACAACAACTCTATGATATTAGGAAAGCTTCAAACCCCAAACTTGCAATGACACTCAAATTGCTTATGAACTCGACTTGGGGGTATTCCATTAAGAAACCTCAAAAGATGAAGAGTAAACACTATGAGAAGGTCGACAACTTTGTTGAAAGGTTCTTCCCTTTTGTTTTGAAGTACGAGTTCACCGAAGGTCAAAATGGCTTAGTAACCACAGTAAAACCTATTGTCGAACATTGGTCTATCCTCAGTTCGCAAAAGCAGTCCTCGACAACTACAACAAATTTTTCTCAGAGGTTAAATCGAAAGTGAAGGTATACTATGAGAACATCGATGCACTCATGACGAACGAAGAAGGATACAACAAACTCATTGAAATGGGTTTAGTCGGTGAGAAAATGGGCTGTTTTAAGCTAGACAAGGTATTTTCCGAAGTTCATGTCCTCTCCAAGCGTAAGTATTGGGGTATACTTGAAGACGGCACAGAAATAAAACATTGCATGAAGTAAAAAAATTTTTATTCGAATTTGAATTTAAATGTGGGGAATTCTTGGTCTCAAACTCATATATAACCTGTTTGTCTGTATTTTCGTCGACTATGGCACGAGACACAAACATTGACCAAACGGACAAAAAGTGTCATTTCAGATGGTCAAGCAGCCAATCGCATTCGAGCACTTCGAAGAAGCCTTACGTTCCAAGGGAGAGGGTGTCTGGTGCAAGGCAGAGGTCATGAGACTCTACGAGCAGTACATCCTCAATGCCTGGGAGGACAAATCGTCCTTGGATTGGCAATTCTACCAACTCCTCTGGGACGACCTCCTACGCAACTGGGATGACGAAAGAGTCCAATTCAGAGGTCGGGAACTAATTTTGCAAATGACCATTAATTTAAGCTACTTATGCAACTAAAAACTTAAATTTACTTGGGGTTTCCCCCTAAAATAAAATTTTTTTACTCTTAGAACCACTCGAGGTTCTCCTTACGGTTGTTGAGCTTGTCACCGTCAATGTGTCTGACCTTCGCCTTCTTGTTTGGATTTGGAACCCATTGCATACCGACAAGCCTTCCCATGGAAATTGTACCGTAATTCCGAAGGGTAAGGCTCAAGTGTCCCAAGTTGTTGAGGACTGGGGTAAGAACCTTGCCGGTCTCCTTGTTGCGGATTTTGTATGGGTAGGGTTGGGAAATTTCATAACTGTCATCGGCAAAAGGTTGCCCAAACTTCCTTTTCTTCGTGTTTCTCTTCTTCTTCCTCTTCTTCTTCGTGTTTCTCTTCTTCCTCGAAAATTCCTTCTTCAATTTGGTACTCACGAAGTACGGTGTTGCATGTTCTGTCCTTTCCGAGTACCTTCCAGATGGTGTCTATCTCTTCGAAGAAACGGTAGATGAGTCTGGCAAGGTTTTGGTTCTCTATGTTGTATTGGCGCAAGGTTTCCGCGAAATCGTTCAGGACTTTCTTATTGGAAGCTTGGTTCGTGAGGACTTCGACTTTGAGATTGGTTATCTCTTCCATAAGACTACTTTGGATAGTCTTAATGGTGGTTGTCAGATGAGCGTTCAATTGGGCAATTTGAATTTGAACTGGGCGCTTGTCTGGCAACCTTGAAAGGACATCTGCCATTGAGTTTGGCTTCGGTGCTTGTTCGGACATCGAAAAAATGAAGTGGTTTGAGAATGACGGTTTTACTTCAAAAAGCTTGTTATGACGGTTAAGTCATACAACAAGTTTAAAATAATATCTTGTTCTTCTTCTGAACGTTTGTTGTCTCTTCCGATAAAAGTTTCGAACATGAGAACCAAAAAACGTTTTTTGAGATTGCGGAAGAGTTCAGGCAAACGTTCATATTCTGGATATGTTGGGAGCAGTTCGAAACATCTGAGCTGACTTTCGGACAAAATTGGGACAATGTCAACAAATTCATCTTTGGTCGGACTGCTTGAAGGTAAGTCCCTTACATGTAAGTAGCTCTGGTAAAGTCTTCTCATTTCTGCTAACTTTTGGAGTATAGCTTCGTAGTTTAGAAGTTTTAATTTTAATTGTCTTATTCCACTCTTGACATCTAAACGGTAACTATCCATGAGGTCAAGAGTAGCTTTGGTAGCTTTAAGTGGAGCTATCTGTTCCTTGACTTCTGCAATTTTGGTTGCAATTGTGATTTGAGCTCCTTCAAGTTCGCCGTCTATGTCGTTCTCAACACCTTCAACCATAGCTTGAAACTCTTCATCGGTCCATTGAGTTTGGTGTGGGACGAATTTAACTTGCTTCATTCAAAAAATGAAAAAAATGTTTTTACTCTAAACGTGCCATATAGATGTTTGCTGAACTGGTTGGATGTCGCCTTCTGAGGTTATGTAGAACGGTTGACCAGAGAAGTGAAGGAGAGACTGAATTGCCAATTTCATATGGGGTAGGGGGTTCTCCTTGTTTGGTATTTTTATCCAAGGACGTTTGTTTAGGAACTTAACAAGAGCTTCTCTTTTGGCGTCCTTTATGCCATCGTAGGCTGTCCCGTCTGGTATTTGAATTGGAATTCCAGTCGAAGTCTCGAGCTGAAGTGTAGACCTTCCAGAAATAGAGATGAACTTGACCTTGGGCTTCATTACCTTGCGCAAGTAGTCTTTTAAGCAGTCGTTAATTTCAATTAGGTAAATTGCCTCGTCAAGTCTTTCTTGCATTCCAAGTTCTTCCATCCGACAGGAAAATGTTTTCCCGACAACTGAAAAAAATTTTCCTGTTGTTCGTCCGTAAACCATTCAAATTTTCGAAAATTGAGAACTTTTTGGTCGAACTTCAGAAAAAGTTTTTCCTTCCGACAGAAAAAGTTCTTCCTTCCGACAGGACACAAACGGATGACTGACGTCCCACCAACCGAGTCCATTCCCAAACCAGAAGAACCTAAAGCACCAGCCCCTGCACCTCAGTTCCAGCAAGTACCTCAGTTCCAGCAAGTACCTCCGTATTACTACCAATTTCCACCTCAAGGTTACTACCCACCACAAGGCTTCCCGAACTACCCTCCTCAACCTATGCCTTACTTCCCCAACCCTTGGATGTTCCAGCAAGCTCCACCCCAGCAATTCCAATCTCAATCCAATCGAAGAGAGACCAAGACTTCGAAGAAGGTCTGAACCGCTTACGCAAAGAGTATGCTACAGCTCCAATGGAAGACGACAGGCTTTCAGTCTCTTCCCTCAAATCGACCGATTCGACTCGTACCACAGATTCGGTCAAAGACAGAGACGACTACCTCAAGCAGTCTGAGAGACTCTTCATCTACAACCATTTACAGTTGGAGCTCTCAAGAACATGCGCAATTACGAAGGTCAGACACCAGCTGGAGACCGCAAAACAGACATACTCGCAAGAGCCGTCCAACTGGTCAAGACAAAGACTGAGATAGTCGACTTCATTCTTGCAGCTTGCCCATACAAGTAAAAAAATAAACAATTACGAGTTAAACTTTTTATTCTTTCTTTTCTGAGTTGTTTAGAGCTGGTTTCTCTTGTAGGAACCTTTCGTACTCTTCCACGGTCATGTAATTGCGAATTTGTACGCAATTCCAGGTTCGTTGTTTTTGAACCTTACGTATGTAACGCTTCCATCCTCCTCAGGGAAGTAAGCTGCTAACATCTGACCAAGTTTTCTCGGTGACTCGGAGCTCATAAAAATGTCACTTTTTAAACGTTAAGTTTTTAGTCTTATTTTACCCTTTGTTTGTCAAGGTAGTATTGGAGCGCAATTTCTCCAAATTCTCTGTGTCGGAGTTCTTCAGCATTTTCCAAGGTGTACCTGGAGAACTCAAAGAAGTTGTCAAGAACATACTGCCATGCTGCTCTTCTGAGTTCGTCGGTATTTTGGAAGTGTTGCACCTTCGAGTCTTCTGACATGAAAAAAATGACACTTTTTCATTATATAACTGTTATTTTTGACGAAGTCAACTTTTCACTTCGTCAAAAAAATCCCTGAAATCGTGAAAAATTGCGAGTAGGTAAAAAACCCCAGTCGCCAAAACTCATGAAAATCGTAAAAAAACTCTATGAAATCATATCTTTTATACAAGATAGAAAAAATAAAATTAACGCTAGTTTTTTTTAAAATATTTTTTTTATTTTGTATGTAAGAACAGGAAATGACAAACACTGAGTTTGAAACAGTTAAAAAGATAGACAATGACACCAAAGTGGTTAGAATAGGTGATTTAAACGTAAGATACTCAAAGAAATACAACAAATATTCTTTGTCAGACATTATATCACCATTTGGAAAGAAAACATGGCATTGGGTTGGAATTGCTTCAACTCAGAAAATTTTGACAAGAAATCCTGAGCTTATGATATCGGTAAGATTCTGTGGAACTACAGCATATCTCATTGACAAAAGTCTTATACCAATAGTTTTGTTATGGTTAGACCCAGTTGTTGGATATAATTTCATAACATATGGTTCATTCGATACGGAACGTTGCAGTGAAGGCTTACTTTACATCGTTCAGAAACCGAAGGACTTCAATACAAAGAGATATAAGATAGGAAGAACATATAATATAACTCAAAGATATGACAGTATAGTCAATAGAGTCAAGGTTGTGTTTGTGAATGATATGAGAGCTGCTGAAACAGAACTACTTGAAAAGTTTGAGAAAATGTATGGTGCTCCCATAAAAGGTAAAGAAACGTTTGAAGTAGATGAGATAGATAAAGCTATAAAATTATTTGACGAAGTTGCTGAAAAATACATGTAAAGCGTTTATTTTTGGTCTTTTGTGAAAGTCAGATGGCTCAGGTAGCTCTATAAGGTAAATTGTCTTGTCAAATCCTTCTGCATTCCGAGTCCTTCCTTCCTACAGGAAAATTTTCCTTCCTACAGGAAAAGTTTTTCCTTCCAACAGGAAAAAATTTTCCTTCCTACAGGAAAAAATTTTCCTTCCTACAGGAAAAAATTTTCCTTCCGACAGGAAAAAATTTTCCTTCCAACAGGAAAAATTTTTCCAGTTGTCCGTCCGTAAACCATTCAAATTTTCGAAAATTGAGAACTTTTTGGCCGACCTTCAGGAAAAATTTTTCTTTCCGACAGGAAAAATTTTTCTTTCCGACAGGAAAAATTTTTCTTTCCGACAGGAAAAGTTTTTCTTTCCGACAGGAAAAGTTTCTTTCCGACAGGAAAAGTCCTTCCTTCCGACAGGAAAAGTCCTTCCTTCCGACAGGAAAAGTCCTTCCTTCCGACAGGACACAAACGATGTGACGTACCACCAACCGAGTCCATTCCAAAGCCAGAAGAACCGACAGCCCCAGCACCACAACAGACTAAGACTCAAACACTTACATTTTTACGCTTGACTTTTTACAATTTGAACTTTGTTTGCGTAGATGTGAATTCTGAAAGAAGTATGAGGGTCTTGTATGACTTTGTACTTCTCCCATAGTTCATGTCTGTCAAACTTACCTGCCATGGACTCTTTCATAAGTTCCATGAAATCGTCTTCGGACAATCCGGGGAAAAGTATGATATCAGTAAGTATTCTCTTTACATCCTTACTTAAACTCTTTGCTGTCTGTACACAAATGACAACTGAGATGTTAAAGTGTCTGAGCTTCTTGAGAATTCGACACATGTCTTGTTCTCTGTTCTTTAACAAAGGATGAGAAGCAAAGTCATCTAAGATAAGAAGACATCTGTGAGGGTAAGTCTTCCAATCGTAAGATTGCAATTTCTTCGAAAGGTACTCAATCTCTTTCTGTTTGTTTCTGAAGTGTTTCTTCTCTAATATTCTCTGCATTTCCTCATTTGGGTCTTTAAACTTAGAATTGACATACTCATTTATAGCATTGTACTTCAAAACTCTTCTTTGGTACTTCTTTATCCAATCTAACAACTCAGAGTCTTTTATACATACTAACTTAGACTTTTTTATAATATCTTTGAACGAATTGACGGTTTGGTCAAATTGACCAGAAGTACTACAAATGACAACTAACTCATAGAATGGGTTCTTCTCATCTAGTTCTTGTTGTTGTGCAGCCATTTTAAGATAAGTGAAAGTCTTGCCCGACCCAGGCGGTGCAATTAGACCTGTTATACCATTCTGAGCAAATAGGAACTTGTCATGTATGGGTTTTATCTGAGCATTTTCCAACTTCCTCTTGTTCTTATTTAAAACATTCTCAAATTTCTTGTCAATGTCAGCAAACTTTTTTTCTAACATATTTTTAGAAAAATTAAAATTTTTATCTTTTAGGAAATGTCTAGCGATTTCGCTATCTATATTCGAGACAAGCTTTTCGACAGCAAAACATCTGTCGACCATAAAATCTTACATAGTGTAAACAAGAAAGGGGAATTTGTTCTAAAGTTCTGTTTCTGGGAATATGACAAGAACCATAAAACCTTAAGCAGAGAAGTCTTAAAATTTGTCAATGACAGACTTGTTGACAGAGATGACGCCTCTTGGAGAGATGAAGTCCAACAAAACTTCTTAGAATGCAAAGAAGACACATGCGCTGTTCTTGAAAATGAAATAGAAAACAGAATAGAAGAGCTATTAAATGACAAAGCACTTTTACAAAAATATGGTTCTGAGAAGTTTGACATAACTCCACCAGAGAAGAAGAAGAGAAGAAAGAACCAGAGCCAGAGAAGAAGAAATTTGACATGTAAAAATAAAATTTTATTTTTAGAACATTTCTGGGTCAATGTCAATGTTCTCTTCCTCTTTAGGAGCAAACACTGGCTTAGACTCTAAAATCTTTTTACCCAATTTACCTTGAACTTCAACTATCTTAGACTCATAATATTCATAGTCGTCTGCTTTCTTTGGTTCATAAGGTATAACAAGTTTGTATGCTTTGCCTTCTTTAAGGTTTGAGAACCTTCTGTCAAAACTTTCTTTGACTGTTAACAAACCTTCTATGTCTAAGTCTTCAAATTTCGCACCATTTTTAGTCACAATAGCAAACTTAACTGGTTCGATGTTCCAAACTTTGTCAAATGTAGACTTTTCAAAATGGTAGAAGTAAACATTCAAATATGTGAATGGGTCTAGTTCTTCTTTAAGTCCTGACATGTACTTGTTGACTGAGATGAATTTCGTCATCTTTTCTATCGGATAAAAAAAATATTTTTTTTAAAATTTACTCAGAAAAATTTTTCTTTGTATATACACCATTCTGTACGTCTAAAAGATTTTTGACATTTGCCAAGAATGTTCGTTTAGACGCTGTCATATAACCATACTCTTGCAATACTGTTTATACGAATCGTACAATGACCTTTCATCTAAACACTCAAAGTTAGTCTCATCTATAAACAGTTCATATACACTCTTGTTTGCTTCTAACAATGTTTGTCTCTCTTCGGTATGTGGAATTTGTCTTGGATTGAACTTAGAAATATCTAATGTCATGAAATATGAGAACAAGTGGTTGTAAAAGTTAGGTGTAAAGTTTCTGCTAAGTCGTCAAAATATTCTGTATCTTGCATATGAGCTTCTGACGTTCTGACAACTACATATCTTCTGTCAGAACTTTCTAACTTCATCGGAACGGCGTTGTTTGAAACCATGATGAAATTTGCAACATTTTCACAAACTCTTTGGTCTATATTTTCTTTCAACAACTCCAACTTTGTCTGTTATAAGACTCTTCAAAGCATCGAGTTCAAAACTTTTGTTGTATCTATACTTTGAAGTTCGTTACATACTATAAGTTTCATATTCTCTATTGAAGAGTTAAATTTACCGCAGATGTTTTCTAAGTTTGTCATATTCGGGTTCGAATAGCCTTCTAACAGTTTGCAAAATATCTGTAAAGAAAGTGTTCTTACCAGTTCCTTGTTTTCCAATTACAATGAGAGCAGTTTCATTTTTAGCACTTGGATGTTGTAAGATGTTTGCAAACCAACATAAGATATACTCATAGACTCTTTCGTTTCCATTGCATATAATTTCTTTGACATGGTCTAACCAAGCTTCTATAACATTTTCTTCCATTCTACTTGTTCATATTTATATCCAGTGAAGATAGAATAGAAGTTTGGAGAAGGTGTATAGAACTTTATACCACGAACTGAAAAATCTTCAAGTTTTGACAATAAGATATCCCAAGCATCTAACATCTTCATACCAACTTGTACAACTTTTATTTTCTTAAGTTTCTGTTTACATTCTTGTTCTGAAACTATTGTCGCTCTTGGTTTGTTAAAGACAACATCCCATTCTTTCATGACATAACATTCTGGGGCAGAGTCGACATAAATGACTAAACGTTTCAAATTCTCGACTGCTTTGTTATAGTCTCGAAATGGACACATATTTCTGAACGCTTGGAAGTCATAAAAATCTGAAACGTCTATTCTGTACATTTTTTATAAAAATAAAAAAAAATATTTTTTTTTATTCTTGAGCTATTTGTTGCATTTGTTGTTCTTGAGCTATTTGTTGTTGAAGTTGTTCTTGTAGTACAATACTTTCACCAGTTGCATCTTCCAATTCGAAACTTTCTGCCGTCATTGACAAATACATAGGACATAAAAGTTTTACAGGAACAAAGTTTGCGTCAACTAAGGTTAAGTTTATGTTTGCAAAGTGTTTGAGTTACTAAAGCTGAAAACTCTGCATTCGAATGAACAATAGGCAAACCAGCAGAGAAAGTGTTGTTTATACGCATGAGTATCTTTTGGTCATAGTAGTTTCTGTCGACATTCGAATAGCACTTTGAACCTAAGTTTGAAACAATATATAAAATAGGTGTACTTAAAGTCAATGGAACAGACAAACCTTGTATGACACCTTTTCCTGTTATAGGAAACTGTTGGTAGTAAAAACCAGATATAAGTTTTGTATTATAGCTCATATCGTTTATAGTAAACTCAGTCGGACATCCAAACATAATGAAACCTGCTCTAGTTGCAGCACATGTTACATCCGTCCTTAAAGTATTAAATAAGTCAACAAAACCTGTTGGTGGTATATCTGAGTAAGTATCTTCAAAGAGTATTTTTTACCATTCACAACAACAAAGTCTTCTGGTGTCAAAAGAGCAAAACAGGCTTTAGTCGTCATCGTGTTTAAGGTCAGTTTACAATATCGTCCTTGAGGACTTTGTAAGTTTGTTGTTATAGAATTATATGACTCAGGGTTTTTAGTCGTAATAGTATAAACCACTATGTCTTCTGCCATTTTTACTTAGCAACTAAATTTTAATGAAATGTTGTGGTCGTCAAATATTTTTATGACGTCTGGGAAACTATATTTTAAGTTCAACGTTTCACCTCCTTTCATAACGTATATCTTGTCAATGACATTGTATGAAACACCACAGCAAGCAATGTCGGGTTCTATTTCTTTGATGTTTATATCGTCTGCCTCTGTCAAAAGTTTCAATAGTTCTTTCAAAATTTCATGAGGTGCGATGACATAAGAGTTCACTTTTACAGGGTTGTGTTCGACCAAGTTTAACATTAGACCTAAAGCTTGACAAATCTTCTCCTGAGTTTTAAGCTTATCTTTCAGTTGCATGTAGTCGTTTCGAATATCTGCAACAGAACTTAAGTCTCTGCTAACTTCAGGATATGTTGGTTCTTTTACAGGAACTATTGTTATACCATCTTCGTCTTCGTATGGTTTCCCCACTTCAACATCTCTTTCTTTGACATTGACAACAACACTTTGACTGTTTGTTTGAGTTGGTGAATTTAACTTCACATCTGCCATCGCCATTAAACCTTTTGAAACACTTACGCTTCTATTTTTCGGAAATGACATTTTACTTAGAATAAAAAGATGGACGTATTTGAGTATCTCTTCGAATTGAAGCAAAACAAAGTTTACACACACAAACAATACAAGTTCATTGATAGAATAGTTCTTTATACAAACAATGGAAAATGTTATAGAATAGCAGTCTTTGCTGAACCAAAATATTTTCATAAAGCAAAGAAAGTTGGTATAACCGAGATGGTGAAAGTTCTTGAAGCAGACAAAAATATAACAACAAAACTTACAGATATTTCTAAAGCTAAGTTTTTAATACAATACTATGTTAAGACTGGCGTACTGTCAATATTTGACGGAGAGAAGTCAGTTCAAGAACAACTTACTGACCTGCTGCCAAAATCTGCTCGATGGAAGCTGTCGTTATACCAATCTGAGGAGCCCCAGCAGGTTTCATCGAACGAATCTTCAAAAGAGCATCTTCCGTGAAAAGTGCTATTGGTTTTGTAAACTTCTTTGCTTTCAATTCATCTGGACCGTCTCTGTCACCAGTATATTGTATTTGTACAGTACCAACAGTTGAAATACCACCCATAAAGTCTTCTGAGTCAGCAAATGGAATGCCAAGCCAAAAGTTTGAACGGTCTCCATTTGTATATTGAGTGTTTTGAGCTCCTGTATGGGTCCATACTTTCACATATGGCATAATAGAACTTTGCATTTCAGGGTTTATGGTTGTTGTGAAGTTGTTGTTAAAGTTCATAGCATCTAATGTCAAGTTGTATGACCTCATATCCTCAACTGTAGAATATTCTTCTCTTGGATAGTATTTGCCATCTATGTTTATATGATATTTAATACCGGGGTTGTAGAAAACAAGAATAGTCATTTATAAGTTCGTCTGAACAGTACAAACATAGTATCTGCATGTTTATTGCAGTTGTTGAAGGCAATATCTGTTCTTGCACCTGGGTCAGCACTTTGGTTTCCAACTTCACCTGCAAAGTCTTTGACAGATATTTGGTGTATAGGGAACATAAGTGGAACTGCAATATATTTGGCAGCTAAAGCATTTGAAATATCTGGGTCCAACATATAGACTGCAAGTCTGCTTTCTATTCTCTTGCATTCAAATTTTTCGCATGTGAACTTAACTGGGTCCCAAGCAGTTCCAGCAGCATTGAAGTAGTAGTTTACTTCAGTGTTGAGGTTTGAGAAACCAAAGTCTAAGTCAACTTTGTCTTTGCAAAGTCACAGAACGGCTCCACCAGTTCGCTACAGTAGTGAATGGGTCTTGTGTTGGTGCAATGACTAAGTTATTTTTGCTTGGAGTAAGTTCGATAGAAATTTTTCCTGCCCAGTTTGGCAAGTATCTTAAAAACCTGAAGATGAGGAAAGATGACAAAAGGAACTCTAAGTTTCAATTTTACTTTGGTTACTGCTGCTTGCAGTTTGTCCAGAAAGGTTAACATAAACTCCTGGAACGTTAGGGTCAAGTCTTCTTATTTTCTCAATGGTTGCATACTGGTCTGTTTGTTCTCTAGCTTGTGGTTGTACTGAGTTTCTCAAAGCGAAACCATTCATAGTTTGCCCATGTTACTGTTTGAACTAAGTCAGAGTTAGAATATATCTTATATCCCATGAAAACTTCTGGAGCATATTGGTATCCGACATAGAAAATTCCATTGCAACCTTTCTTGTCAGACAACTTGGCAGAAGGTTTTATTTCAAATGTCTTGTTCCACGTATAAGAAAGAGTTGTCAATAGAAATTATATGAAACCTGTCGCAAGCAATATCTACTGTTGTTGAAGAACCTTCTCCAAACTCACCTACGTTTCCATAAGAAACAGCAGTTGTATATTCGTAAGTTCCAGGAACTATTTCTGACCTTCTAATGGCATTGTCGCATTCGTTATATACCATTCGGAAACATTTCCATTCATAGCATCCAAAACTGTTGGCGTTATATTCTGAGCGGCGTACATTTCATATGGGTAAAAATATAGAATAGTTGGATTTATATGTCATAATAGAACACCACGTGGACCAAGCTTTACTTTCTTCCTGACTGAGTTTTTAACTCTTCTTTTTCCTTCATTGCCACTACTTTCACTAGATGAAGTTACTTCTTCACTACTACTTTCACTTTGTTCTACTCTTCTCTCTTCTTTGGTGTCGTTTTGGTAACTTGCCCTCTGCTTCAAGTTGTTGCATCTTTGCCTCATGTTCACCTAGTATGTTGTAAATTTCCCATGTCCTTTTTGCCTTTGGGCTCTGGTCGCCCATCTCAGGTAACCTATATCCTAGAAAGAGTTTGTCATAGTTGTATTTGAGTCTTCGCGTATTGTTTGCATGACTCTTTTCCTGAGTTTCCGGTTCAAGCTCTTCAAACAGTGCCTTGTCCATATGGAATAAGCTCGTTTCCAAATATATGTTTTTGTAGCCATTCTGGTTTTCTTTCCATGTTACCAACTATATCTTTTGTGAATGGGAAAGCTTTTACCCAATCTTTTCAGTCTTGCGTCGTTATATTCTGTAGTTGGTTTTATTTTGTCAAGGAACATGTTTTTCAATACTAACATTTTCATTTGGTACTGTCCATTTGAGTTTTCTTAAATATTCATCCTTCTCGGTTCATTGTCTGCAAAGTAAGTTTTTATGACATTTTGTAAACTTTCGTTTGCAAGGTCATGTACAATAGGTTCTCTTCCTTCCTCTCCCTAACTTTCTTTCTAAACTCTTCACCAAATATACCATCTCTATGGTTCTGTGTAGTTCTTTGAGATAAATGTTTAGAACGTCAGGTGTTATATTTCCATCAGCCATGTTCATTTCATACTGGTCCAAAATATCTGCATGTTTCATATCTTTCAATGGCATTAAAGCCGCGCTGAAAATACCAGCTATATCTGGTTCACCATTCTTCCATTGCGTCTACAACTTCTTGGAATTGTGGTTGTAAGTTTATGAACCACCTATCCGGGTTAGCTTTATGACCCCATCTCATTGTAGTTCCATCGTCTGCAGAAACAAAAGTAGGTTTGTTTCCATCTTGGTTAGGTTCTGAATGAACTTTAAACAATGTTTCATTTCTATATGTTTTCTTGAAATTTAACCTTTTATTTTCACCGAGTTCATCCGAAGATTGAACGTTAAATGCTCGTAAGTAAAAAGGGTTGTTGTATTTGTGTACATTTTCTTTCAGTACTTCCATTCTATGCTGAATATTTTCATCTGGTGTTGGAGTCTTTTGTATGTCGGCAAACATTTTTCGATATTCTTCTACTATGTCAGCCGAATTTTTTTTAGACTCTTGGAAATATTCCATATTCTCCGCATACTCTTGTTGAGGGTCAAGATTTTTCGGCTGTTCCAAATCTTCATCTAGTTCTGTGAAGTTAGTTTCCAAAGGAAGGACTTGTTCGTTTCCTTCAGGCTCTTCTAGCTGTTGTTGCTGAACTATTTCTTCCATGTCTGGTTGTATCTGAACTTCTTCCTGTGGAGTTTCTTGTACCTCATCTGCTGGCATTTCATATATTCCGAGACCGTTTTCAACAATTTCCCTATCTACGTCATCCGCATTCATAAGCTTTGTTCTTTCGTTCCGTCTCTATTTTTTACGCGTTTCATGACGAAAGTTGAATTGTCATTTAGCTCTGACATCAAATATCTCGGAGTAAATTCATCATGTCATTTGGATGATATGCTATTAAATCATATCCCTTAGCGAGCTTGTATTTTCCAGGTTTGAGATTATATCCGTTTTGGTGCTGAGCCATAAAGCTAAATAGGTTCGGGTCAGTATTTCCATCCTTGAACTTTCTAATAGCTTCTTTATATCTGTCACTAAAGTCAATAGTATCTGGAACCACACTCTTCTTAAGCATTTTTAAGAATTCTTGGTTTCCTTGTTCTCTACTTCTTTTATGTCCTTGCTCTGTTTGTGGTTGTTGTTGTGCAGGGTTTTGAACTGTTGGTTGCTGTGCTGGTTGTTGTGTTGGTTGTTGTGCTGGTTGTGGAGGTGGTTGTTGTGCTGGTTGTTGTTGTTTGGTTGTTGTGTTGGTTTTGGTGCATGCCTGTGTCTGTGTCCATGTGACGATGTAAATGTTCTAGGTAGTCCTGGTGCAGGTGCTTCTCTTGGAGGGTTTGGTGGTATATAAGTTCCACCAGCTGGCACATATGTTCCATCTGCAGCGTAATGTCCTACCTGACTTTTCGTTCTTAAGAAAGCATTTACTAGGTCTGTTTTGGTCTGTTGTAACTCTTTTTCTTGACTTTTCACAACAGTTGCTCTAACGGCGTCATAGGCACTTTGAACTGCCTGTCTCGTTGCTGCATCTGTTATTTTCGTCATATTTTGTGCTACTTCTTTTAACTCTTTGTCGAAACCTTCAGACTTCAGTTTCTTTCCAGATGAGAAGTCGTTCACTTGTTTCACCTTACTATGAAGAGCTTCGAAAGCGTTCTTAAAGTCAGCATTTGTTAAAGCTTCATTTGAACTATCTTCATCCGCTTGTATTTTTTGTCCTTATTGACCCTATTGAGTTGGGCTGCTTTAGCGTTGGCTTGGGCATCTAACCAGTCATTGTTAGCTTTTATATATTCTGCGCTTTTCATTGCCTTTTGCATAGCCGCGTCGTTATTTTTTTACTTTCTTGTGCTAAGTTTTCATACTGTACGGTTTGGTTTTTGCAACTGTAAAAGTTTTTCTGCCTTTACATTTGCTTCAACTTCTTTTTTATACTCATCGCTATCCATATATGTCTTCAGGGCTTTTTGTTTTATCTCTTCATCTTTCAGTATTTATATTGAGTAGTATGGTTTTTCAAATTTATGACATCTTGTTCCATTTTTGCTACTTCTGCTGCTTTTTCTGACACTTTTTTCGCATATTCCTCTGTACTTAGTTCTTTCAGTTGTTCTTCTTTCTTCTTTTTCTCTACGTTTAACTCATTGAGTTTCTTTGTGTGTCTGTCATATTCTAGTTTCTTTTCGTTTTCACTTATTTGCTTCTGTATGTCTATGTTTGACTTTTTGACATCTGTTTTTTTGATTTTTGAGTGAACTCAAATTCATTTGACTTTGAGGGTTATAGGCTGTTCCGTCTGCAGCTCCACCATAGCCTGCCATTTTCGCTAAAAGTGCCGCTCTTAAACCTCCACTCTGTGCACCAAAACTCGGTTTAAAAGCATAGGATTGCTTGACATTTGTTGCAACATAGTGGGGTCATTCATAATTTGTTGTTGCAACTGTTGTTGTGGTGTTAGTCTTTACTATTGGATGTTTCAATGCTCTCTTCCTCTTACGTATATTCTTACGTAGCTTACGTGGCATTTTAAGTGAAGTTAAAAAGCGGCTTTTGACAGATGTTTATATGACACTTTGTTCAGCACAAAAAACTACTCGGTCAAAGTGTTGTCAGTTTTGTAAAATAACCGTCCTATCTCATTCTATAAGGGAAAAAGGCTTCTCAAAGTATACTTCCTTGGAACGCCTGTAACTTTTCCTGTAGCGACGATAGACCCTTACTTGTCCGGACAAAGTTATACTATTTTGAGTGCTCTACAAAAAAAGTCAACGGCGACGACTCTCAAAAAACCGTTGTGTAAAAAGTTTTACCGTTGGACAAAAAAGTATATATAGAAAACAAAAAACGTTTATAGTTCATTCAATATTTGAGATGAACGGTTTGCCAACGGAGGACTTTCAATAAAATAAAAAAATAGAGGGGGTTACCGTTGACGAAAACGGTTTATTTTAAACTTTTCTATGAGTAGTCCGAAAAAAACAGTTTATTTTTCATAATGGAAGGAAGAAAAAGTGTCGCAAACAATTCGTCGACTACCTCTGCAGTTAAAGTTCCTACAACTTATGTCTCACCATTCTCAAAACCCTTACGACCTCCTATAATACCAAAGCAACTTCCTCATACAATTCAAGACAATTTGTTGGACAATATGCATTTGCACAAAGAAACAGCTCAGCCAACAGGTCAGGCAACAACAACTATCGGAACAGAAGCATTTTCAGAAGAAGTTCATACCAATCAGACTCCAATCGAACATACAGAAACACAACCACCCGAAAATACAGAAACACATCCAATCGAACATACAGAAACACATTCTGCAATGACCACTAGGTCGCAAACACGATATCTCGCCTTTAGCAAACAATTTAAGTCTCAAATTCAAGACACACAAGATAGCGACACTCCTCTTTCAGAGAAAGTTCGTAGAAAATACGCAAAGAAAAGGTTAGAATTGTTAGATAAGTTAAATGAACAGTGGGGTTCAGAAGACAATCGAGATTATAACGAGATGTTTCAAGCTGTCATGGATGCCATTCAGCCTCTTGAAAACGAAATGAAAGACCCTGGCGTACTTGTTGACATGTTTGCTTCATATTTACCCGTTACTGCCAATCTCATAGCGTTGCAAGCTATTGACCAGTTCATTCACTTGTTTCCAAAGAACTTGCAGAAGCATTTACAAGAAGTTAAATTGCTGAATTTGTCCGTTTATATCCAAATTCATACAATTATTTGGAAGAATTGAATGAACATGGTGAAAGGTCATTCTATTTATATTTCTACACAAAAGACAACCAGTCAAAACGACTATACTGCATTGAACCTATGCCTCAATTCGTAGACAATTTCCACGTTATAACAACTGTTGCTTTAGATATTCCTGCCAGAGTTCCATATGGAGGAACAGTAACTATCTCAAGCTTTCCCAAGGGCTATAAAGGAAAGCCTCTCACAATTGCAAAATTCACACACAGCAGTTGCCAATTTGTTCAAGATGTCGAGTTCCATTTCCTCAACAATACGACTTTCATCATAGAGACTCCTCAAGAAGGTATATACAAAGTTTTCATTGCAGGATTTGTTGCTCCCAATGGCGAAGAAGAAGAAGTCGAAGAAATTCTCACCTCAGAGAGCGAAGAAGAAGAAGTCGAAGAAATCCTCACCTCAGAGAGCGAAGAAGAAGAAAATTTCCAAGACATTCAAGATTCAGAATATACCGAATAAAAAAACAATTTAAGACTAAAAATTTAATTTTATTATAATATTTTTATTTTTTTCATCTGGTCTTTGTATCATTCCTCCTCTAGTTTCTTAGGGGCTAGAGGGCGCAACGCGCCTGGAAGCCCCACTACCTTTTTTTTTTTTTTTTTTTCCATGGTGTCTTCAAAACGCTAATTTTTGATATTTTTAACAACCCTATATGCCCCCCTCCCAATGGGAGGTGGGAGCAAAAATTGAAATGTTTACACTGATTTTTGAATACTTTACAAGCGCCCCTCCCAGTGGGCGCGGGCGCAAGTGATCGGGTCAAAAAAAATCATAAAAATATTCAAAATTGCGATTTTAATAGATGTTTAAGAAGTAAATTTATTAATAACGATATTTCATAGTACAAAATGTGTTCAATCTCTTCGTAAATCATTCAAAAAAATCAAAAGAATTTCCAAAATTCAATTTTTTTAGTAAAATTTATATCTTTTTCTATCGTCTCCTCCCCACCAGTGGGAGCCACCGGAGGCGCGGGCGGCGCCGCTGGCGCCAAAAAAGTAGCGCCCATCGTGCCATGTATAGTTTCAATAAATATTTTTATGAAAAGCTCATGAATATAAAAAATGCCAAAAAAATATTTGAGTTCAGTTTTTAGTACATCTATTTGCATTTAATGACTGTAAATAAGGATAAACCCTGACTTGTATCTATGTCATGCGTGGTGTAAATGAATTTGAAAAGAAATCATGAGATATCTTTACAAAAAAACACCGCTATAGTTTTCCTTTTTTGCCACTTCACTTTATCATCAATGGCAGTCAATAATCAATCACAGACATTGCCATCAGATAGTAAATCAATAACAAATAAATATACCTACTATCATTTTCCGTTTTCATTAAGAATATAATAGTTCTCAACGATCTGATAATATCTCTTTATTTAATAATAATTCCGCAAATCTCAGAAATTTTGTAATTATTCAATAGTTTATGCGGAATAACTACTAAAAATATCAAATAGGATGGAACAAAAATATCACAAAAATGTCGGAAACATGAACTTATTAAAAAAAAAAAAAAAAAAAAAAAAAAAAGGTAGTGGGGCTTCCAGGCACTTCGTGCCTTCTAGCCCTGATGTTGATGTTTAGTATAAATGAAGTTTTTATTCGGAGGACTCTTCTTCTTCCTCCATTGCTTCTGGGAAGAAGCCTTCTTCTGGGTCGAAAACATTATATAATGTGTCGCTTTTCACAAATTATATATGTTTTCATGTTTTGTCACTTTTCTGTCACTTTTCAGGGAAAAACATTTTTATTATTATATATAAATGAATTTTACAAAACCACCGTTACCCTTCTTTGGAAATAAGAGTAGATGTAAAGATATTATATTGAGAGAACTTAAGAAACTACCGAATGGTCTAACATTTGTAGATTTGTTCGGTGGAAGTTTCTATATATCCCATTTGTGCCATATAATATTTCCAGACTCAAAGATTATATGCAATGACTTCGACAACTATATGGACCGTCTCAAACATATTCCAGACACAAACAAAATATTGAAAGAGTTAAAAGAAAAGATACCTATAGGTAAGATGGAACGTATACCATTAGATAAGAAAAATATTGTGAGAGAGGTTTTGAAAAAAGCAGAATATATAGACTGGGATAGTATATCTGCTAGACTATTATATAGTGGTGCTATAAGAGTTCATGACATTGAAACACTTATGTCAAAAGTTTTATATCTTAACTATACAAATGTTTTCAAAGAGGACATAGAAAAATATATTGAGGGTATAGAGTTTGTGAGATGTCATTGGACAGAGTTGTATGAAAAATATAAAAAAAGGAAAATGTTTTCTTTATAGTGGACCCGCCGTTCTTTAACACATGGGATTTTCAATACCAAGTAGACTGGACTTTGAGAGACTCTTTAGAAACTTTAGACGTTTTACATAACCATCCATGCTTTTACTTTACATCCGATAAAAGTGGTTTGGAAACCGTTATGAGATGGTTAGAGGACATACATGACTATGAGTTTAGATATGACAAGATAGAATATGAGAGAGGTCCTATAAACTGGAGAAAGTGTCACAATAAAGAAATTTTATTAGTAAGTAAATGTGGTTTGAAATAGGACTACTTGTTTTAGGTTTTTTCCATTGTGTCATTTATTTCTTTGACGTGGCAGAAAGGTACAGAGAATATGAAGATGAACCAATGCCTGCAAATGTTCAGTATATGTACTCGTAAGAGATATTTTTATCTAATATTAAATGGACGCACAGAACTTAGCGAATGCACAGCAACCTGGACAACCAAACCCAGAGAATATTCCAAATGAAGTTAGAATACAAACTGCAATGGCAAACTATGGTCAAGTGCCAACAGATGTACAAATGCAAACTGCCATGTCAAATGACGCTGCGTTAGGTTTGCCACCATGGTATGCAAATATGAGATGGAAAGAGTTTTATACAAACCCTGAGGTGGGATATAAACAACTTTATGCAGATGACGCGAACACAGGAGTTGACCCAGAATATGTTTTCTACCAGAGGAGAAACAGAATGTATGAGCTCCAGTTAAAGAATGCTATGGAACTCAACAGGAAACGTAAGAGACTAGGCGGACATTAGATTTTTACATATAGTAAAATGGGTTTCTTCAGTAAGATAGGAAACTTCTTTCGAAATGTTGGAAGAGGTATATGGAATGGAATAAAAACCGTAGGAAGAGGAATTTGGAACGGAGTCAAAAATATTGGTAAAAGAGTAGGTCAGTTCGTTGGTATTATACCTAAAGACCCTGAACCAGAAGAACAAGCTCCTGTTATACAACAGCCTGAACCTGCACCACAGTCTAGTTGGCAACCAAATCCAACACCTCAACCGTATTAAAAATTATATTTTTACCGTTCGATAGTAGTTGTATATGAAACTAAGTTCTAAGTAAAACGCATGGTATAATGGAATTATTCTCTTTCTTCCATCTGTTGTAAACCATACTTGAAAGTCTGAAATACTTCCACTTGGTGGTTCATATAGCTTTGTAGGTTTTTCGTAAAAGTCATTTGCCAAGCATAAAAAAGAGTTTTGGGCGCCAGAAAATGAAGCATGAACTATAATAGCATCTGAGTCGAAAACATTTTCATATGTTCCATTAGGGTTTTCGACTTCATAAAAGTTCGGGTGTACTGGATATTCTGCAGGCTGATTTAACATCCTCAAAAATCTATACCATGCCAAGTTGTTATATTTTGTAGAAATATAAACGTCTTCTCCAAGGTCTTCTATTCTATTAATTTTAACAGTTGCATTTTTCCTGTCATATATAATATCGAGATGGTACTCTCCTTCGTCAATGTTGTACTGTTTTGCATATTCGAGATAGATATCGTTTATTTTTTCTTGAAAAGCTTGAAGAGTTGTTTCTAAGTTTACAAGCAAATTCACTTGTAAAAGTTTTCCCTGTTCAAATTTCTCATACGTATGTTTTTCTTTGTTATAGTATCGAATTTCAAAAGCGACCGTAAATGGGAAACCATGTATGGCTTCTGAAATGAACTTCATTCTACGAAAGCCAACAGCTTTTGTGACGGATGGGTCTCTTAGCCATCTCAATGGGTAGTCAAAACGATAGCCTTCATGCTTTACGGTCTCTGTCTCAAACTTTTGACCTACGTTAGTAAAAAGTTCATCTAATGGTTTAGTTGTAGCAACTCTTGAATTTTCTTTTTCTATTGAAAGCATATTTTATCTAGAATAAAAATGTCGAAAGAAACAGCGTCTATGAGAGAAATACAACACAACCGACAACTCATTTTGCAAGCTCTAAATAAGAACACAACAAACTTTTCAAACTATTCTAAGATATCTGAGTCATTGAAAGAAGGAAACTTAAAACTGACATTAAACCCAATGACAGACGAGTTTCTGTTTCAAGACAGTAAGAACCATACTGTCTGTATAAATCCAACAAAAGGAACTTTAAACGAGAAGCCTATAAAAGAACTTCTTTTGAAAGCAGATGTTGACAACAAAGCTGACAAAGAGTATGTCATTGAAAAAGTTCAAGAAGAACATGACAGAGCAGATGCAACATATGCAACAAAAGAACATACTCATCCTGAACTAGCAGACAAAACATATGTTGACAATAAAATGTCAAGTGAAGTGACAAGAGCTGAAAACGAATATTCTAAAAAGACTCATACACATACCATTGCAAATATTACAAACTTACAAGAAACCTTAAACAGGAAAAGTGACGTTGGACATACACATACCATTGCAAATATTACAAACTTACAAGAAACCTTAAACAGGAAAAGTGACGTTGGACATACACATACATCTTCTGAAATAACAGACTTAAACGTTAGCCTTGAAAAGAAGGCAGATAAGAACCATACACACGATTTCTTCGCAACTGTTGGTATAGAAAATATTGCAGGAACGGTTGAAGAACCTGATGGAACTGGTGGGGATGCATTGTATTGGAAACCTCCTAACTTTCCACAAGGTTTAACATCGGATGAAGACATAACAACGATGAAATACACTAGATGTAGAAATGTTTTTGTCATGGAGGATGAAAACAAAGTTAAATTCACTGCTCAAGATTTATATGACAACAAAGCTGACAAAACATATGTTAACGATGAGTTAGATAAGAAAGCTGACAAAACATATGTTAACGATGAGTTAGATAAGAAAGCTGACAAAACAGAGCTTCAAACGTTAAAGACAGAAATACTTCAAACACTATATCCTATAGGTTCTATTTACACGTCAATGAACTCTACCAGACCAGAAGTAGTACTTGGTCTCGGAACTTGGACTCAAATAGTCGACAGGTTTTTGTATTGTGCAAACTCTTCAAAGGAAACAGGTGGAAGTAAAACGATTTCAGGTGAAAACTTACCTGCACACAGTCACTACGTAGATTTAAGTACATCTGAAGCAGGTTGGCATAAGCATAGATTTTGGGATTGGTCAGCAATGAAAAAAGGTAAAGGATATGATGTTAAAGACGACGTTCAGTTTGCTATAAATTGTTTCTGGGGTAGCACACAGGGAGAAGGAAACCATACACATCGCGTTACAGGGTATACGCAAACAACGGGACAGAGTAAAGACTACATGCCACCTTACATGACAGTTTACGCATGGTATAGAAATGCTTAGTCGTCATTTTCAACTTCTTTAGCATATTCGTCAGGAGTTGTCTTATATTTGTTAGGAACTGTCTTTGAAAGTATACCACCTTGAACTTTGACAAGTTTGAAACGAGGTCTGACAATAGTAGTTTTATCTTCTGCTTGCAGTCTGTACATTTTGCCATGTTTGCCTAAAACTTCATAATATTCTCTTGTATACTTTCTTCTATTTTTACGAACACGAATGCGAGTACCTGTCGAGTTCCCATTGTTGTCATAGTCAATAGTATTTTCATATGGGTCGCGTTTAGGTATTTCTATTTTTACTTTGTCACCTTTCTTAAGTTTGAAGCCTGGCATTCTTTCTTGTTTGTCTCTTTTGACTAAACTATTAAATATATAGTCTTTCTCTAAGTCAGGGTTGTTTTTCATTTCTTCGGGGGAGTGGTTTCCCAAACCTTTTTGTTTACGGCTATTGTAAATATTTAAAACTTGTCTCATCTTTGCCATGGAGAAGTGTCTATATTTGTCGTCATATGACATTTCATCTACCTCACCACCTTGTGGTTGATTTAAGTCTCTTAAGATTTTTATACAACTGTCAATGACACCAAGAGCAGAATGGTTTTGGTCGACAATGAAATATTGGTTTACATTTTTGAACGCAGATAGTTTTTAATATCATCTGATTTGAAAGAACTTTCACAGTCAGATGTCAGTTTTGTTGGATGGTATTTGTCAACGAATATTGTCAAAGCAGTTTTCACATCTAAAATATTTTTGGACCATAATGGTATGGCTTCACAGTATCTTGTGTTTTGACCGACAAATATTAGCCAGTATGGTGGTCCATCTTCTCTATACCTCGGAATGTTTTCCAAGATATCCATAAACCAAGCATTTGGTGTTGAACTAAAGATTTTTACCATGAGTGCTTTCTTTGTCGCTTTAGAAACATACGGGTCCTTGTTTGAATTCGTCATTTTTAACCCATAAGAAATGGGTTTATTTGGCGCAATAGCAGGAGTCGCATCTAGATTTTTACCCGCAGTGGGAACACTAGCCAGAGGTGCATTTGGAATTGGAAGGAAGATTTTGAGTACATTAGGTATACTGAAAGAGAAAGCACAACCTATTATACAAACCGTACAGAAAGGTTGGGAGGTAGCACGAGATGCAGCAAATCTTATTCCAAATCCTGAAACAAGAGGAAAAGTTCAAGGATGGATGGACAATGTAGGAAGACAAGCAGGAAACTACTATAACAAAGCAAATGACTACTATAACCAAGCAGGGCACTATATGGACCAAGGTGAAAGATTCTTTAACAGAGGATATAACCATGCACAACAATGGGTAAACAATAACCAACCTCAACCGCCTCAAACGTGGGGAATGTAAAGTTTTTTACTGAGATGAAATGAACAATACAGCATTGAGACAAATGGGTTCAAGATGGATTTGTCGGCTTCCAGCAGTTACACAACGTAGAGATGTGAAAACTTAAATTTTATAATCCCTGGGATGCACTTTCTTCGATTTTTTTTAAATTTTTGGGATAAATTTTGACATCTTTTTTTTTGCTGGCGACCCTCCCCCCGTTTAGGGCATCAAAAAAACATGTTGTTTCGTTTCAAGATCGGGATATGTTGTGAACCCGACTTCTTTCATTAATGAAGTGATTTCTTAAGTTGAATAAAAACAAATTTGATTGAAATTCATACAAAATTTCTTTTTATCATTATTATTTAAGATGCTTTTTTATGTTGAATTGTTAATTTTTTTATTTCCACCTGGGATATTTTGAATTGGGCTAGCCCAATCCCACCTCTCAATTTTCTCTCAATTGGGCAATGGGGATCCCATATAAAATGTATTGTAACAAAATTTTACATGCATAATATAGTACAATTAAACAACATTCTAAAAATATTAAATTCACATCATTTACTTGAAGATTTTATATTTTCAACAAAAATTAATACAATAATTACATTAAATTGAGGAGATTTATAATATTTATTATAAATTAAAATATTATTACTCATTAATTTGTTGAAATATTGCATTTTAGTGGTAAAAATTAAAATTTAAGTTTACATGGAGAAAAAAAAATTTTAAATTCCAAAAAAAAATTCAATTGGGATAACGATAGGGACGAAAATTTAGAATCCCCATATGCTTGGGATAAAATCACATGACTAACACAACGTGTTTGTCAAGTTCTTCCTATACCTCAGGAAGTTTTAGACCGACTTAAAAAACCTAAACAACCAGTTGAAAACAAACCAAACTAAAATTTTTTACTGAGATGAAATGACCGAAGAAGTTGAAACGGTAGATTTGACACCACAAACAAAAAGTTCAGAACCATTGTCAAAACCTGTCAAAGAACTTACAGATGAAGAGAAAAATTCAATAATAGAAAGTGCCAGGTCTGGAAATACAAACCCTAACTATAAAGTCACTTTTCATAGAAATGGAACGGCTAGTATCTCAAAAAAGAAACAGACTCTCACAAATAAAATATTGAAGTCTGAAGGAGCTTTCGAGACAACAGATGGGAAGGTATACTTCACTGACCAACAGTTCATTATAGAACATCTCATTGACTTAGAGTCAAAATATTCTAAACTTTACAACAAACACAAAAAGTTGAAAGGAAAACAAAAACAAATGGCATATGATATTTATGAAGATGTTAACGACACAACCATACCTGCAAGTGAGGTAAAGTCAGAGGAACCGAAAAGTGACGAAAAGCCGATAGAAGAAGAAAAACCAAAAACTGAAGATAAACCAAAACCAAAGTTTAGTTTGGAAACTAAACCAACTCAACCTTCATTAGCTGGTATGGGTTGGCGTCAAAGGCTTCTGGTAGCAGGCGGTTATGTAAAGTAAAGAAAAAAATATTTTTTTTATTTTTATAAAAATGCCCCCATATAGAATGGATAGAAAGTCTGCTAGAATAAAAGCAGAGTTGCAAAGATATGGTTGGAAAGTTTCGAAAAAGTTTAAATATAGGAAGGGAAGACCCATAAAAGTCTATGACAAATTGTCTGGTCTGACCTATGAAATGGACCTGGAAACAGCACGCACAAATTATCCAAACAGACTTGAGAGGTTAGAAGAAGAACGTCTTATGGACATGCCTTTCAATGTTACTGAGCCACAGGTTGAAGGACACGACGGCTTTGCCAGATTCTACTGGAAACATGACGAACAATTGCATCCTTTGAGACGGAAAAAAGGAAAAGGTGAAGACGCACATGCTCCCATGGAAAGAACAAGATATGCATATGAAAAGTATCGTGAAGTTAGAAGTAAAATTACTTCTGGTCGAACCTTTACAGTAAACTTTGACGAAGGAAAGAACAAAGAAGGCTTCATGGGTGTACTTGCTGCAATTCAAGACGGAAATAAGAAAGGATACAATCTCAGACTAACCGTAACAGATTTAGATGGTCATATTTACTATGCACATGGCAATGTCACAACAGCCGCACAACTTCTTGACGCTTTCAAGACTACAAAGAGAGAACAAATGTTTGACTCCGACTCAGACATTTTGAATGCAATTGAAGGAATTGCAAGTGTCAAGTTCGAATGGTACCAACCTAACCCTCAAGCAGTCAGACAACATGCTGGATACTTCCCGTTCAGAAATAAGTCTGACATTGACTTGACAAGGTATGGAATTTACAATTCAATTGAAACAATTGTCAATGAACCTTGCATTCTTACATGTCTCAGGAACTCTGGTCTTGTTACAGAAGAGAAGATGAAGTATCTTGAGTCATGTGTGAAGACAAGGTACATTCTCAGAGGTCAATTGGCAAAAATTGCACCGTTGGCAAATGTCAATATCCGAGTTAACATTCCGACTGAGAAAGGTTCTTCACACGACGACTATGTTGTTGACTTCAAATTACCATGGTTGAAGATTGTAATTGTCCACAACCACTTCATGTTGAACGAAAGTCTTACAAACCCATTGTTCGGAAAAGGCAAGTGCAACATTGTCAGAGCTGTAAACATTCTTTTCGCAGAAAGGTTGTGGAACCAATTCCAGATGACAAGCTGACAGAAACTTTTGTACCAAAAGACGAAACAAACTTTTCATTGTTAGCAAGACCAAAAGTTGTTCCAGACAAAGTTATAGCACAAAAGAAGTACACTGTTCCAAAAGGAGTTGGATTGTTCGGATACCAACCTGAACCAGAAGAACTTCCAATGAGGTTGCAAGAACTTCAAGATGCTATAAACAAACTTCCATTGAGACATCCAATTGACGTCAAATTGTATTGGAGAGCATCGGAGTTAGGTCAGAAGGTTTTATATGAAACAGGTTGCTTCGACGATGTTTATGAGATAGCAGGCGAAGTTTCTCAGAAGATAAGAGACTCACTTGAATTTCCACGAACTGGACCCATTGGTTGCGACAAGTTCGACTCAAACGAAAAGATATACTATGTCGACCTTAACGCTGCATACATGAGGTTCGTCCAATATATCCCGACTGGAATTCCAAACGAAGACGGTGAGTTCCCAGGAAGGAACTATACAGTTGGAAAAGTCATACAACAACTCTATGATATAGGGTGTCCAAAGGTGCGTTTAGCACAGCGCTCTATATGAGACTATTAAAGGAGATATATGCTGATTATAAATATATAATAAAAAATATGAATATATGTATATGATGAGTATGTTGTATTTTGGCGCCATGCCGGGATATAAAATGAATTTTGAGACAAGAGGCGGTTTCGCGGGAAATTTTGGCGGGATTTTTTTCATTTTTTTAATGAATCATAAAGAAAACATCCTCGCTCTTGCAAAAAAATGCAAAGACTGTAAAAAAATCTACGAGACATTGGTAAAATGCTTCGGTATGGATGCTCCTAGCTATTCCACTGTAACGTATCATGTTAGGATGTATCACTTCATGAACAAAAAGGCGCCCCATCATAAAAATTGACAAAAAATCGCCGGATCAAAGAAAAATCAAAGCAATTCTTCAAGCGCTAGATGAAGACCCAAGAGCATCACTCAGAAGGATAGAGGAGATGACAAAAATACCACGTACAACAGTCAGTTATTATCTGCACAATTATTTGAACTACAAACTAGCGTATACACGTTGGGTTCCGCACAACCTTAATTCAGTTCAAAAAAATCTAGAGTCCAATCTTCGAAAGAGCTCCTCTCTATATTGGGTGCGTATCAATCCAAGAAGTTTCGCTTTTAGTAACAGGGGACGAGTCTTGGTTTCAATATGCAACAGAAGCCAAAATCATGTGGATCCCGAAGGATGAAAATCCGCAAACATTCCCGAAGAAAAAAATTGACACACCAATGATGATGTTGTCGGTTTTTTGGGGCGTGAATGGCATCATCGCAATTGATATTCTTCAAAAACCTAATACGATGAATGCTCAGTATCTAATTGACAATGTTCTTACTCAAATTATCAATTCTGATGAGTTTGAGAAATCCAAACAACAAAAACAAAAGTTTGCAATTCATTTTGATAATTCAAGAGTTCACAAAAGTCATAAGGTAATGAATTACTTGTTGGAAAACAATGTCAAAGTTGTTCCAAACCCAATTTATTCACCTGATATTGCACCCTCTGACTTTTATTTATTCGGCACGCTAAAAAAGAGAGCTGAAGGACGCGAATTCGCGAGTCCAGATGATCTTGAAAATTTTGTAAGAGAGCAATTTGAGCAATTTTCTCATGATGATTTAAAGCGTGTCTTTCAAGCCTGGATCGATCGCTGCGAACGCGTGATTGAATCCAATGGTGATTATATTTAAATAAACTTTATATATATGTAACTTGTTTATTTCTATTCGCAGTATTCAGGTTTGTGCTAAACACACCTTTGGACACCCTATATTAGGAAAGCTTCAAACCCCAAACTTGCAATGACACTCAAATTGCTTATGAATTCGACATGGGGATATTCCATTAAGAAACCTCAAGAGATGAAGAGTAAACATTATGAGAAGGTCGACAACTTTGTTGAAAGGTTCTCCCCTTTTGTTTTGAAATACGAATTTACTCAAGGTCAAGGTGGCTTAGTAACCACAGTAAAACCTATTGTCGAACATTGGTCTTATCCTCAGTTCGCAAAGGCAGTCCTTGACAACTACAATGAGTTCTTCTCCGAAGTCAAATCCAAAGTGAAGGTTTACTATGAGAACATTGACGCACTCATGACGAACGAAGAAGGGTACAACAAACTCATTGAAATGGGCATGGTCGGTGAAAAGATGGGTCAATTCAAATTGGACAAAATTTTCACCGAAGTTCATGTAATATCGAAAAGGAAGTACTGGGGTGTTAAAGAAGATGGTGAAATAGTTAAACATTGCATGAAATAAAAAATTTTTATTCGAATTTGAATCGGACAGGTCGAGTTACACCATTCTTGGTCTCAAACTCATATATAACCTGTTTGTCTGTATTTTCGTCGACTATGGCACGAGACACGAACATTGACCAAACGTACAAAAAGTGTCATTTCGGATGGTCAAGCAGCCAATCGCATTCGAGCACTTCGAAGAAGCCTTACGTTCCAAGGAAGAGGGTGTCTGGTGCAAGGGAGAGGTCATGAGACTCTACGAGCAGTACATCCTCAATGCCTGGGAGGACAAATCGTCCTTGGATTGGCAAATCTACCAACTCCTCTGGGACGACCTCCTACGCAACTGGGATGACGAAAGAGTCCAATTCAAAAGGTCGGGAACTAATTTTGCAAATTGACCTTAATTTCACATACTTATCCAAATAAACACCTAAATTTACTTGGGGTTTCCCCCTAAAATAAAATTTTTTTACTCTTAGAACCACTCGAGGTTCTCCTTACGGTTGTTGAGCTTGTCACCGTCAATGTGTCTGACCTTCGTCTTCTTGCCTGGATTTGGAACCCATTGAATTGCGACAAGCTTGCCCATGGAAATTGAACCGCGATTCCGAAGGTTAAGGTTCAAGTGTCCCAAGTTGTTGAGGACTGGGGTAAGAACCTTGCCGGTCTCCCTGTTGCGGATTTGGTATGGGTAGGGTTGGGAAATTTCGTAAGTGTCATCGGCAACAAGGGTTGCCCAAACTTCCTCTTCTTCGTGTTTCTCTTCTTCCTCTTCTTCCTCTTCCTCTTCTTCGTGTTTCTCTTCTTCCTCGACAATTCCTTCTTCAATTCTGTGTTCACGAATTACGGTGTTGCATGTTCTGTCCTTTCCGAGTACCTTCCAGATGGCGTCTATCTCTTCGAAGAAACGGTAGATGAGTCTGGCAAGGTCTCGGTTCTCTCTCGCGTAAATGCGCAAGGTTTCCGTCAAATCATTCAGGCATTTCTCATTGGAAGCTTGGTTCATGAGGACATCGGCTTTGAGCTTGGTCATCTCTTCCATAAGACTACTTTGGAGAGTCTTAACGGTGTTTGTCAGATGAGCTTTCAAATTCAAAATTTGAATTTGAACTGGGCGCTTGTCTGGCAACATTGAAAGGACATCTGCCATTGTGTTCGGCTTCGGTGCTTGTTCGGACATCGAAAAAATGAAGTGGTTTGAGAATGACGGTTTTACTTCAAAAAGCTTGTTATGACGGTTAAGTCATACAACAAGTTTAAAATAATATCTTGTTCTTCTTCTGAACGTTTGTTGTCTCTTCCGATAAAAGTTTGGAACATGAGAACCAAAAAACGTTTTTTGAGATTGCGGAAGAGTTCAGGCAAACGTTCATATTCCGGATATGTTTGGAGCAGTTCAAAACATCTGAGCTGACTTTCGGACAAAATTGGGACAATGTCAGAAAATTCATCTTTGGTCGGACTGCTTGAAGGTAAGTCCCTTACATGTAAGTAGCTCTGGTAAAGTCTTCTCATTTCTGCTAACTTTTGGAGTATAGCTTCGTAGTTAGAAGTTTTAATTTTAAATGTCTTATTCCACTCTTGACATCTAAACGGTAACTATCCATGAGGTCAAGAGTAGCTTTGGTAGCTTTAAGTGGAGCTATCTGTTCCTTGACCTCTGCAATTTTGGTTGCAATTGTGATTTGAGCTCCTTCAAGTTCGCCGTCTATGTCGTTCTCAACGCCTTCAACCATGGCTTGAAACTCTTCATCGGTCCATTGAAGATTGGTGTGGGACGAATTTAACTTGCTTCATTCAAAAAATGAAAAAAATGTTTTTACTCTAAACGTTAAGGTTACTGAACTGGTTGGATGTCGCCTTCACAGGTTATGTAGAACGGCTGACCCGAGAAGTGAAGGAGACCCTTGAGAATTTGGCTCATTCTTGGGAAAGGGTTCTCTCTGGTTGGAAGTTGTATCCAAGGACGCTTTGCAAAGAACTTGAGAAGAGCTTCTTTCTTTGCTTGCTTTATGTCGTCGTAGGCTGTCCCGTCTGGTATTTGAATTGGAATTCCAGTCGAAGTCTCGAGATTCAAGGCAGCCCTTCCCGTTATCCAACAGTTAACAAGCTTGCCTTTTACATTCTGCCTGAGGAAGTCTTTAACAAGCTCGTTAATTTCAATTAGGTAAATTGCCTCGTCGGTCGGTTCGACCTCGACCATTGCTACTGTCAGAAAAAGTACTGCTACTGTCAGTAAAAGTACTGCTACTGTCAGTAAAAGTACTGCTACTGTCAGAAAAAGTACTGCTACTGTCAGAAAAAGTACTGCTACTGTCAGTAGCAGTACTGCTAGGAGCAGTAAAAGTACTGCTAGGAGCAGTAAAAAGGAAAATTTGAGAGGGTTTTCGACGATAAAGTACTGCTACTGTCAGAAAAAGTACTGCTACTGTCAGAAAAAGTACTGCTACTGTCAGTAAAAGTACTGCTACTGTCAGTAGCAGTACTGCTAGGAGCAGAGATTTTTATCGTTGTGGTCCGACGGTTAAGCCACAAACGAATGTCCGACGTCCCACCAACCGAGCCCATTCCCAAACCAGAGGAACCTAAAGCACCAGCCCCTGCACCTCAGTTCCAGCAAGTCCCTCCACCAAATTACTACCAATTTCCACCTCAAGGTTACTACCAATTTCCACTACAAGGCTTCCCGAACTACCCTCCTCAGCCTATGCCTTACTTCCCCAACCCTTGGATGTTCCAGCAAGCTCCACCCCAGCAATTCCAATCTCAATCCAAGAGAGACCAAGAGTTCGAAGAAGGTCTGAACCGCTTACGCAAAGATTATGCTACTGCCCCTATGGAAGACGACAGGCTTTCAGTCTCTTCCCTCAAATCGACCGATTCGACTCGTACCACAGATTCGGTTCGTGACCGTGAAGACTACCTCAAGCAGTCTGAGAGACTCTTCATCTTACAGCCATTTACAGTTGGAGCTCTCAAGAACATGCGCAATTACGAAGGTCAGACACCAGCTGGAGACCGCAAAACAGACGTACTCGCAAGAGCCGTCCAGCTCGTCAAAACAAAGACTGAGATAGTCGACTTCATTCTTGCAGCTTGCCCATACAAGTAAAAAAATAAACAATTACGAGTTAAACTTTTTACTCTTTCTTTTCTGAGTTGTTTAGAGCTGGTTTCTCTTGTAGAAACCTTTCGTACTCTTCCATGGTCATGTAATTGCGAATTTGGTACGCAATTCCAGGTTCGTTGTTTTTGAACCTTACGTATGTAACGCTTCCATCCTCCTCAGGGAAGTAAGCTGCTAACATCTGACCAAGTTTTCTCGGTGACTCGGAGCTCATAAAAATGTCACTTTTTAAACGTTAAGTTTTTAGTCTTATTTTACCCTTTGTTTACCCTTTGTTTGTCAATGTAGTATTGGAGTGCAATTTCTCCAAATTCTCTGTGTCGGAGTTCTTCAGCATTTTCCAAGGTGTGCCTGGAGAACTCAAAGAAGTTGTCAAGAACATACTGCCATGCTGCTCTTCTGAGTTCGTCGGTATTTTGGAAGTGTTGCACCTTCGAGTCTTCGGACATGAAAAAATGACACTTTTTCTATTAAACCGTTTTGGCATTTCTCATGAGTGAGTATAGTTCTGCCGAACCATTGGAAGAGAAGAAGTACCCTTGCTGGCAAAAGACAAAAATAGTTGCCTTAGTTGTCATTGCAATTGTACTCGTAATTGAATTCATTGTACTTCTCTTCACGTACATAAAACTCAGCAATGGTATTTGCTTTAAGAAGCTACCATCTTACTAAGACTAAACACTTACATTTTTCAAGCTTGACTTTTTACAATTTGAATTTTGTTGCTGAATTCAAAAAAAATAATGTTTATGTTAGAATGTTAGATCTAACATGTTTTCTAACACGTTTTCTAACATGGTCTAAAACTCTTGAATTTTCATGAAATTTACACCAAAAATAATGTTTATGTTAGAATGTTAGATCTAACATGTTTTCTAACACGTTTTCTAACATGGTCTAAAACTCTTGAATTTTCATGAATTTTACACCAAAAATAATGTTTATGTTAGAATGTTAGATCTAACATGTTTTCTAACACGTTTTCTAACATGGTCTAAAACTCTTGAATTTTCATGAATTTTCCCGAAATAAAAAATAAAATTAGTTTTATTTTTTATTTTATTTATTTTTTTTTATTTTGTATAAAAGACATGATTTCAACAATCGGCACAACAACAATTCAAACAACTACAGCACCAAACTCGCTAGTTATGAATCCAACATCTATGTTAGTAGAGATGAAAAACTTCATTCCTTCTTCATATACTTTCGAAACAAAAATCCAGAAGATAAAGCAAGAACTTTTAACAAGTAATTTAGACTGTAGTGCGAAAGATGAAACAAATGAACAGTATCTTTATGAAATGCAGGACATTATTGACCATTTACCCAAATTGCCTGAAATCCAACAACAAAAACTAACCATTCCCGAATTTGACGAAATAGAAGTCAAAGCAACTGACTCAGTAGAAATAAAGAAGTTCATACGAAAGGTAAATTATGAATTCCTTGGTTTTCATTGCAACCATAAGGTTATGGACAAAGATTGCGACATGGTATATAAGAACATCTCTGACCTTTACAAATCCGAAGAATTTAAGACCTACGACAACTTTGTTTCGTTAGTTGCAAAATGTTTTGGGAAATAAGAGATAAAGATAGTAGGGGTAAGGTATGGAACGAACAAATAAAACCCGCTATGTTCGAGATGAAGAAAACCATTGACGCCTTGGTTGTTTTAGCAGGTAAGGTTTCAGAATATAACGCTAAAATGAACCCGCAATGTTCAAAATGTAAAGCAGCAATGAGGAAATATAACTACTCCGTCAAAGAGATAGAACGTATGCGAAACGACTATGCAGATTTAAAGAAAGAAGCAGAAAAACCAGCAGAAGATAAAATGAACATGTTAGAATTTCTGAACAAAAACTATCCAACTGCTGACGATTTCCTTCTATCTGACGTCAAGAAGAAGTATAAAGAAACTTTCGGTATCGTTAAAACTTTTGACATACTGACAGAAGAAATAGAAGCTACGAAATTGTTTAGAGTCATGAACCATCGCAACATATACCATGTAAAACGCTTGTAAATAGTTATGTTAGAAAACATGTTAGAAAACATGTTAGATCTAACATTCTAACATAAACATTATTTTTATTGAATTCCGTATGAAATTTCATGAATTTTGTATGTTTTAGACCATGTTAGAAAACATGTTAGAAAACATGTTAGATCTAACATTCTAACATAAACATTATTTTTGCTGAATTCCGTATGAAATTTCATGAGTTTTGTGTGTTTTAGACCATGTTAGAAAACATGTTAGAAAACATGTTAGATCTAACATTCTAACATAAACATTATTTTTATTGAATTCAGCAACAAAAATCATGAATTTCCTTAAGATAGAAAAAATAAAGTTAGTTTTTTATAAAATATTTTTTTTATTTTGAGCGAAGCACAGCGAGACATACTTTTTTCTGAAAACAGTGAAGAACAGCGAGTAATGAAAAAAACGTAGTCGCCAAAACTCTATGAAAACAGTGAAATTTCTCTAGACAGACTTTTTTCGGTCTTGCATAAAACTCATGAAAACCGAGAGAAGAACAGCGAGTAGTGAAAAAACCCTGGTCGCCAAAACTCTTTATTTTTATTGACTTTTTACAATTTGAACTTTGTTCGCGTAGATATGAATTCTGAAAGAAGTATGAGGGTCTTGTATGACTTTGTACTTCTCCCATAGTTCATGTCTGTCAAACTTACCTGCCATGGACTCTTTCATAAGTTCCATGAAATCGTCTTCGGACAATCCAGGGAAAAGTATGATATCAGTAAGTATTCTTTTAACATCCTTACTTAAACTCTTTGCTGTCTGTACACATATTACGACTGAGATGTTAAAGTGTCTGAGCTTCTTAAGAATTCGACACATGTCTTGTTCTCTGTTCTTTAACAAAGGATGAGAAGCAAAGTCATCTAAGATAAGAAGACATCTATGAGGGTACGTTTTCCAATCGTAAGATTGCAATTTCTTCGAAATGTATTCTATCTCTTTCTGTTTGTTTCTGAAGTGTTTCTTCTCTAATATTCTCTGCATTTCCTCATTTGGTCTTTAAACTTAGAATTTATATACTCATTTATAGCATTGTACTTCAAAACTCTTCTTTGGTACTTCTTTATCCAATCTAACAACTCAGTATCCTTTATACATACTAACTTAGACTTCTTTATAAATATCTTTGAACGAATTGACGGTTTGGTCAAATTGACCAGAAGTACTACAAATAAACAACTAACTCATAGAATGGGTTCTTCTCATCTAGTTCTTGTTGTTGTGCAGCCATTTTAAGATAAGTGAAAGTCTTACCCGACCCAGGTGGTGCGATTAGACCTGTTATACCATTCTGAGCAAATAAGAACTTTTCATGTATAGGCTTTATCTGAGCATTTTCTAACTTCCTCTTGTCTTGTTTTTTTAAAACATTCTCAAATTTCTTGTCAATGTCAGCAAACTTTTTTTCTAACATATTTTTAGAAAAATTAAAATTTTTATCTTTTGAAAATTGAAATGTCTAGTGATTTCGCTATCTATATTCGAGACAACTTTTGACTCTAAAACATCTGTCGACCATAAAATCTTACATAGTGTAAACAAGAAAGGTGAATTTGTTCTAAAGTTCTGTTTCTGGGAATATGACAAGAACCATAAAAACATTAGGCAGAGAAGTCTTTAAGTTTGTCAATGACAGACTTGTTGACAGAGATGACGCCGATTGGAAAGATGAAGTCCAACAAAAGTTCTTAGAATGCAAAGAAGACACATGGCTGTTCTTGAAGATGAAATAGAAAACAGAATAGAAGAGCTATTAAAGGACAAAGACTTTTACAAAATATGGTTCTGAGAAGTTTGACATAACTCCACCAGAAGAAGAAGAGAAGAGAGAAAGAAAGAAAAGAAAAGTAGAAGAAGAGAAGAAAGAACCTGAGCCAGAGAAAAAGAAATTTGACATGTAAAAATAAAATTTTATTTTTTAGAACATTTCTGGGTCAATGTCAATGTTCTCTTCCTCTTTAGGAGCAAACACTGGCTTAGACTCTAAAAATCTTTTTACCCAATTTACCTTGAACTTCAACTATCTTAGACTCATAATATTCATAGTCGTCTGCTTTCTTTGGTTCATAAGGTATAACAAGTTTGTATGCTTTGCCTTCTTTAAGTTTTGAAAACTTCTGTCAAAATTTTCTTTGACTGCTAACAAACCTTCTATGTCTAAGTCTTCAAAGTTGCACCATTTTTTCACAATAGCAAACTTAACTGGTTGGCAATGTTCCAAATTTTGTCAAATGAAGACTTTTCAAAATGGTAGAAGTAAACATTCAAATAATGCGAATGGAGCTAACTTATCTTTGACTTCTGTCATGTACTTATTTACTGAGATGAATTTCGTCATCTTTTCTATCGGATAAAAAAATATTTTTTTTAAAATTTACTCAGAAAAATTTTTCTTTGTATATACACCATTCTGAACATCTAAAAGACTTTTGACATTTGCCAAGAATGTTCGTTTAGAGCTGCCATATAACCATATTCTTGACAATATTGTTTATACGAATCGTACAATGACCTTTCATCTAATGACACAAAGTCAGTTTCATCTATGAACAGTTCATATACACTCTTGTTTGCTTCTAACAATGTTTGTCTCTCTTCGGTATGTGGAATTTGTCTTGGATTGAACTTTGAAATATCTAATGTCATGAAAAATATGAGAACAAGTGGTTGTAAAAGTCAGATGTCAAAGTTTCTGCTAAGTCGTCAAAATATTCTGTATCTTGCATATGAGAATCTGACGTTCTGACAACTACATATCTTCTGTCAGAACTTTCTAACTTCATCGGAACAGCATTGTTTGAAACCATAATGAAGTTTGCAACATTTTCACAAACTCTTTGGTCTTTATACTTTCTTTCAACAACTCCAACTTTGTCTGTTATAAGACTCTTCAAAGCATCTGAGTTTCAAAACTTTGTTGTATCTATACTTTGAAGTTCATTGTTGCAAACTATAAGTTTCATATTCTTCTAATGATCCTCTTAAACCGGGGAATTTCGTATATGTTTTTTGTCATGATTTCTTCGTATATGTTTTGTCATGATTTCTTCGTATATGTTTTGTCATGACTTCTTCTTTCGTATATGCTTTGTCAAAACTTCGTCGTATATGTTTTGTCAAAACTTCGTCGTATATGTTTTGTCATGATTTCATCGTACATGTTTTGTCGAAACTTCACGTATATGTTTTTGTCATGATTTCATCGTACATGTTTTGTCATGATTTCTTCGTATATGTTTTTGTCATGACTTCATCGTAAATGTTTTGTCAAACATGAACGTAAATGATTTGTCAAAACTTCATCGTATATGCTTTGTCATGATTTCATCGTACATGTTTTGTCATGACTTTTTTCATCGTAATGAGCGTATATGTTTTGTCATGACTTCTTCGTACATGTTTTGTCATGACTTCTTCATCGTAATGAACGTATATGCTTTGTCAAACATGAACGTAAATGATTTGTCAAAACTTCATCGTATATGCTTTGTCATGATTTCATCGTACATGTTTTGTCATGACTTTTTCATCGTAATGAGCGTATATGTTTTGTCATGACTTCTTCGTACATGTTTGTCATGACTTCTTCATCGTAATGAACGTATATGCTTTGTCAAACATGAACGTAAATGATTTGTCGAAACTTCATCGTATATGCTTTGTTCAAACATTAACGTATATGCTTTGTCATGACTTCATCGTATATGTTTTGTCAAACATGAACGTAAATGATTTGTCGAAACTTCTTCATCGTAATGAGTGTAAATGCTTTGTCATGATTTCATCGTATATGCTTTGTCATGACTTCTTCATCGTAATGAACGTAAATCAGACAAAAATATATTTTAGGTGAAGAGGTGAGATCTCACCTCTTTTCTCACCTCTTTTCTCACCTCATGAATTTTCATGATTTCTTCATCGTAATGAGCGTATATTTTTGTCATGTTTCATCGTATATGTTTTGTCATGATTTCTTCGTATATGTTTTGTCATGATTTCTTCGTATATGTTTTGTCATGATTTCTTCGTATATGTTTTGTCATGACTTCTTCTTCGTATATGCTTTGTCAAAACTTCGTGTATATGTTTTGTCAAAACTTCGTCGTATATGTTTTTGTCATGATTTTCATCGTATGTTTTGTCGAAACTTCATCGTATTTGTTTTGTCATGATTTCATCGTACATGTTTTGTCATGATTTCTTCGTATATGTTTTGTCATGACTTTCATCGTAAATGTTTTGTCAAACATGAACGTAAATGATTTGTCAAAACTTCATCGTATATGCTTTTGTATGATTTCATCGTACATGTTTTGTCATGACTTTTTCATCGTAATGAGCGTATATGTTTTTCATGACTTCTTCGTACATGTTTTGTATGATTCTTCATCGTAATGAACGTATATGCTTTGTCAAACATGAACGTAATGATTTGTCAAAACTTCATCGTATATGCTTTGTCATGATTTCATCGTACATGTTTTGTCATGACTTTTTCATCGTAATGAGCGTATATGTTTTGTCATGACTTCTTCGTACATGTTTTTGCATGACTTCTTCATCGTAATGAACGTATATGCTTTGTCAAACATGAACGTAAATGATTGTCGAAACTTCATCGTATATGCTTTGTCAAACATGAACGTATATGCTTTGTCATGACTTCATCGTATATGTTTTGTCAAACATGAACGTAAATGATTTGTCGAAACTTCTTCATCGTAATGAGTGTAAATGCTTTGTCATGATTTCATCGTATATGCTTTGTCATGACTTCTTCATCGTAATGAACGTAAATCAGACAAAAATATATTTTAGGTGAAGAGGTGAGATCTCACCTCTTTTCTCACCTCTTTTCTCACCTCATGAATTTTCATGATTTCTTCATCGTAATGAGCGTATATGTTTTGTCATGATTTCATCGTATATGTTTTGTCATGATTTCATCGTATATGTTTTGTCATGATTTCTTCTCGTATTGTTTTGTCATGATTTCTTCGTATATGTTTTGTCATGATTTCTTTCGTATATGTTTTGTCATGACTTCTTCTTCGTATATGCTTTGTCAAAACTTCGTCGTATATGTTTTGTCATATTTCATCGTACATGTTTTGTTCGAAACTTCATCGTATATGTTTTGTCATGATTTCATCGTACATGTTTGTCATGATTTCTTCGTATATGTTTTGTCATGACTTCATCGTAAATGTTTTTGTCAAACATGAACGTAAATGATTTGTCAAAACTTCATCGTATATGCTTTGTCATGATTTCATCGTACATGTTTTGTCATGACTTTTTCTCGTAATGAGCGTATATGTTTTGTCATGACTTCATCGTACATGTTTTGTCATGACTTCTTCATCGTAATGAACGTATATGCTTTGTCAAACATGAACGTAAATGATTTGTCGAAACTTCATCGTATATGCTTTGTCAAACATGAACGTAAATGATTTGTCGAAACTTCTTCATCGTAATGACGTATATGCTTTGTCAAACATGAACGTAAATGATTTGTCGAAACTTCATCGTATATGCTTTGTCAAACATGAACGTAAATGATTTGTCGAAACTTCTTCATCGTAATGAGTGTAAATGCTTTGTCATGACTTCTTCATCGTAATGAACGTATATGCTTTGTCAAAACATGAACGTAAATGATTTGTCGAAACTTCATCGTATATGCTTTGTCATGACTTCTTCATCGTAATGAGTGTAAATGCTTTGTCATGACTTCTTCATCGTAATGAACGTTATATGCTTTGTCAAACATGAACGTAAATGATTTGTCGAAACTTCATCGTATATGCTTTGTCAAACATGAACGTAAATGATTTGTCAAAACTTCTTCATCGTAATGAACGTATATGCTTTGTCAAACATAAACGTAAATGTTTTGTCATGATTTCATCGAAACTAAACGTATATGTTTTGTCATGACTTCATCGTAATGAGTGTAAATGACCCAAAAATAATGTTTAGGGTAGTGGTTTTTAGGTGTCACTACGTCACCATGTCACCAGGTTAATTAACTTCTCTTAAAATTACTGACAACATGACATTTAGACAACACAGCAGGAAATTATTTTTATCGTATATGTTTTTGTCAAGTTTCATCGTATATGCTTTGTCATGACCTCATCGTAATGAACGTAAATGTTTTGTCATGATTTCATCGTATATGTTTTGTTCATGATTTTATACGTAAATGTTTTGTCATGACTTCATCGTAATGAGCGTAAATGATCCAAAATAATGTTTTTACGTTCATGTTTTCAGGTTATTCAATAATTATTATTTTTGAAGAACTGAAGGTGTCACTATGTCACCATGTCACCAGGTTATTTAACTTCTCTGAAAAAATGTGACAACATGACATTTTGACAACAACACAGGAGGAAGGCATTTATGAATTATTTTTGAAAGAACTGAAGGTGTCACTATGTCACCATGTCACCAGGTTATTTAACTTCTCTGAAAAAAATGTGACAACATGACATTTTGACAACAACACAGGAAATAAATGTTTACGTAAATGTTTTTGTCAAGATTTCTTCGTATATGTTTTGTCATGTTTCATCGTACATGTTTTGTCATGA